>NC_053392.1:424627690-424953940 GCF_905171765.1 Bufo bufo | reverse complement strand
TTAACATTTATATAGGTATTCAAAAATTTATTAGAAAATTATGTTTAAAAAAATATTTTTTTAAAAATCCGGTAGCTATTAACAGTGAACGAAGTGACCCATTTACACATACTCAACTAAAGTGTAAATCAAAAAAATTTCCTAGAGCCGAAATAAGCCCTGAAATGATGGCTTTCCAAAAAAATTTGGAAACAGATCTAGAACGGATGAAAGAAAAAAATTATAATAGAAACAATTTAACTAGAGGAGAATTTAAAGCCCTACAGGAACTCCAGAAAGAAAACAATATAATTATCCGACCTGCTGATAAGGGCAGCGCTATAGTTATTTGGGGTCAAGAACAATATCATAACGAATGTATGAAACAACTCACAGACCAGTCCACATATAAATTGATTAAAGCAGACCCCCTGATAACATTCAGGGCCTCTTTATTAGAATACTGCGACAGAGGATTACAGCAGGGAATCCTCCAAGAGTATGAACATAAATTTATTATGGGCACACCGGGGAGATTGCCAATATTTTACTGTCTACCAAAAGTACATAAGGACTTGACCAATCCCCCCGGTCGCCCTATCATATCAGGAATAGGTTCCCTGACATCCAATCTGTCGCAGTATTTGGACACTCTACTTCAGCCTTTTGTTAAAAAATCTATGTCTCATATTAGAGACACAACACAAATATTTAGAGAATTAGAAGGTTTGGACGTCCAATCAGAATGGATTATAAATACATTGGACGTCCAATCACTATATACTGTGATAGATCATGAGCAGGGATTTGAGGCCCTTAAAAATCAATTAAAAGGGGATAATACCCTTAAATTGGAACAGATAGATTTCATTGTGGAGGGAGTTGACCATATTTTGCGCCACAACTACTTCATGTTTGAGGAGGACTTTTATTTACAGTTGAGGGGCACCGCTATGGGAACCAGGTTCGCCCCCAGTTACGCTAACTTGTTCTTGGCCCAGTGGGAACAGGAAAACATTGGTCCCAGACTGGGGGGGGACCTGGTCCTATGGCGGCGTTATATAGATGATATTATTTTTATTTGGCGCAAAGATGAGATCAGCTTATCGAAATTTCTGGAAGATCTAAATGACAATAAATATAATCTGTGTTTTACGGTTGGACTAAACACAGAAAAAATAGACTTTTTAGATATTCAGATCACCAAGAAGGAAAACAAATATGTTTGTAACACTTATCACAAACCTACAGCAAAAAATGGGTTCATCCTTTTCTCAAGTTGTCACTTGCCAAATTGGCTTATGAACATTCCTTTCGGGCAGTTTCGACGTATTAGAAGAAACTGTACGGAAGAAATTCAATTTGAAAAAGAAGCCTCTATAATGAAAACACAGTTTAAAGAAAAACTCTACCCAGAAAAATTATTGGGTGAGGCATTAGACAAAGTGAGAAAATTGGACAGAACCACCTTTTTTGATGAAACTAAAACACAGAAATCAAACCAAAATTCGGAATTTAGGATGATCTTACCGTATAACGCTTGCTCCAAACAGATAACTGGAATTATAAAACGTCACTGGCATCATTTCCTCCATGATAAGACCATTGGCCCATTACTCCCAGCAAATCCCCTTATAACTTATACCAAAGCGCCTAATTTAGGCATTCAGGTAGCGCCAACTGTTAAAAGAAAACAGAAGAAAATAAATCAAAATTGGTTAAAACCAGATGGTTTTTTTAGATGTGGATCCTGTATGGGATGCAAAAAAACTAAATTTCCTAAAAAAACAGAAAAAATCTCCTCAACTCAGAATGCATTTTCGATGGACATTAAAGGCTTTTTGACGTGCAACTCCTCCAGCGTGATCTATCTGATCCAGTGCCCATGTAATAAACAATATATTGGGAGGACCAAACGACAATTAAAGGTACGCATGTCCGAACATCTAAACAACATAGCCAAAGGCTTTAAAGAAATCCACAATAAAGATGGTGGAGGCCTTTCTTTCCTAGCACTGGAGCAGATAGATCACGACTGGAGGGGCGGCAACCACATTGAAAAAATGTCAAGGGCAGAATCGACGCGAATCTATGATTTTGGAAGTCTTATACCCAGAGGATTAAATGCAGATTTGGAGATTTTTGGCTTTCTTTAAGATTATGGGACATATGTTTCTCTCTGACAGGTAATCGCATGCTTGACTGTTAATCAGTGCTGCGGTTCTCTCTCGGAGATAAACATTTGTACCCTTTTCCTCACCCAATATTGTGTACCTAGAAAAAGATTTACAATCCCAAAAAGAACTATTGCCATAACTTTGAAATATAAAATCGACTCAACTCCCACATCCTGTTGATTGGTGGTCAAATCCACACAATATTAGTAATTGGATGAATATTTTGACAACATCCATTATATTCTGAACAATCCGAATAGGATGTCACATTTAATAGCAACAAATATGAGGAATCATAATATATGCAGTTTACATTTTATAAAATATATATATTTTTTATAATAAGATTGATTCTTATAATTTTAAATCATGTGTGTTTATGATAAAAATGATGTTGAATATTACACAATATATGGTGAAAGATGACAAATGAATCAATTAGATACAAAATTAAATATGACTTTTAAAAAGGGTGATAAAAATCACTATAAAAGCTTAATTAAAGCTGCTGCAACAAAATCCTTGAAGGACCTTATAACCTGAGGAGATCTGCAGCTCCTGCCAAAAAAAACGCATGTGCCAAATAAAAACGCACTCAAAACGCAACAAAAACGCTAATAGAAAAATTGAAAAATAATGCAATTTATGGAACACTAGATGAGAAAAAATGTTGAGGATATATATGAAAAAAGAAAAAATGATATTTAATACATCTAGAATCGAAAAAAATGATGTTGATAAATACTCTATGTCTGATTTTTGAAATTTCCAATCAAGAGTATAAAAACCAACCAAATATGGAGTAGGGTCATTGCCACTGAAGAAGAGGAGAGGTGTCCTCGAAACGCGTTTGGTTTCCAGTGATCTGACCAAAGATCCACACATGACCCAGCTATAAGAAGATATTCCTAATATCCTGCGGGACAACAGTGCACTGTAAACCCGATCGGATGTAACGAAGCTTGAGCTTCAGATAATCGGCAGAAGAAAATACCAAAGAACAAAATCCTAAGTGCCGTCACGTAACTTCCGGAGCGACGAATTTGTCTTTGACTCCACGTGGAACGCTGACTAAGGAATAGCCGGGACGCCGGCTCTCAGCAGGTCCCAAAATATCTGGGTGACCGCCCGACACGAAGGAGAAGGTAAGCCCACACAGTGGGTTGTCATTTAATACACTGCCTCAGAGTGTCGGACCGATATAAAGATAAGCCTGTATAGCGGGTTGGCATTCTATATACCTTGAAACATCAGAGGAACTGACCATCATTAAGGTATACCCACAGAGCGGGTGTTACCAGATATATTCTGAACTGCCAAATTATATAGCTTGTTCAAGACACAAAAAGGAACATTATACTTAAAGCTTAATACAACTGAAACATCTAAATATTGGATCTTTTTTACCAAGAACAAGAAGGAGGCTTCCTTCCTTGTTACTACTATTTTTTTCAAATATTTTGGTGAACTATCATAAAAGATCTGCAACACCGATAAAGTGAACTTTTCACCTTGATATATTTGTCATCACTGACACCAGACTGTGACTATTTACCAATAGTGTATTGATTTACACATTTTTATTATTTCTTAACCTTTTATGTATCTATTAATAAATTTTGTGATCTGCAACTAAACCTTACGACTCCATGTGTTGAGAGTGCCAGTCTTCCAGTATTTTATCCCATTATATCAGACCTCAGATCAGACTAAAATAAATAATTAAAACTTACCTCTCCTGCTCTCCCTGTCCTGTCTCCAACAGCCCGCGCTGCACACGTGACCTGACTGCGTACAGCATCAGGTCATAGTGCGCGCTGTACGCAGTCAGGCTGGAGGAGACCAGCGCCGCAGGGGTAAGTAAGCAAGCGCCGATCTCTTGCATACTAGTGAGCGCTTTTGGATGCGCTTACTAGTATGATACTAGTGAGCGCTTCCAAAAGCGCTCACTAGTATGAATGGGCCCCCTCACACGCCGGGCCCCTGTGCAGCTGAACCGACTGCACCGGCGATATGTCCGCCCCTGGGTTGTCACTCTTCAGCAAACAGCATTTATCATGTAGACAAAATTAATACAAAGCACTTAGTAATGTACTGTGATTGTGGTCAGGACCTAAACGAGTGGAAGATGCCCAACCACCACCCCCCTACCTAATTGGCCTGAGGTGTGCCTTGGCCTCACTAGGTCGGTATGCCTGAAAAAGGGGGCATACCCTGAATGTGATGGTTGAATGACTGAATGAAGAATGGGAATGGGTGGGCAGGGGACGTCCGAATGCCGACGTGCTGCCTGGGAGAGCCAGACTGCTTAAGACAGGTACCGGGATATACCGTACAAAGCACCCCGAGCGCCAGCGCCCCAAGTGTTTAATGATATGCACAGGGACTCCATGCTTGGACGCTGCGGATGCCGCACCGATGCGGAAAGAATGCCCCGAGAATTGAGCCGGATTCAATCCTACACTGGTCAACAGGATGCGAATATGTTTGATGAACTGGCTGGACATCAGTGGACCAACAGGGAATGGAAGTAATGGGTCGGTGGGGCTGTGAAGACTAAGGGCCAGCAAGAGGTTGTCCAAGACTGTCACTGGACACCATGCGTTTGTGGTCTGGAAGAACTTAACTACATGGCCGGGACCTACCTGCCTTGTTTTGTTGTGAGGCAACTGCAAATGAGTTACTGCCCATCCTGACTAAATCTCCCTTGCGGAGAGCCACCGCCCCTTGTCTGGCCTGTGTCACTTCACCTGGTCTTAAAAACCCATAAAACGCCAAGTACATCGCCGCCTTGATCACCAGGCTGGGAAGGACTCCGAATGGTGACAATGTGAGAACTTCCGACAGGCTACGAAACGTGTCCCCCTTAATAGGTCGACGGACCGACTTGACCGTGACCTGGCTTTTTTGAATGCCTCTGAGGATGGCTTTGATCGGGTGAGCTGAAAATATAGAGGGTCTGTCTGGCTCTTGAAGTGCCAAAAAATGCTGCACCCAGGCCAAATATAGCCTAATGGTGTTGTAGGATAAAGCCAATACCGAATGACAATAAGACACGAAAGCCACCATATACTTGACCTGACCTGTGTCACCTCTAGGATATGCCAACTTAAAGTTCGAAAAAACCACCCACGCTCGGCGGTACGACCGCAACGTACTGGCCGACAAAGACTTGGTAATGAGTGAACTGGCGACCACCATCAGAGAGTCTAATCCAAGACCAGCAGCCGCCAGTCCGGTACCGGGGTGCCCACTGAGTCTGCTTCTGGGTTCTGTAAGAAAAAGCGAGAAAAATCAAAACGAGATAAAGCATCAGCTGCAACGTTGCTGACCCCGTCCAAAAACAGGGCATGAAAATGAAACCCCTGTTCCAGAGCTATCCAGGTCAATCTACGCATGAAAGACATGATGAGTAACGATTTAGATCTGCCCTTGTTAATGATCTCTGCGGTCGCCATGTTGTCAGTGTGGAAAACCACCGTGTGACCCGACCACCTATGCCCCCAGACTATAGCAGCTGCTACGATAGGATAGATCTCGAACAATGCCGACATCTGAGAAAACCCCGGCAACTGTAGCACGTGTGTGGGCCATGAGCCGGCGAACCAATGTGAGCCAAATATGGCCGCGAAACCTACCGAGGCAGCCGCGTCTGAAAATACGTGTGGAGAATCAGAAGTGGCCCTCGGAATAAACATGGAAATGCCGTTCCACCCATTGAGAAATCTGTCCCACATGAACAGATTTGCTCGGGCGTTCGCATTAAGATGCACTGATGCGTCCAAATCACTGGTCTGTTGTAATAAGACTAGCAATCTTGAAATGAATAATCTACCCTGAGGAATGATCCTCATGGCAAAGTATAACATGCCCAACAGACTGCAATTCTCTCTTGGTGCAAACCTGAGACATGAGCAAGGAACGGACACCTGATTTGATTCTGTCGAGTTTGTCTTGTGGCAGACTGGCTGACATGGCACGTGAATCCAGAGGGATCCCCAAGAATGTGACAACCTGCGCAGGCCCTTCTGTTTTGTGTTCGGCCACTGGAATGTTTAACTCCTTGAAGACCTGCAAGAGAACCTGCAAGTCAACAGGTGCCTGTGAGGGTTCTTCGATCAACAGAAAATCATCCAGGTAGTGAATGACATTCTGGCAACCGTGTTCCAACAAAATCCATTCCAGTGCCTGCGCTAACCTGTCAAACAGACTGGGGCTGCTCTAGGAACCAAACGTCAACTTGGTGGCGAAATAGTACGCATCTCTCCATTTGATGCCATGCCACTGCCAGAGAGATGGGCTAATGGGCAGCAGTTTGAACGCATCAGAGACATCTGCTTTGGACAGCCAAGCCCCCATGCCTGTCTGAAGAATGACCTGGATAGCCTGGTCTACGGAAGTATACTTCAAGGAAAATTCCTCGGACGGAATCAACGAGTTGAGACTAGGAACGTGGGAAGAATGTGGAGCAGACAAATCATAAATCAAACGAAATTTATTGGAGTATTTTCCCTGCACCACCCCCACCGGGCTCACCCTCCAAGTGCAGAAAGGAGGGGACTGGAAAGGACCAATGATGAAACCCTTGTCCAGCTCAACTGTCAAGAGTGAATCCACCAGACCAGCATGTTTAGAAGCCGACTGCAAGTTGGGGCATTCATGAGTCTGCTGGGGCAAGGTGATGAGCCCAGTGTGAAACCCCCGTGAAAACCCTTCCACCAGGAATGTACGGAACGGCTGAACCGGATGAAGCCGCAGCAGCTTGTCTAGTGCCTCCACATTCACCCGGCTCAGTCACGCCGGCTTCAATGTGCAGACCGTGACCGGATGTGCCCTAAAACATGTGGCACAGACATGCCGGAGCCTGCACTGGCTGAAGTTGCAGATGGCGTAGACCACTGCAAACAACACAACAAACACCACAAAACAACAACAACAAACAAAAAAAAAAAAACGAAGAAAGAAAAAGAGAAGAGAAAAAAAAACAACAACCTGTTAACCCTACGACCTGCTGCCCGTAAGTTGACAAACAAGATGACGGAATCTAAGCCCCTCCCCTTCCCCCCCCCCCAGCAGCGTGAAACGATTGAACGAAAAGCCTTCGAGGCTGACAGGGAGTATGATAGTCGTTTCCACTGACGTATGAAGCGAGCCCGAGTTTGTGTGAATCTGTGACGTGGCAGATTAATTAAAAACGAATACTGCAGGCTAAAGAACCTACAGACGTGGTAGGTGATGTATGTAAGTATAGGATTTGTGGAAAACAGACCGTATGACGTATGACACTAGTCTACGAGATGACACGGGGTGTGTATGTCGTGCGAGCGTGTAGCTGTATTGGCGGATGTACCTATGCTAGAGGTGTATGGATGAAGCTTGGTGGATAAAGGTTTTTTGTTTGCCTTTTTATCCCCAAAAATTCTTTCTTTTTTTTTTTTTTTTTCTTTATTTGAACAACCCACTCTTTTATTTATTTTTTTACTTTATTTAACAATCCCCTTGTACCCTTTTTTTCTTTTTTTTTTTTCTTTATTTGAACAACCCACTCTTTTTTTTTTTTTTTTTTAACTTTATTTAACAATCCACTTGTACCCTTTTTTTTTTTTTTTTTTTCGTCAAACTGCCTGATGTGCGAACTATGTGTCTAAGGTATGTATGTAGTGTATGTGATGAGTGTCAAACATGTGCACAAGCAGCAACCTTGTAAGTAATCAACTCAGTAATGGCACCAGGACCCAGCTGCCAGAGTTTAACCTGCTGAGCCCAGATGACTCGCAGCCCCTGTATGAATTTAGATACAGGTTATGCTGAGAGTGCTGAACAGGCAATGAGCTCCAACTATGTGATAATGCTGCCCATTGGTGCCAAAACTTGAATTGCATGTGCCTGAACGCAGTGAGGAGAAGCGATCCTCCGGCACACTTCCCCCTCTCTACACACCCTCCTCCACGCCTGCGGCCAGCCTTAACACTTGTCCATATTGCCTCTTTTGCTGGCTTGAGTCATTTTTCTATCTCATTATTTTTATTTTCTAATGTTGGGTGGTTGTTTGAGGGGCCTTGAAGGCTCAATCTAGTTTTCTACTGTGTACTGTGGTTACAATGTAGATACCTAAATAAAACTGAGGTAACACTTCATCACGTTTGTCAAACATGAGGAAAAGATACTTTAACAAAGGCTCCAAGTTGTTGAGAACTGCTCTTCTGTGGACTTTGTATTAGGCCTCTTGCATACGAACGTTGTGTGCCCGTTGCCGTATTGCGGCCCGCATATGGCGGGTCCGCAATACGCTGGCACCGGCCCATGTGCACTCCCCATCACAGATGCAGACCCATTCACTTGAATGGGTCCACAATCACAGAGATGCGGAACTGAAGCACGGATCGGAACCCCATGGAAGAACTACGGAGTGCTTCCATGGTGTTTCTGGCCGTGCCTCCACACTGCAAAAAAATAGAACTTGTTCTATTTTTTTGCGGTGCAGACGGATCACAGACCCATTAAAGTCGAATGGGTATCGATCCGTCCCAGCTGCTGCACAGACGTTGCCCGTGCATTGGGGACCGCAAATTGCGGTCCCCAATGCACGAAACGGATGCACAACGTTCGTGTGCAAGTGGCCTTACTTGACAGTTTTTCACAACCTGTGGCCACTCCTGAATACTAATACATGTACATCATTTAAACAGTGTGGTAACCGCACCCAGTCAGAACCCTACCCACATGTTGTGGCCTAACGCATATATATATATTTTTTTATTTTAGGAGGAAGAAAACATTTATCTTTTACAGCTATTTACAAAGAAGCAGTCACAAATGTTCAAAGACTTCTGCCAACAACTAGAATCTTGTATCTGCAAGCTGAAGAATAATGTGGCAGCCATAGTGAAGAAAAAAAGACAAGATGTTGCTTCTGGCAAATGTTAATCCTGTGATATTTAAGTGACCTTCATCCTTGTTGGTTTATATATGTTGTGGAAAAATTATTGTTCGCCATATGGTCGCCAACTATCCTATGGAGATGCGCAGATTCGTTTGCATTCGTATCGCGCAAAATTTCGCACGATGGTCTGGTCGTCCCGACCTGTAGCTGATTTGTGACCGGCCTGGTATTACTGCAGGATACCAGTGTCATGGCGCCGGCTGAGGCGGAAGGGATGGGGACCGTCGAACAAAGGTTTCTTCCGGCAACGGAAAGGGCGCGAATAAGTGTGCGAACGCGTGAACATAAGTTTGAGCGATCATTGACATCTTTGCCAGCCAATCACTTCATACCATAACCTGTCTCCCCATTGGTCATTATTGTAAGAGCGCCTTCCAGCCAATCATTTCATACCATAATCTGTCTCCCCATTGGTCATGATTGTAAGACCGCCTTCCATCTTCTGGTATAAATAAACCTCGCCTAGCTGTTGGAAGCAGGCACATTATTGGATCCTACTTGAGAACGTCTCTGTGATGTTATTTTGGAGGAATTGTGCACACATCGACGCACACTACACCAAGGATTTCCTGATTGTACTTCTGGCGGTCGTTTTCGGTTGTGAGAACGAGACAAAGGAGCAAACGGCGATATCAGTTGACAAGCAAAGTTAGGGATCTAATTTTTTCCCCCGTTGTCAGCAGAACTTAAAGGAGACAGCTTAATTTTCAAAAAGCAAAAAAAGGCCGGCATAAGGTAATAAAATCCCTTTCCTTACTCTCATTTTTGAGAAAGTTTTGCTCTTTGTGAATTGAAATCTGTGTACTCCAATCTGCTGATATCAGGAAAAAAATCTACTAAAAGACCCTTTTGGTGTATGTGGTTGATGTTTTTCCAATAATAGCTGCCCAGATACTTGTTGCATATTTGCATAACTGCTGTGGGGGTTTCTCAACTGTAAAGGGCTGGTCAGTGCTCTGTTGGGACAAAGGATCGATGGTGAGAGATCCAACAGAGGGCTTTGTGTGTAAGGTCGGGTGTTTGCCATCAGTATCTAAACAGGGTTTTTTTTATGTCTATGGAAAGTGATTTGGTTGTTTTTGCCTCAAATGTCAGTTTTGTCCAGAATAGTTATCTTGTCTTTTTGTAACCTTTCTATGTACAGTTTGATTTTGTGTTGGTAAGTTTTGTGCTGGATATCAGTTGAGTGTTCGGTTGTGGTATAGGTCAGTGACCAGTCTGATAGGGGAATCATTGTGTGAGCATTAGTGGCAGTTTAGCGGTGAAATTGTCCTATAGTTGATGATTCTGCTTAAAGTTTGTATATCTGTGGCTGTTACACTGAATTGTAGACTTGTTTGGCATAATTAATACGGGTACTACAGTGTAGAAAGGAGGTGCTTGTAGTTCTGTGCCAAAAGTTACTCCTAGAGATCGGTACCAGTGTTTTTTTTCTTTTTTGTAGCAAGCATTGTGGTGTTTATATTACTGTACAATGCAAAGCATTTTTAAAGATGTTGCAAAGTTGAAGGACACGGCGGCCATTCTTCAAGCTATGCAGGGATCTACTGATCCATGGCTGCAGGCTCAGAATTGTGTAGCAAACCTGATCGGTACCAGAAAATGGCGCAAAAGGAAAGGCAAGTATGCTCTGATTTTTGCTGCTGGGTGGATAGCGGATAAATATCAGGAGTCTTGTAGGCTGAAGCTGAGTTTGGAAGTGGAAGATTTAAAAGTGGAAATTGTTAAATTGAGAACTCTTGTCCAGCAGGCAGCTGAAGCTAGCGCTAATTATGAATGTACTGTGAGGTGTAATACTGAGCTGCGCAAGGAGAATAAATGGTTATCTGAAAGCCTGACGCATGCACAGGGTGCTGTAAGGGAATTGTCTGCTCTATGCAGGAGGACAGAAGATGAACATTCTCAGTGTTTAGTGCAGCCAGAGTCATTGAAACAACCGTTAGAGAGTAATGTGTCTGGGGTTAGAGGAAATGTATGGCCTGTAGGTATGGAGAAGTCTGAGGACTGTGGGTCACATAGTGGATCTGACTCAGGGATGGAGATGGAAAATTTGTCTGACCCTGGAGTTGGAAGTGTTAACACAATGCCAGACGATTCCTCAAATGAGTCCGTGGTAAGTGGACTCAATACAGATAGTAGTGTGGGATCTAGTCATGCTAGGATGATTAATATTGTGCAGCAAGTCAAATCACCATGTGCCCATGCCCAGAGAAGGTATTGTGCAGGGAGACAAGCTATTGTTTTGCATGCAGGAAATTCGGGCACATTGCACGATATTGTGACGTTGCTAATGGCAACAGACACAGGTATGTTAAGTACCCCGGAACCACACCTAGAAGTAAAGTGGTTTATTCAGCAAGGTGGGGTAATTGTCCCAGACATGGTTCTTTGCAAAGGCATAGAACCTAGGGACCGCCAAGGTCTTTGATCAAGGAAGCAGATTTTAAATCCCAATATGAACGTTTAAAATGTGAAAATGTGAAGCTCAGAGAGGAAAGAGATCGGTTTCTGGAATTCAGTAGAGTTTCTAATTTTGTGTGCCAGAGAAGGGTAAATTAAGGTCTTTGTAAACCATTTTACTGTTTGTATTTGCAGAAAATTGAGGAACTCTAAGACCTAATTTAAATTGACTTTTCCCTTCCCCTAAAAAAAGGTTTGGGACCTTGTAATGTTAAATCCTGCTTCTTTGGTAAAATGAATCTGAAATTGGTTTGGGGCTGGGAAAATTAACATTTCAATGACTGGGTGGGTAGAAATTCCCCTGCTAGTGTTTACGGTTTGAGGTGAACCCTCCAAGACAGTGATTTGTTCATTCAGTCCTATACAGTTGTATGTGTTCCAAAGTTTTATTTTTTTGGTATTTGAGGTTTGGTTTTAAGTTAACATTTACTTTTTACTGAATCTCAGTGTATATAGCAAGACTTCCTGTAACTGAGGTTTTCTACGTTTTCTTTTACTAACCCATTTTTTTAAAAAATTCTATTATTCCGTTTTTCCTTTTTCCTATTTTGGCGCTTTTTCTTTCTCTCTCTCTATCTCTCTCTCGCTCTCTTTCTTTCCCTCTCTCTTCTCTGTAGATATGGTTGGGAGTACTGGGGGTCTCGTGATATTGTGTGGGAACTACTGTCTGAACTCAAGGGTTGCTGCTGAGCGAGAGGTTTTTGATCAGTCACTGCAAAAAGGGCTTTGTGTGCTGTTCAGCTTGACTATAGAATAATATAGGCAAAGGAAAGTGAGTTGATGAGCTTTTTTTAAGGAGACAAGGTGGTATATATCACCCGGGCATACCAATAGCTGTGTGAGTAACCCCTTTCCCCACAGGAGTACTGTGTGTTTCCTGTGCGCCCCTCGTCCCCACAGAGGTACTGTGTGTTCTCTGTGATGACCCCCTTTTCCAACAGCTGGTACTGTGTGTTCTCTGTTGATCCTTCCCCCACGGGAGTACTGTGTGTTTCCTGTGCGCCCCTCATCCACAGAAGGTACTGTGTGTTCTCTGTATGTACCCCGTCCCCACAGAAGGTACTGTGTGTTCTCTGTGCGCACATTCCACTCCAGGTCAATTGGAAGCCCTATCCTGTGGTCAGGTCACTATTCAGAGCCAAAACCGAGGCTGGTATATCTCATTAGGAGACTCTGAGGGCCGCTGTGTGTCGGCGAGAGTCCTTTTCCTTACGCTGCTACTCCTTTTCCTGAGGTCTAACTAGAGTGAACAGAGTCCGTGTGTCGGTGCTAGAAATCCTAGGGCAACTCATAGGCGAACGAAGGGGAGTAGCAGCCGCTCAGGCGTGTGTCGCGGGACACTGTAGTGTGAGGGAATTATAAAATGCTGATTTCCCTTGTTATACATTCCTTATTTAAAATGGCTGCCAGCTCCTTCTCTCCCCCCTTCCATCGAGTAAAGTTCACAGAGACTAAGATGACTCCCCCATCTGGGACTACACCTTGTGTACACAAGACAAGAATCCTGGGAAGGGAAGACCACCTTATATGGAACCAGCCAATCATGAACTGCCTAATGTACTATAACACATTGCCTATGTAAACCTATGTTGTGTGTCCTATATAAGGCATCACCCCGCCCTATTAAAAGAGAGAATCTTGGAAGTGCTCCAACTGAACAGTGTGTGTCAGTGTGTTCTTCCGGCGTGCACGCATTCTAGTAATTAGGCTCAACGGCAGATCACCACATACGGTCTGAGATTGACCAAATCCATATCAGTTTGGCGCCCGAAACAGGGACTCTGAGTTGTGACCGACAACCAGCCGATCGAGAGGGACCGCGACACCATCTAAACCACGGACGGGGACGGAGCCTGATCACCTCCGAACACGGTAATAGATTCTGTAATTTATTTTCTTACCTGTGTATCCCCGTGGTGTGGTTCGGTGGGGTCGTAGTCTTGTCCGGCTGTTGAAGGTCACCAAAGACAGGTAAATGTACTTGCTCAGAGTCTACATTGAATCTACCTGTCATTAAGGGTCATCTGCCGGTTGATTTGTGTGTATATTGTCTGCTGTTTCCGAGTCCGTCAGTGAGGGCGACACAAAGAGTCCTTGCCAGAAGTTAAGTAGTAAGACTGTCTCTGGTTTAAGAAAGGGTGTCGGGATAAAATATACGCGCCATAAGTGGTAGCAGGAATAAAATATACGCGCCATAAATAAGTGGCAGCGGGGATAAAAAATATACGCGCCATATGTGGTAGTGGGGATAAAAATATACGCGCCATAAATAAGTGGTAGCGGGGATAAAATAGACGCGCCATAAGTAAGTGGTAGCAGGAATAAAAATATACGCGCCATAAATAAGTGGTAGTGGGGAATAAAAATATACGCGCCATAAATAAGTGTTAGCGGGGATAAAAATATTCGCGCCATAAATAAGTGGCAGCGGGGAAATAGACAAACTGTGAAAGTTTGGGAATACTCCTGACGAACTCGAGAATATAGCATGTCATGTCCTGAATGTGTTTGTGAGTTAATGTTTAGTGTATATAAGGAGGGCTGGGGATTAGTGAAGGTTGTTTAAGGGGGATACCCGAAACCACACATAGGGTTAAAAGTTATTAAACCGGTAGCCTCAAACCTTCAGGTAATTAGATTGAACATTTATAGTCAGGTGGAGGAACCCCCGGGCCAGTCAATAAATGAGGTGTAAGAGCGAGAAAGAGAGGATGGACAAGATCCTATAGATTGCCCTTTGTGCCACCTCAAACAAGAGAGTAGGAAAGTTGGATATATAGTGAATTAAATAATTAAACTGAGGATTGAAGTGATGGCTATGAATTGTCTTCATTTTGTTTACTATAGATTGCAAACAAGAATAATCAGAGTAGAGATTATTTCTTTCCCAATTACTAATTATTTTTAAGGGGAATGTGCCATGTGAAGAAAAAAAGAGAGAACTGTATTTTTTATATGTGTACCAACTAATAAGTAATTTTAATGATGATGTTTGTATATAGTTTGGGACATCCCTTATATATATCAGTAAGTCCACGTGGCATTGTATTCATTTTGTTTATCTTGTTATATGCATTTTTAAGGTTTTGTCTTGAATGATGTGATTCGTATCTGTTTTACGTTTCTGTTTGTAGGAGAGAAGATAAGAAGAATGTCTATTATTAGCCAGAAATTGTGTTTTTAATATGTTACTTTCTCCCTGAATATCTCTGTGTGAATGGATTGTTGAGTTACAGGAAAGCTAGGTACTTGTATGAAGGGAGACAGTGGGGGTAACTACAGGGAGTGCAGAATTATTAGGCAAGTTGTATTTTTGAGGATTCATTTTATTATTGAACAACAACCATGTTCTCAATTAACCCAAAAAACTCATTAATATCAAAGCTGAATATTTTTGGAAGTAGTTTTTAGTTTGTTTTTAGTTTTAGCCATTTTAGGGGGATATCTGTGTGTGCAGGTGACTATTACTGTGCATAATTATTAGGCAACTTAACAAAAAACAAATATATACCCATTTCAATTATTCATTTTTACCAGTGAAACCAATATAACATCTCAACATTCACAAATATACATTTCTGACATTCAAAAACAAAACAAAAACAAATCAGTGACCAATATAGCCACCTTTCTTTGCAAGGACACTCAAAAGCCTGCCATCCATGGATTCTGTCAGTGTTTTGATCTGTTCACCATCAACATTGCGTGCAGCAGCAACCACAGCCTCCCAGACACTGTTCAGAGAGGTGTACTGTTTTCCCTTCTTGTAAATCTCACATTTGAGGATGGACCACAGGTTCTCAATGGGGTTCAGATCAGGTGAACAAGGAGGCCATGTCATTAGATTTTCTTCTTTTATACCCTTTCTTGCCAGCCACGCTGTGGAGTACTTGGACGCGTGTGATGGAGCATTGTCCTGCATGAAAATCATGTTTTTCTTGAAGGATGCAGACTTCTTCCTGTACCACTGCTTGAAGAAGGTGTCTTCCAGAAACTGGCAGTAGGACTGGGAGTTGAGCTTGACTCCATCCTCAACCCGAAAAGGCCCCACAAGCTCATCTTTGATGATACCAGCCCAAACCAGTACTCCACCTCCACCTTGCTGGCGTCTGAGTCGGACTGGAGCTCTCTGCCCTTTACCAATCCAGCCACAGGCCCATCCATCTGGCCCATCAAGACTCACTCTCATTTCATCAGTCCATAAAACCTTAGAAAAATCAGTCTTGAGATATTTCTTGGCCCAGTCTTGACGTTTCAGCTTGTGTGTCTTGTTCAGTGGTGGTCGTCTTTCAGCCTTTCTTACCTTGGCCATGTCTCTGAGTATTGCACACCTTGTGCCTTTGGGCACTCCAGTGATGTTGCAGCTCTGAAATATGGCCAAACTGGTGGCAAGTGGCATCTTGGCAGCTGCACGCTTGACTTTTCTCAGTTCATGGGCAGTTATTTTGCGCCTTGGTTTTTCCACACGCTTCTTGCGACCCTGTTGACTATTTTGAATGAAACGCTTGATTGTTCGATGATCACGCTTCAGAAGCTTTGCAATTTTAAGAGTGCTGCATCCCTCTGCAAGATATCTCACTATTTTTTACTTTTCTGAGCCTGTCAAGTCCTTCTTTTGACCCATTTTGCCAAAGGAAATTATGCACACCTAATATAGGGTGTGGATGTCATTAGACCACACCCCTTCTCATTACAGAGATGCACATCACCTAATATGCTTAATTGGTAGTAGGCTTTCGAGCCTATACAGCTTGGAGTAAGACAACATGCATAAAGAGGATGATGTGGTCAAAATACTCATTTGCCTAATAATTCTGCACTCCCTGTAGCTGTGAGTGGAGTGACCTCGTGACTGAAAAGGGATAATGGAATGTGTAGCTGAAGTGTTGTCCTCATAGATTGATTGTTTGAGTGTGTGAAGTTTGTAGACAAGGCCGAATGTGAATGGTTGATAAGACACTGAGTGTTTAGAGAGAGTTAATAATCACGTGTGTTTTATGTGCTTTCATATAATGTGTATGGAGCTCCAGGAAAACCTATTGTTTGTTGTTAGTTAAAGGAAATTGTGTGTGTTAATGTATTGGAAATGTTTCTTTGTGTCTGTCCCCAGATGATGTTCCTATGTCTGTTCTACGTTGAATTCTGTGTCGGTTCCTTGTTATGTCTGTGTGGAACTGAGTTCTGGCCTTGTGTGTTTCAAATAGATTTGGGGTAGTACTCAGTGGTTCTGCACCCTGTAACTATAGGATCTACATTTGTTCATAAACAGTTGGGGCTGCAGCTGAATCTGTTAAAAAGCTGCAAGTGCTCCATGCGGTGTCACGGAAGGTGTACAGCAAACTAGAAGACACAAAAGGAAGATCCGGCTGACTGGATCCAAAACTAAGGAACCAAAGGGATAGCCCTGCAACAGACCTGGCTCTCTCCCTAACTGCTCAGCCTATGCAAAATTCTCAATGGTAGAAGATCGCATATCCTCGTACCTCGACTGAATAACCCCTGAAAACCCTATAATAGTGAGGGGACATGACCACCGGCTCCCTACACTTGATACAGAGGGAGTCAGGGTCTCCTGTGATCCAGCAAACAGGAAAATACAAATGAATAAACAAAACTTATCTGTAGAAGACTTAGTAGTAGCATCCAGCATGCATACACTCCAGGAAGTTGTATAAACCGCAAAGTGATGCAGTATGGGAAGGGATTTAAAGGGATGCAATCAGTGCAACTACATGACAACTGAGAGAGGCTAACGAGATGAGAAAATGAAAGCAAAACAAAAGGAACCTCAAGGAGGAGGTTCTGAAGGACGTCTGTCAGAGCTTCTCAGATGTCTGGTGGTGACAGTACCCCTCCTTCTACGAGTGGACTCCGGACACTCAGAGCCCACCTTCTCAGGATGGGACCTATGGAAAGCCCTAATGAGACGAGTGGCCTTAATGTCCATCACTGGGACCCACATCCTCTCCTCAGGACCATAACCCTCCCAATGAACGAGGTACTGGAGAGAACCGCGGACAACACGAGAATCTACAATCCTAGAGACCTGAAATTCAAGATTACCATCAACCACAATCGGAGGAGGAGGCAAAGACGAGGGTACAATGGGTTGGACATAAGGTTTTAATAAGGACTTATGAAAAACATTATGGATCTTCCAAGTCTGAGGAAGATCAAGACGGTAGGCAACAGGATTGATGACGGACAAGATTTTGTAAGGCCCAATAAACTTAGGACCCAACTTCCAGGAGGGAACCTTCAATTTGATATTCTTAGTAGACAACCATACCAGATCACCAACATTCAGGTCCGGACCAGGCACACATCTCTTATCCGCCACACGCTTATATCTCTCACTCATGCTCTTTAGATTATCCTGAATCTTATGCCAAATCGATGACAAAGATGAGGAGAATCTGTCCTCATCAGGTAAACCAGAAGACCCCTCTCCAGAGAATGTCCCAAACTGCGGATGAAACCCATATGCACCAAAAAATGGTGACTTATCAGAGGACTCCTGACGAAGTGGAAAGCAGAAGAGAATGATAACCGAACCCCCAAGCGAGAACAGAAAGCCTTCCAGAATCTGGAAACAAACTGTGTGCCCCTATCAGAGACTATGTCTGAAGGAATACCATGCAATTTGACAATGTGATCAATAAATGCCTGTGCCAGCGTCTTAGCATTGGGCAAGCCAGGAAAAGGAATGAAATGCACCATTTTGCTAAAACGGTCCACCACCACCAGAATCACAGTCTTCCCTGAGGAACGAGGCAGGTCGGTAATGAAGTCCATGGACAGATGTGTCCAAGGACGGGAAGGAATGGGTCACGGAAGGAGAGGACCTGATGGCCGTGAATGAGGGACTTTGGCATGAGCGCAGGTCTCGCAGCCTGCCACAAAACCCTCAACCGACTTACGAAGCGCCGGCCACCAGAATCTCAGAGCGATGAGATCCACTGTGGCTCTTGCCCCCGGGTGCCCAGCAAGGACAGTATCGTGGTGCTCCTTAAAAATCCTGTGTCTTAAAGCGAGAGGCACAAACAACCTCCCAGGAGGACAAAGGTCAGGAGCCTCAAACTGGGCTACCTGAACCTCTGCCTCCAATTCAGGATAAAAAGCAGAAACCACCACACCTTCAGCCAAAATGGGACCCGGGTCTTCAAAATTCCCACCTCCCAGAAAACAACGTGACAGGGCATCCGCCTTCACATTCTTAACCCCAGGGCGGAAGGTGACAACAAAATTAAACCTTGAAAAGAACAAAGACCATCTGGCCTGTCTCGGGTTCAGACGCTTGGCTGACTCCAAGTAGGCCAAATTCTTATGGTCCGTAAACACGGTAATAGGGTGTCTGGCTCCCTCTAGCCAATGGCGCCATTCCTCAAAAGCTAACTTGATGGCCAACAACTCCCTATCTCCCACATCGTAATTTCTCTCTGCGGAGGAGAGTTTCTTCAAGAAAAAGGCACACGGTCGCCATTTGTCAGGAGAGGGACCCTGAGACAAGACCGCACCCACACCCACCTCAGAAGCATCAACCTCAACTATGAAGGGTAGAGAAATATCAGGTTGTACCAAGATGGGAGCGGAAGCAAAACTCTCCTTGATATTAGAAAAGGCCTTACGCGCCTCTACCGACCAGGAGGAAAAATCTACCCCCTTTCTAGTCATATCAGTGAGTGGTTTAACAACAGAGGAATAATTCAAAATAAACTTCCTGTAATAATTGGCAAAACCCAGAAAACGCATCAGCGCCTTCTGATTCTCAGGAAGCTCCCACTCAAGCACAGCGCGGACCTTCTCGGGGTCCATGCGAAAACCAGAAGCGGAGAGAAGAAACCCCAGAAATTGAATTTCTGGAACCGCAAACACACATTTTTCCAGTTTAGCGTACAATTTATTCTCCCGCAGGATGAGCAAGACCTGACGTAAATGTTCCTTATGAGTTTTGAAATCAGGAGAAAAAAATCAAAATGTCATCCAGATACACTAATACAAATTTCCTTATTAAATGATAAAAAATGCTGTTCACAAAATGCTGAAAAACGGCTGGAGCATTCATCAAACCAAAAGGCATAACCAAATTCTCAAAATGGCCCTCAGGGGTATTGAAGGCCGTCTTCCATTCGTCTCCTTCTCTGACCCTGACCAGGTTGTATGCCCCTCTTAGATCCAATTTGGAAAAAACTTTAGCCCCCACAATCTGGTTAAACAGGTCCGGGATCAGAGGAAGCGGAAAAGGGTCACGAATTGTGATACTGTTCAGCTCCCTGAAATCCAGACATGGTCTTAAAGAACCATCTTTTTTCTTAACAAAGAAAAAAACAGCGGCAACAGGTGACTTCGAGGGTCGTATGTGTCCCTTTCTCAGACTCTCAGAGATATAGGCACGCATAGCGACCCTTTCAGGTTGGGATAGATTGTATAAACGAGATTTAGGCAGCTTGGCGCCTGGGGTGAGATTAATAGGGCAATCGTACTCCCTGTGAGGGGCCAATTCCTGAACAGCACTCTCAGAAAACACATCCGAAAATTCGGAGAGAAAAGATGGTACAGTCTTAGTAGAAACCTCTGAAACAGATGTCGTAAGGCAATTCTCTCTGCAAAAGTCACTCCAACCATTTATTTGTCTCGCTTGCCAATCAATGGTGGGGTTATGTTTAGTGAGCCAGGGTAGCCCCAACACTAGAGGAGTAGGCAACCCGTTTAGGACGAAACATGACACATCCTCAACATGAGTATCACTCACAATCAAACGGATATTGTGAACTATGCCCTTTAACGATTTCTGAGAAAGTGGAACGGAATCAATAGCAAAAACAGGTATATGCTTTCCCAAAGTGCATACCTGGAAACCATGAGTTATAGCAAATTGATTATCAATAAGATTGACAGCTGCTCCCCTATCTACAAAAAATCTCACAAAAAATATTCTTGCTCTCTAGCGCCACCCTGGCAGGTAGGACAAAACGGGAACTACAAGCAAACGGAAAACCTTCAATTTCCGCATCAACCTTGCCAATAGTAACAGATGGAACGTTTTTAGAGGATTTTTTTCTTTTTGTTTCTTTATTACTTTCAAAAAACTGCCTGAATCTCCTAGAGGGACAAACATTTGCCAAATGATTTATACCTCCACAACAGAAACAAACCTTCCCATGAGAGCTGAATCCTCTATTGTCAGAGGCAAGCAAACCCAGCTGCATGGGCCCCTGCTCAGAAGGGATTGAGAGCGACTGAGACCCCTGTGCACTGAATGAGACCGCCGCACTGTCCTTGGACTGAGTATGACAGGAAGGAGTGATCTCTCCTCTCTCTCTAAGACGCCTGTCAATACGAACGGCCCGAGACATGGCAGAGTCATAGGAGGTAGGTCTCTCCTGAAAGGCAAATGCATCTTTCAATCCCTCTGAAAGACCATGGCAAAATTGACTTTGGAGTGCAGCATCATTCCAACCAGTATCAGCTGCCCATCTCCGAAATTCTGAGCAGTATAGCTCTGCGGATTGTTTACCCTGCATAAAAGACGTAGTCTAGACTCAGCCAGAGCAATACGATCCGGATCATCATATATCTGACCCAGGGCTAAAAAAAATTCATCCACTGAACGGAGGGCCCGTGCCCCCACCGGCAGCGAAAAAGCCCAAGACTGAGCTTTATCCCTGAGCAGCGAGATGATGATCCCCACCCTCCGCTCCTCATCACCAGAGGAATGGGGAATTAAACGAAAATGGAGTATGCAAGCCTCTCTAAAACGAACAAAATTCTCACTACCCCCGGAGAACGTATCCGGAAGCGAGATCTTAGGCTCAGAACAAACTCCATGAACGCAAGCAGAAACGGTCACCTCAAACTGAGAGACAGTTTTCCGGAGATCTTCTACCTCCAGTGAAAGACCCTGCATGCGGTCAATCAAGGTTGAAACCGGATTCATGCTTAAGACGGTTTTGGCGGTTTATAATGTCACGGAAGGTGTACAGCAAACTAGAAGACACAAAAGGAAGAGCCGGCTGACTGGATCCAAAACTAAGGAACCAAAGGGATAGCCCTGCAACAGACCTGGCTCTCTCCTTAACTGCTCAGCCTATGCAAAATTCTCAATGGTAGAAGATCGCATATCCTCGTACCTCGAATGAATAACCCCTGAACACCCTATAATAGTGAGGGGACACGACCACCGGCTCCCTACACTTGATACGGAGGGAGTCAGGGTGTCCTGGGATCCAGCAAATAGGAAAATACAAATGAATAAACAAAACTTATCTGTGGAAGACTCAGTAGTAGCATCCAGCATGCATACACTCCAGGAAGTTGTATAAACCGTAAAGTGATGCAGTATGGGAAGGGATTTAAAGGGATGCAATCAGTGCAACTACATGACAGCTGAGAGAGGCTAACGAGATGAGAAAATGAAAGCAAAACAAAAGGAACCTCAAGGAGGAGGTTCTGAAGGACGTCTGTCAGAGCTTCTCAGATGTCTGGTGGTGACATGCGGTGTCTGAAATTTTACCAAACCAGACACCTGGCTACAGCTAGCCTAGACACCTTTCCAAGGTTGGATTCATGAGATATAAGGTTTCACTTCTCTTACCCTCCAATCTAGTTAAGTGTTGCAATATTCAGAATCCAACCACCTTGCTGCTCGTGTAGTTGGAAAAGGGGGGAGGGCATGGAGAAAGCGGAGAACAAGTTGAGATCCAGTCTCTAATTTTCCAATTAGTCAGTGAGGACTGCCCAGGTAACATGACACGAAAATATGATTGTATTGATAGGTATGAAAACATTCCTTGTGTACCACTCAATAATCCTTCTGCTGAGTATTTTGTAGATGGCTCGAGATCATGGGACAAAGACCAAGGAAGATTTGTCACCGGGTATGCCGTAGTCCAAACTGGTGAGGCAGTGATACAGAAACCACTCCCTTCTAGTTGCTTGGCACAAGATGTGGAGATGAAGGCAATCACTGCAACGTGTAATCTGGGTAACGGAAAAGAGGTGACCATCCATATGGACTTGAGGTACACGTTTGGTGTAGCACATGACTTTGGAGCCATTTGGCGGAGCTGCAGTTTCTTGAGCTCTGTAGGTAAACTTAGAATGCTGAGGTTGTATGACAGTTATTAGACTCATATTACATAAAAGGGCAGCAGTGGTGAAGGTGTCAGCATACACCAAAGAGCAGACCCGCTGAAACTCAGATGAATACATTGTCAGATCAGGCGGCCAGAAAGGCAGCATTACTCCCCTTGATGGTGGCTGCCCCATCGGCCATGCCTGCAGTAGAAGTAGAACTGCTATGGACCCTCCAGAACCAGACATCCCCTCATAAGTATGGATGGATGGAGGGAGGTGCCATACAAGGAGAAGGAGGGTCCTGGCGTATACGCACTAAGGTCTGTCTGCCCTGTTGTTTGTTTTTCATGATGGCCGCCTTGTCCCAGCCAGTGGTCCATAACTTCATACCTTCAGTTACAGAACTAGTTTGCCTTAGGTTTTCAGAACGCGTATGGGAAAAAGGTGTACAGGTATGCCTTACATGTGCAAGGCATAACCCTGGTAAGCCTACCCGAGTACCCAGGAAGAGCACCACGAGACCAGATTACCTGTTTCAGAGATTGCAAGTGGACTACATACAGATATCTAAGATCCAAATTGTCCGGAAGGGAGCCACTCTTTGGAACCAGGATACTGGGTCGTCCTGAGGAGACACGTCGGGAAAAGCCTTGACCCCCAATTTAATGAACCCTTCCAAGTCTTCTTCACAACTGCCACTACAAAAAAACAGCTTGGGTCCATGCATTTCAAGAACGTTTTGAGTGTTGAAACTGGAAAAGAAGATGCCTCTCATTCCCCTTGTGTGACTATTGATCTTGGTGCCAAGAATATGGACTCTTAATGAGATGTTGAAGGGGGACTGGGACAATAAGTTTCTTAAACATCACCAAATATTGCATAGAGACTTGAATCTTAGGAATTGCTGGATTTGTACCCACAGCCCTGTAGAGCTCAAGGACTATGCCTTTTCTTGCAATTCCTCTGACTTTTTATGAACTCGCCCATATGTCTTGCTGGCCATTTGCCTCAAAGAGGAGAGAGGGACAGGATGACCAAAAATATAACTCCACATTAGTGGTCCTTCCCATAGCTGGGTGGGTAGAGGACCCTTGGTGGCAAGCAAATGTCACTGCTCAGAAGGATAGAACATGCCCCCTGGTCAGGCTGACACCTGCCACTTTTATCTTACCACATGGTAAAGTATGTGGTCCCCAAACACACCCTATATAAGCAGGCAGCTGAGAATCACCCCAGACCAAGTGGGAGGCAACATGTAGTGTTGATGGGGGAGGCAAATAGATTTTTCGGGTCACTATTCTTATATCCTATGGATATGCATGTAATTGTGATGTAATTTGCAGGATGCTCAGAAGGGAATCAGGTGAAGAGGTTGCAAGTCCTGGATGTGTGATTAGCACATGTCAATGTACCTCCTGAGCAATACCTGAAATTATTCACAAAAGAGGGGAAATTATGTATTTTGTATACTTGTTCATCTTATATCTATGTTTAACCTGCACTTACACAAGAGGGGGATTTAGCCTTGGAAGGCAGGAATACAAATTCCACAATGGGCCCCTACTCCCCTATGTGCAGGAAGACAGCATCTGGAGGATAGGGAAGAGACTCTGCCTCCCACAGACATTATACCCGACGGTGGTCCAGTGGGCACATGGGGCTACACACCTTTCTAAGGGATTGATGAATGAATTGATCAACAAACTTTATGTGGCCCCTGGGATAACTTCAGTGACAGACAGATACTGCAAGTCATGTGCCATATGTGGAAAATGCAATCCAGGTCGCACTGAGAAGCCCCCACAGAAACATTCGGCCAAACCAAGGACTGGGACGAGCATGAACCTTACACTAAACATAGAAAACCCCAGGTACATATATTCTTGGTGCTTGGATGGCAGGAAAAACCAGAGGCAAAAAAGGGAAGTTTCAGATAGAAGATATGTACAAATCTTCAGACTGGCAACCCAAGACAACAAATGCACCTGTTAATTCCCTAGAACCTCACGTCTCCACTTTCAAAGATATGATAGCCATAGCAGACCCCACCTTTGAGGACATTATGGCCTCAGAAACAGGGTATTTGGATATATACAGTGCGAATTCACACAACCAATCCAACTGCTATGTATGTGGAGGAGCACGCCCCCACCTAGGTACAGTACTCCTAAACTTTCCCTGGGATATAGAATGCTGCTTCCTCAGTCTTTACACAAACACCTCAACTAATTACTCAGCCTGTGAGGGTTGGAAGGCTAGATACCCCATAGTTACCAAAACCTCGAAGCCCAGTGAAGGTCTGACCATATACCCCGGTAATTACACCTGCTACACAAACTATGGGAAAGGGAAAATGTTCTTAGGAAACTTTACAATAGGGTACTGTTCTACCTACAGTAACCTCAAACAAAACAATAGCTGATCTTAGGGAGACCAGCTACAGAAAACACTGTGGAGCCTCATTTAAGAGTCTCGACACAGCAATCCAAAGTACAAAGCTCCCTGGGAAACAGTGATATGCAAAATAACCGTGGAGCCCCAGTTATGGGTCTTCAACACAGTGAAAGCCAGATATCCCTCAAAGGAAGGAAAACCAAGCAAAGGGGTGTCCCCATTACAGAGATCACCAAATCCACCATATTAAGTGGCCCCTATGTCAAGATCCCGCTCTTTTACAAGCTTTAAGGATGTGACGGGGAAAACCTAAGCCAGATATCCATCCACAGACAGCTGTTTCGGGGTGTTGCCCCTCATCAGTGTGGAGTAGGATTCTGGCTAACCGGGAGCAATGCCTTGGAGACTACTCAAACAAAACAATAGCTGATCTTAGGGAGACCAGCTACAGAAAACACTGTGGCGCCTCATTTAAGAGTCTCGACACAGCAATCCAAAGTGCAAAGCTCCCTGGGAAACAGTGATATGCAAAATAACCGTGGAGCCCCGGTTATGGGTCTTCAACACAGTGAAAGCCAGATATCCCTCAAAGGAAGGAAAACCGAACAAAGGGGTGTCCCCATTACAGAGATCACCAAATCCACCATATAAAGTGGCCCCTATGTCAAGATCCCGCTCTTTTACAAGCTTTAAGGATGTGACGGGGAAAACCTAAGCCAGTTATCCATCCACAGACAGCTTGTCACGGATGGTGTACAGGAAACAAGACAATACCATATAAACAATGTCTCTCTGGATCCACAACTAAGGAACAAAGGGAGACCCCTGCAATAGACCTGCCGCTCTCCCTCACTGCTCAGCCTATGCGAACACCCCAAAGGTGGATGGCCGCATATCCACGTTCCTCGGCTATCTATTACCTGAAGACCCTACAATAGTGAAGGGACACGACCACCGGCTCCCTACACTGACACGGAGGGAGTCAGGGTCACCTGGATCCAGAAAAGACAAAATCATAAATACATAAACAGCACTTATCTTGCAGACGACTGACGACTGGGAACTGGGAACAGCATGCACACACACTCCAGGAAGTTGTATCAGCCGCACACTACTGCATTATGGGGAGGAACTTAAAGGGTAGCAATCAGTCCAACTGCATGACAGCTGAGATAGACTAACGAGATGAGAAACTAAACCAAAACAAAGAAATTCAAGGAGGAGGATCTGAGAAGCTCCTGTGAGCGCTTCTCAGCTGTCTGGCTGTGACACAGCTGTTTCGGGGTGTTGCCCCTCATCAGTGTGGAGTAGGATTCTGGCTAACCGGGAGCAATGCCTTGGAGACCTACAGTAACCTGACAGGAGAAAAAACACAGAATCAGGTGCAATCCCTTGGTGACATCTATTGGATCTGTGGGGATATGAAAATCAGAACCCAGTTAGAAGGTAACTGGACTGGTGAATGTGCTTTAGCAAAGGCCATTATGGGCTTGCACATCCTAGGAGAGAACGCCCCTATGGCAGAAAACAAACAAAGGAAAAATTAGATTTTTTTGTACTCACCGTAAAATCCTTTTCTCGTAGTAGGCATTGGCGGACACAGCACCATGGGTATATGTCCAACTACCACTAGGAGGCGACACTAGACATAAAAAAGTGTTGGCTCCTCCCCGTTGGGCTATACCCTCTCCACAGACACTAGGCAGATCAGTTTGTACCAAAAGCAGTAGGAGAGAGAAGAAAGGCAAGGAACCAACAACTCCCGTACCGGGAAAGATCAAGAGACCAGCCCGGAGAAGCGGAAGTAAAAAAAACATAGGGTGGGATCTGTGACCCCCAATGCCTACTACGAGAAAAGGATTTTATGGTGAGTACAAAAAATCCAATTTTCTCGTGCATGGCATTGGGGGACACAGCACCATGGGACGTCCCAAAGCAGTCCCCGAGGGTGGAAAAAGAACAGCCATGCCACCTGTTGGGCGTACAGGTGCGGAAGAACCATGTGACCCAACAGGAGAAAAGCATGGAAAAGACAGGAAGCCTCATAACAAGGGAGAAACCCCAAGGAAGCCACAGAGACGACTGCCAGCACCCCAGGACAAATGCCTGGGAGAACGACCCAAATGCAAGAAGAAGGCAAAGGGGAACACCGAGCTCAGCCGAAGGCTGGAGAGAAAGTAAGACAGCACCGCGTATCGGAGCTACCTAAGATTCTAATAGTCTCAGGTGAAAGCACAAACACCCTGAGGCCAACCCCTGATGGGCCAGGGGAGCAAGGAAACATGGAATCACTGAAGGCCAAACGAGTGAGGGAAGCCATAGCAAGGCTCACATGTGAAGGGAGCAGGTCTCCCCTCAGAAAAACTCAGGAAAACTCAAGCAGGGGCACACTGAAGTGAGGGAAGCCATTGCAAGGCTCACATAAGAAGGGAGCAGGACTCCCCCCACCGCGAAGCAGGTGATGAAGTGAAGCGTCCTATTGAAAGGAGAAAACCCCAAAGGCGCTAAGGGAAACCGCCAACCCTTGGAAAGGTAGGGGGTTGTAAGTAAAGGCCAGAAAAAAGAAAGGATAAGATAAGCCCTGCATCTCAAAAACAGGAGACGAGGAACGAGCCTCTGAAAACAAAATATCGCTGAGAAGCGCAAGGCCGGAGGAACTCCGGCCAAATGAAGTATCAGGGAGATGCAGGCCCAGGAAAACTCAGCAGGGACACAATGGACTGAGGGACATGGGAGGAGAAGGAGAGCACTCCCAACAGACTAAGGAAGAAGGTTCTACAAACAGGAGAAAATCCCTCCCGAAGGAGACCATAAGGTGGAAATGCAGACCGTAGCACTAAACCACTCAACACCAGGTACTTGACGTGGGAGGATGGGAAGATAGACACGAATCCCAAAAGGTCCACAAGGCTATTGGAACCTGCAAGGGGAACAATCAACCCAGGCCCCTCCCAAACAACGAGTATCATACAGAATCTGTGTGGTCAAATGAACGGCGACAAGGAATCCAAAAAGGAGTACCCGCCCAAGAACAAATGAAAGGAACCATCATATGCAAAGGAATTGGCCATGGACTAGTGGCTAGCAATCTGCATACATTGTCCCGGGGAGGGCAAGTACAGCGGCTTGGGTTGTACCACTAAAACAACAGACACCCATATGCATAAGGAATGGCGAAGTCGCCATAAAAGAAACGGGAGTGACTACACGAAATGTAGAAACCAGCTGCGACCGACATACAGAAGACTCCCAGGGGGAGAGAGAACCTGACAGGCGCAGACAATAGCAAGGTCCCAGGGGACTGCCCTCTGTCAGATAGCACAACTGAGCAGAGAATATAAGGGAACACCCGGATCCAGAAGGAACTACGGAACCCTGTCCGATGCCAGAGCAATCAGCAGAAAATTCACCTACCAGGCAGGTGTGTGGCGCTCAGTGGCTCTGTCCCTAACTCATTAGGGAGGAAGTCCAGCAAGGATAATGTCGCTGACCCCAGAAGGATTCCGTGTGGCGGAGGACACCGGGTGATGGCCAAAAACTGCTGCAGCGGCCGGTGCACACCAAGTTACGTACCCCAACATGGAGAAGATCCAGTGGAGATCACTGTACTCCACCAGGAATGGTCCGCCCGGTAATAGAAAACAATGCGGGTACTCCTCTTAACATGGGGAACGTGGAGTGCAGCAGACAGTAGTATTTGATAGGGATGGCAAGAGCAACCCTAGCACAAAAACCAACAACCACCTGGCCATGGTGTAGGGAGAGTGGTTGTAAGTGGACCACCCATCAGATCAGAACAGATCAGCCCTATACTGACCAATAGACCGACAAGGTGGAGGAGGGGGTTGGGCTTGCCCACCCCTGCCAGATATGGGTACCAAGTTCATGCTGAACCAGGATGGCCGTTGTGGACAGTGCCTTGAGAAGTACAAGGAGCACGACAGTAACGGAGTGGCAGATGTATAGAGAACCAAAAAGGGAAATAACCAACATCCGCAGCACAGATTAGAGCCTGGGGAAGGAAGCATCCAGTAATACAGCAACTGTATAGGCCACAGATTGCACCATAGGGCCCAGCACGTGGGAACTAAAAATACACGCCTAAAACCGAGGTAAAGTGGTTGCATGTTGCACTCTAAGGAGGGTGGAAACAGAGCCACAGCATCCGGGAATGCGACCGCATTTGGAGAGAGCAGGTCCTCAACCTGTAAGGTAGAAATACGGCTGTGCAGTGTAGAGACATGACCAGAGAGGTGCAATGGTACAGCATCTGGAGATGGTAGAGGTACTAGATTTAAGATTAGAGTGATGTGGCCGCATGGTGCACCCTAGGACCAGAGAAGTGCAACGGCTGCCTCGTAGCAATGGTACCTATATTCCGCTCGGGAAGGGGAAAATAGGGCTGCGCGGTACCACAAGGAACGACAGGTGCACACCACAATTAAGTAAGTGCCATGGCAACTGAAGGAGGCCCTCTCTTCCGCCAGAAAAGAGGGAAACAGGGCCGCATAGTACACCATAGAGCCAGACAGGTGTAACGGCTGCAGCATCAGACAGTGCAGGAACTCTACCTAAGAAGGGAGTAAGATGGCTGTTTGGTGCACACTATGAAGAGGTAGGTGCAGTGGCCACGGCAATAAAAGGTGGCCTCAATATCTCGTCCGGTAAGGGAGAAACCGTGCCGCAAGGTACACCATAAGGCCAGACAGGAGCAACGGCAACAGCCTCTGGAGATAGTGAAGGTACTCTACCATGAAGGGACCAAGGCGGCAGCCTGGTGCCCACTAGAACCAACCAGAGGCAATTGCTACAGCAATTGAGAGTGGCCTCTATATCTCACCGGAAAGGGAGAAATAGTGCCGCACGGAACACAATAGAGCCCGCCAGGGATACTGGATACAGCATCAGGAGATGGTGTAGGTACCGTGAAGGGAGCAAGGTGGCTGGAAACAGACAGTTGCAATTGCTACGGCAATTGAAGGCGGCCTGTATATCTCGCCCGGTAGGGGGAAATAGTGCCGCATGGAACACCATAGAGCCAATGGCTACAGCATCTGGAGTAGGTGTAGGAACTCTACCTATGAAAGTAACAAGGCGGCTGGAAACAGACAGAGGTAATCGCCACGGTATAGAAGCCGGCCTGTATTCTCTGGTACAGACACTACAAAAGAACCTTTAGAGGGCGAGAAGGGTTGCCAACCCTACAAGTGGCGTTTGCCTGAATCATCAGCTTGCCCAGAACATAGCCCCTGGATAGGGGAACCAGGAAGGTCTGTCGTGTACAGCCTACGAGGGCGTACGTACCAGAGACACCGCGTAGGTGTGCCAGTTGTTAAGCACGGAGACGGCTGCCTTACCTGTGCGTTAATTACCTGTGCAGGCAGGAGAGCGCCATCTGAAAACCCACCAGAGGGGTACCGAACCTGGGTAGGGTAGGTACCACCATGCACGTTTGACTTGACCACACAGAGGAATTCTGCATGGTGGAAGACCGCCTGATGCTCTGTTCCGAGGGAATCGGTGCAGAGATGTCCCCAGAGGCAACTGACAGAAGGCTTCGTCACCAGCCTCAGACCTGTCCTGGGGCGACCCGAGGATGCCGAGGAGGGGTGGAAGATAGTTGAGACCACCCGAGGAGGGTCCGTGGGCTACTCCTTGCGTGACCCTGTACCTGAGCGTGAACCATCTGTAGGGAGGACCCTGGGGGGGGGAGAGGAGACCGAAATTTGTAGGCAGCGCTCCAGCGACTCCGCCAGGGATTGGGCGAGTCAGGCAAGGATCCCATGGCTTGACATGGAGGGAGCCCATTCAGGGGGGACCTACACACAAAAGGGTGGGAGGGGGACAAGGCGACCACATGGAAACCTCCGTAGACAATGGACGCACGAGTACGTGGCGATCCGATAGGGAGGCTGGGAGAGGAGGCCCTCATAGAGCAGCAGGGCTGTCCTATCTGTCCCCGGATGTCACGTTCCCCAAGAGGTGCTGCATCAGCTATAGAGCAGGTGGCAGGGCTGCAGGAGAATGCAGCAATAGAGAGGGGAGGGAGGGAAAAGAACCTGCGGAGTAATTCAGCCAGAGGCTGCCTACCAGACCCCAGGAGCTGTGCAGTGCACCCCAAGCAGGAGCAGAAGATGGCGACCGGAGAGAGCAGGCGCCGACAGCCGGAGGAAGAACCGCCCCTCTGAGAGAGCAGGGAACCTGGGGCTGGATTGGCAGGCAGGAGAGGCCCCTCCCAGGCTCCCCCCACGGAGGGGAGGTGACGGAGTAAGCCCGGGAAGGACAGAAAGTGGGCGGGGAGTTGCGGCCTAGTAGGCCCGAAAAGCCGGGGCCTAAATTAGTGGAGCGGAAGTGCCCCAGAGCTGCCGCGACGAAAGGGGCTAGGTGGGGAAGAGAACTTAAGAAGCGACCCCCATAGAGTGAAAAAACGGAAGGCCAGGGGCTTCTGGGGCCAGGATACAGCTGAGAAATAGAAGTTTCTGCTGGGGCCTGAATCCACAATCTACTGTATCAGAAGCAAGGCACTATCTGAGGCAAGGCATTTACCCACACAGCAATGAGAGCTGTATAAGGTATCCGGGAAGGGAGGAGAGGGGGGAACGCGCCCAGGCCCGGAAAGGAGGGTGGGAGACCCTAATCTAACATACTCCCCCTCAGACGTCTTCAGGCGCAGCAGTAACCACCCCCTCGGCGGAATCAACACGTGAACCTTGGGACTGCCGGAATTCCACTGCGGAAGCAGATTTGGGGACTGGGTGGCTGCCAGGTACCTGAGTACGCGCCCGCAAGGGGGCAACTAAAGTGGAACACGATGGAGCCACCCCTGCAGCAGGCCGGAACCTGCAGAGAAGAGAAAGAAAGAAAAAATAAAATAAAAAAGTAGCAGGATGACCTGCACAAAAAAGCAGGTCAGGTCTGCCTCCTACGGACACTAGAACAAGACTGATCTGCCTAGTGTCTGTGGAGAGGGTATAGCCCAACGGGGAGGAGCCAACACTTTTTTATGTCTAGTGTCGCCTCCTAGTGGTAGTTGGACATATACCCATGGTGCTGTGTCCCCCAATGCCATGCACGAGAAAGAGAAGTTTCCCCAGGAGGAAGTTTTGATCCACACACATATATATATATATATATATATATATATATACCATTGGAGTCCCGACGGAGGGAAGGGGGGGTACCAAATGAATTTAAAGCCAGAGATCAGGTAAAGGCAGAATTTGAGTCCTTAATTCCCATTAAAAAAAATGTTGATTGGATAAATTACATATACTACAACCAGCAGAGGTTCGTGAACTACACTAGGGATGCTCTGAAAGGCCTAGCAGAACAACTGGAAGCCACCTCACGGATGACATTTCAAAATAGACTAGCTCTAGACATGGTTTTGGCAGAGATAGGTGGGCTCTGTAAGATGGTCCCTGATGCTGGTGTATGCTGCGCGTACTGTATATTCCAGACAATACTGGTCCAAATGGGAAGGTCACTCTAGCCATTAAAAAGTTGGAGGATTTGTCAACAGAACTAAAAAAGAACTCAGAGATTATAGACCCCTGGGACCAGTACTTCAGTTGGATGAATGGGTGGCAGAAGATTCTTGCCCAAATAGGGATTATGGTTATCGAGTCATTCAACCATGAGGGATAGACATCTGACTTTTCTATGAGCAAAGTCTGTAACAAGGGGGGTGATGGACAAGCCATCACTCGTCTAACGTGCAGCATTAAAATAGTTCCTAGGCACATAGAGACAGATGTGGTAGGACGACTCATCTAGGGACAGTAAAATGGCATTTTAAGGGGGGACTGTGAGGGAATTATAAAATGCTAATTTCACTTGTTATACATTCCTTATTTAAAATGTCTGCCAGCTCCTTCTCTCCACCCTTCCATCGAGTAAAGTTCACAGAGACTAAGATGACTCCTCCATCTGGGACTACACCTTGTGTACACAAGACAAGAATCCTGGGAAGGGAAGACCACCTTATATGGAACCAGCCAATCATGAACTGCCTAATGTACTATAACACATTGCCTATGTAAACCTATGTTGTGTGTCCTATATAAGGCATCACCCCGCCCTATTAAAAGAGAGAATCTTGGAAGTGCTCCAACTGAACAGTGTGTGTCAGTGTGTTCTTCCGGCGTGCACGCATTCTACTAATTAGGCTCAACGGCAGATCACCACATACGGTCTGAGATTGACCAAATCCATATCAGTAGGTGGACGCACCTACTTTTAGAAGGCTCGAGTAGGGAAATCTAGGGAACAGAGGGGTACCACTTCTGAGTATAGGACAGCCAAGCAGCACATGAAATCCATCTATGGAGGAGGAGTTGTTAAGCCCCTCAAAGATTGGCACCAATGGACTGTAGGTTCACAGTGGACAATCCCCAAAGAAGGGACCTTTGAGGTCTGGATTTGGGAAAAAGTTTGTCCGTGAATTCCCCTCTTCAGAAGCCAGGGACAGACGATGCACCATGTTGAATCCAGCTTCTCTTCGTCCTGGTTTTAAGGACGATGAGAAGGGGGGAAAGTGGTGCAGAAAACAACAATCTTTAAACTTTTTACTAACCATTCTAACCTCTCAACTGTCAATCAATTTTCTAACCTATTAGGAAATTACGTTGAGAACCATCACGACTGCCTTTTCTTTGATGGTACTTGGGTCAGATTTTTGCAAAGAAGGTAAACATACGGCTGATCCATGGCCTGAATGTTCAGCTGTAACCCTTTATTCCATAAGATGGTGCAGAGGAGGGTGAGTATGGGAAGGAATAGGAGGGAGCTGTTCTCTGCAGGGGACCGTGCTTGGGCATGGTTTTCGGCATGGATCGGATGGGGTACAGCACTTATGAAGCGGCTGAACAAATTTTCTACCATAGTGGATGAGATGTTCAACGAGACAGTCGAAGCCATGAGAGAAGTCTCCTCCGAACAGCGACAGTTAAAAACTCTTCTCCTCCAGGAGAAGATGGCTCTCGACTATCTTTTAGCTGAAAAGGGGGGTTTCTGTGAATTCATCGGGGAGGATTGCTGCACCTGGCTGGAAGATACTGGTGTCACGAGGGTGTCAAGAACCTGGGTGTACGTGTTTGTCTGTATTGTCTGTCCTCTCCCTGGTGTTTCCCTCTTAGTGTCAGTGGTGCGGACTAGCGATCCCGCCGGCCAGTTCACTATCTAGGGCTCATTTTAGGGAAAGCCAGGGTTTAGGCACGTGATCGCCGCACGGGTGAGGAACCCGTCTAGGGACGTCAGGGCAGTCAGGTGCCAGCCACAAGGTGAGTCAGGGGTCACCACCTTTCCCTCTCCCTTGAGCAGGGCTTTCCCTTTTCCCTCCCTGTGCGTGACGCCGGTCATTACATTATATCTGGCCCTTATTTTGTGTAGGTAAAAAAAAAAAAAAAAAAAAAAAAAATTTTTTTTTTTTTTACCTACTTAGAATCCAGTATAAATCTAATTGCTGCTCTGTCCAAACAATTTTATGGCCTGTCTTTGGAGGTGGCAGGATTGAAGGCGTCGGTCCTCCAGCAACAGCAGCAATTACAACTGACCGCAAGCCCAGCGGTTGCTACTGGTAACCAGGTTGTTGCGGAACCCAAGGTCCCTCTCCCTGACAGATTTTCTGGGGGAAGGGACAAGTTTCTGACATTCCGTGAGGCCTGTAAATTATATTTTAAACTGCGCCCTTACTCCTCTGGTAATGAAGAACAGCGGGTGGGAGTTGTTATTTCCCTGCTGCAGGGGGACCCACAGTCCTGGGCGTTCTCTTTACCTACTGATTCCCAGGCTCTTCGGTCAGTGGATGAGTTTTTCGGGGCCTTGGGTCTCATATATGACGACCCTGACCGAGTCGCACTGGCTGAATCAAGATTACGGAGACTCCTACAAGGAGAGCGGCCGGTAGAGGAGTATTGCTCTGACTTCCGTAGGTGGGCTACGGATACCCAATGGAACGACCCGGCTCTCAGGAGTCAGTTCTGCTCTGGGTTATCCGAAAGGGTTAAGGATGCGCTTGCATTATATGAGACCCCCTTTTCCCTTGATGCGGTTATGTCCCTTTCTATCCGAATAGATAGACGCCTTAGGGACAGGTTGAAAAAACCGGAGCCATTGGTAACCCCTCCCAAGCAGCAGTTAGTCTGTACGGACTTAGACGAGCCTATGCAGCTAGGAGGAACTACTCGTCAGGTCCGTCCTCCTGAGGCTCGCCGTAGGCGTGGGGTTTGTTTTTTTTGTGGGGAGAGGGGTCATTTCATTAATGTCTGTCCTTCTTTCCTCAGAAACAAAAGACCGTCGGAAAACTACTAACCCCAGGCTGTGTGGAGGATGTCAGCCGGGGGGTATACGTTTCTTCCATACGTACATCGCAATTTGTGTTACCATTATTGTTTTTGGTGATAAGACGGAGACTATTTCTTTCTTTCTAGACAGTGGAGCAGGGGTAAATTTAATAGATGCCCATTTTGCCCGCACTATGGGTTTGTCTCTCTGTACGCTACAGAGACCTATTCCCATATTCGCCATTGATTCTGCTCCTCTGTCTCAGAGAAACCTCACCCACATTGTTCATAATTTACACCTTCGGGTAGGGGACCACCATAACGAGATGCTTTCATGTTATGTTCTGGAGGGGCTTCCCACTCCGATAGTGCTGGGTCTTCCCTGGTTGGTAGCGCACAATCCAGTGGTAGATTGGCAGGCCAGAGAGATATTGGAGTGGAGTGAGCAGTGCAGAGAAAATTGCTTAAATAGCAATTGCTTAGTCGCCTCCATAACTACCCTACCTACATTATTTCGGATTTTCAGGACGTTTTTTCTGAAAAGGGTTGTCAGAAGTTACCACCTCATCGTCCTTATGATTGCCCGGTTAACATTATTCCCGGCGCAAAATTACCCAAGACCAGGTTATATAATCTTTCAGGTCCAGAGAGACAAGCCATGAAAGATTATATCTCCGAGAGCTTGGCTAAGGGACACATCAGACCCTCTTCTTCACCCGTGGCTGCAGGGTTTTTCTTTGTTAAAAAGAAAGATTGGGGCCTGCGTCCTTGCCTAGATTTTCGCGAATTAAATCGGATAACCATCCGAGACCCATACCCTCTTCCTCTCATTCCTGACCTGTTTAACCAGATTGCGGGTGCTAGGTGGTTCTCCAAACTTGATCTTAGGGGGGCCTACAATCTGATTCGTATTAAGGAGGGGGATGAGTGGAAGACAGCTTTTAACACCCCTGAGGGGCATTATGAAAATCTAGTTATGCCTTTCGGTCTGACCAATGCTCCTGCCGTCTTTCAACATTTCGTTAATGACATTTTTAGTCATCTAATCGGCAGGTTTGTGGTAATATACCTAGATGATATTTTAATCTATTCGTCTGATCTGAGAACACATGAGGTGCATGTCAGACAAGTACTGCAGGTCCTACGGACGAATAAATTATATGCTAAAATTGAAAAATGTGTCTTCGCCGTTCAGGAGATACAATTCCTAGGTTATTTCTTATCTGCTTCAGGTTTCCGTATGGATCCTAGGAAGGTCCGGGCAATTTTAGATTGAGATCTTCCTGAGAACCTCAAAGCACTGCAACGGTTCTTGGGCTTCGCGAATTTTTATAGGAAATTCATTAAAAGTTATTCACTTATTGTAAAACCCCTTACTGACATGACTAAGAAGGGGACTGATTTTTCTAAATGGTCTGACGCCGCTAAAGTTGCTTTTTCCTCTCTAAAAGAGAGGTTTACCTCAGAACCTGTATTAGTCCAACCTGATGTCTCTCAGCCTTTTATTGTTGAAGTCGATGCGTCAGAGGTGGGAGTGGGGGCGGTGCTGTCTCAGGGTCCGTCTCCTGGCAAATGGCGTCCTTGTGCTTTCTTTTCTAAAAAACTATCTGCAGCAGAAAAGAACTACGATATTGGCAATAGGGAACTATTAGCTATTAAACTAGCATTTGAAGAATGGCGTCACTTTTTAGAGGGGGCAGTCCACCCCGTCACTGTGATTACGGACCACAAAAATCTTCTGTACCTCGAATCAGCTAAGCGTCTCATCCCTAGACAAGCTAGGTGGTCGCTATTTTTTACCAGGTTTAACTTTGTGATTACCTATCGTCCTGGGGCAAAGAATACCAAGGCTGATGCACTATCTCGTTGTTTCCCTGGAGGGGGTAATGTGAGTGATCCGGTGCCCATTCTTCAAAGAGGAGTGGTTGTTTCTGCGGTACACTCTGTTCTGGAGGGGAAGGTGTTAGAGGCCCAGGGGGACGCCCCGGTCTCTTGCCCCTCAGAGAAATTGTTTGTACCGTTGAACCTGCGTTTCGAATTATTAAAGGAACATCATAATTCGGCACTTGCTGGGCACCCGGGTAGTAAAGCAACCTTGAAGCTATTGTCTCGTCGTTTTTGGTGGCCCAGGTTGCGTCAGGATGTATTGGATTTTGTGTCTTCTTGTTCTACCTGTGCGCGCGCAAAAGTTTCACATACACGACCTGCAGTGTCTCTATTACCACTCGTCATTCCCAATAGACCATGGACACATCTGTCAATGGATTTTATCACTGATTTACCTTTTTCTGCGGGTAAAACAGTTATTTTGGTAGTAGTGGACAGGTTTAGCAAAATGGTACACTTCATTGCGTTACCCGCACTACCTAATGCTAAGACTCTTGCTCAGGTATTCGTCAGTGAAATCGTGAAGCTTCACGGGGTCCCCTCCGATGTTGTTTCGGATCGGGGTACCCAGTTTATTTCTAAATTTTGGAAAGCTTTTTGTTCCCGTTTGGGGGTACACTTGTCCTTCTCCTCAGCTTTCCATCCTCAGTCGAATGGACAGACTGAGTGTACCAACCAAAACCTGGAGACATATCTAAGATGTTTTGTGTCTGAAAACCAAGAGTTGTGGTCATCATATTTACCGTTAGCTGAGTTTGCCATAAATAATCGTCGTCAGGAATCCACTGGCAAGTCACCATTTCTTGGTGCATATGGTTTTCATCCCCAATTCTGTACTTTCAAAGAGGGGGGGTCTTCTGGGGTTCCCGAAGAGGAACGGTTTTCGTCATCTCTTTCATCGGTATGGCAGAAGGTGCAAGCTAACTTGAAAAATATGGGAGGTAAATACAAATGCATGGCTGATAAGAGACGGTCGCCAGGTCCGGACCTAGGAGTGAATGACTATGTGTGGTTGTCTACTAAGAATATTAAATTGAAGGTTCCCTCTTGGAAACTGGGTCCTAGGTTTATTGGTCCTTACAAAATTGTGCCATCGTCAACCCCGTGGCTTTTCGCCTGGAGTTACCTCAGACTTTTAAAATCCATAATGTCTTTCATAAGTCGTTACTCAAGAAATATGTTCCACCTCTAGAACCGTCACCGCTGCCACACCCCTCCTGTTGTTGTGGATGGTAATCTGGAATTTCAGATATCCAAAATTGTTAATTCTCGTCGGGTCCGCCGCTCTCTTCAATATCTAGTGCATTGGAGAGGTTACCTTCCCGAGGAAAGAATGTGGGTTCCTGCGTCTGAGGTAAACGCCGACAGGCTAGTTCGGGTTTTTCATGCCTCTCATCCTGAGAGACCTGGTCCTGAGTGTCCGGAGGCCCCTTGAAGAGAGGGGGGTACTGTCACGAGGGTGTCAAGAACGACGCCTGACTCCGTTATACCCGGGGTCAGGAAGTCGCAGCGGTTGGCTGCGCGCTCTATGTAAGATAGGGCTGTTTCCTTATGGTAGCTTTCTGGGTTTGCTTTGCAAACCCTTTTGGCTCACTCAGGGATCCGTAGCTCCTTCTCCTCAGCTGTTCCTTGTCCAGCACTCCCAACCTCCTTATATTCCCCTCTCACACTTCTCTGGATGCCAAATATAGAGCTTCCTGCCTGGACATCTATTCTGACCCTCTGGAGCTGTGTTGCTGCATTCTCTGGTTGTTGGTCCAGAACGCTACCCTCCGGATCCCTGTTGGACCTTTGTGGACTGCTGTGGTCGCCCACCTGGGTGTACGTGTTTGTCTGTCCTCTCCCTGGTGTTTCCCTCTTAGTGTCAGTGGTGCGGACTAGCGATCCCACCGGCCCGTTCACTATCTAGGGCTCATTTTAGGGAAAGCCAGGGTTTAGGCACGTGATCACCGCACGGGTGAGGAACCCGTCTAGGAACGTCAGGGCAGTCAGGTGCCAGCCACAAGGTGAGTCAGGGGTCACCACCTTTCCCTCTCCCTTGGGCAGGGCTTTCCCTTTTCCCTCCCTGTGCGTGACGCCGGTCATTACAACTGGTGACAAGGTTCAGGCCCATCTAGATAGCGTTAAGGCGTTACAGGGGCAAGCACGTGTGATTGCAGATGAAAGTTGGAACCCCTTTAAAGGTCTGGGGGGCTTCAGTGTTATGTTGTTTTCTATAGGATCGTGGCTTAAGGAAATAGGAGTGTATGTCCTTTTACTGCTCTGCTTTCTATTTCTTTTCTATGTGGCGGTGAGAATGACCTGCTGCTTGATGAATCGAGTAGTGAGGAGCCGTTTAGAGGAACACGTTATGATCGCAGAGAACCATCGCTAGGAGCAACCGGATTCTTACTCCAGGAGGACCAACCCAAGAATGGACCAACCCAAACTTATTTTCGCACGATCATTCACATCTTTGCCAGCCAATCACTTCATACCATAACCTGTCTCCCCATTGGTCATGATTGTAAGACCGCCTTCCAGCCAATCATTTCATACCATAACCTGTCTCCCCATTGGTCATGATTGTAAGACCGCCTTCCAGCCAATCACTTCATACCATAACCTGTCTCCCCATTGGTCATGATTGTAAGACGACCTTCCATCTTCTGGTATAAATAAACCTCGCTTAGCTGTTGGAAGCAGGCACATTATTGGATCCTACTTGAGAACGTCTCTGTGATGTTATTTTGGAGGAATTGCGCACACATCAACGCACACTACACCAAGGATTTCCCGATTGTACTTCTGGCGGTCGTTTTCGGTTGTGAAAACGAGACAAAGGAGCAAACGGCGATATCAGTATACCCTGTTATTCTTGTGGTAAAATTTTAAAATAAAAATATTTTTGTCTGTTGATCAGTCCATGCAAACCATGCCAAGACTGGCTGACATGTAGTGGTGTAATCAATAATCATGTAGACCTAAACAGCAACATTTGAAGCGGGCCTCGTCCTGAGCATAAAGTGTAAAAGTCTGGATCTAGCAGATATAGATGGTACATAAACATACACACACCATACAGTGTCTGTGTATATGTTCTGTACATATCTAATAGTCCAAATGCTGGCCTTAGAAGCAGGGACTCTTACTAAATGACAGGTACTGGCAGTGCAGTTGTGAGGACACAGCATGTACTGTGCTCTGTGTACATAATATTTGTACAATCTGCTCACTGTTACATCTTACACATATATTTCTGTAAAGTGTGACTGGTCAGTGTGCAAATAACACACATTGTCACACACAGCAGAGTAAAAGTGTGCAGCGTCTGCCCTGCCAGGAACTATGCAGACATGTCCCCCTCCATGCTGTTTACGGGCGAGATCCATCCCAGTAACATCAGACTCCTATTACTGCTACTGACAGGATAAGCTTAGGCATCAAGGCTTTCCCTAATGCCTATTTTTTCACAGATGACAGATGCGCAGCCGAGTGTGCCTGCGCAACAGTTGTAGAAGCATCCCTGTGATATCAGTGAGAGGGGAGGAAGCCTGGAGGGGAGCGCTTGGGCCCTTTGAAACTTTTAAAAGCTAGACACTTGGCACCCGTTTTCAATAACAATAATGCCTCATTCACATGTCAGTGTTTTGGTCAATGATTTCCATCAGTGATTGTGAGCCAAAACCAGGACTGGAGCATCCACAGAGATAAGGTATAAGGGAAAGATCTGCACCTGTTCTGTCTTTAGAGCCATACCTGGTTTGGGATCACAATCACTGATGGAAATCACTGTTGTGTGAATGAGGCTTAATAATGATAGTGGCTGTGGCTGGCATAGTCAGGGGGATCTCAAATTAAACACTGTGGCTTGCAAATGTGATGAGGCACTGTGACTGGCATAGCCAGAGGTCGCTGTGGCTGCTAATGTGATGAGGCAATGGGGCTGGCAATGTAAAAAGGTATGGAATATATACATATACATTTTATATAGCGCTGACACATCAGCAGCTCTTTACAGACATTAGCATCACGCTGTCCCCTATGCAGACTTAAAGGTGTTATCCAAGAGTATAAACTGTCCCCCCATATGCTGGGCCCCCCACACTTACCTGGCTCCCTGCACCGCTCCTGGTCCCCGCACTGCCACTTCTCCCCTTGCGTTGAAGAAGGGGGGGGGGGGGGGGGGAGTTAGCAGCCAATGGCAGGCGGGGACGGAGAAGAGCCGCCCTAGAGTCACCCGCGATGCTAGGGAGGCTCGTCCCAGTCCCCGCCTGCCATTGGCTGCCCCCCTCCGACACTGTATGTTTTCTTCCGCACATGGGGAGAAGCTGCAGCGGTAGTGCGGGGACCAGGAGCAGCTCAGGGAGCGGAGAGCCAGGTAAGTATATTCAGTGTGGGAGGCCTGGCATATGGGGAGGGGGGGCAGTTTATATTCTCGGATAACTCCTTTAAGTTCCCTATTAGTATGTCTTTGGAGTGTGGAAGAAAACTGGAGTACCAAGAGGAAACCCATGCAAACACAGGGAAAACATACAAACTCCATGCAGATGGAGTACTTCTCACAAGCGAAGCATACAATGTACAGTATGCCAAACCCAAAGTATTGAAATAAGAGGACATCAAGGCTGAACCATCCATAACTACAGTATTTAGACTGTCAATATCGATTTTATTGCATTATTTGCTAATGAAAAACATGTTAACATTTTAATGTTTTTTTTAATAGCACAAATATTTTCCAAGTGAATAATAAAGAGATGAATGTATTTCCATATCTTTCGCCATATAAGACACACTTGCCCATAAGACGCACCTAGGTTTTAGAGGAGGAAAATAAGAAAAATATATATTTTTTTACCAGAAATCCAATCAGAACCCCAATGTTAATCAGACCTCAGCTCAGAGCCCCAATTAGACCCCCAATGTTACTCACACCTCAGACCACAGCCCCAATTTTAATAAGACCCCCATCAGACTTCAGATCAGAGCCCCAATTTTAATAAGACCCCGAATCATACTTCAGATCAGACTGTAAATGTTGATAAGACCCCTAAACAGACCTCAGCTCAGACCCCCAATGTTAATAAGACCCCCATTCAGACCTCAAATCACACCTCCAATGTTAATAAGACCCCCAATCAGATCTCAGATCAGACCCCCATCTTAATAAGACCCCCAATCAGACCTCAGATCAGATCCCTATGTTATTCAGACTTCAAATCAGACAAAAAAATAAATCAACTCACCTCTAATTCCGGCAGCCGCTTCTGAGATCCTGAGCTCTTCCTGCCGCACTGTGTTGTGACCCAACGTGACACAGTGTGAGGTCACAGAGCACACCTACGTACTCACGCTCTGTGCAGGTCACAGCACAGCATGCGGCGCCAACACACGAAGACTATGAAGCAGTGAATACAGAGCTAGCACAGGGACAAAGGCATTCACTGCTCCCCAGTCCTACTGTACAAATGAGCGCTTCCATAATGGAAACACTCATTTGTATTCTCCCCATAAGACGCATTGACATTTCCCCCCCACTTTGGGGGGAAAAATGTGTGTCCTATAGGGCGAAAAATACGGTATTTGGTTCCTAAGTGCTGTACTATATCAATTAGTCATGCGGATAGCGATAGTGCAAAGTATTACTCAAGTATCTGTCTTACTAAGCACAGTAAAATGAATGCCAGCTTTGTTGAGGCGGTCAATCAACTTGGTTTTGGAGAATGCTGCTCCTGGTGTGTAGACTCCTCCACTGGAAGACAAAAATGTTTAAACAGATGAAAAAAAGACCAAAACTAAGCAGCAATGGTCTACAGACACTCTATAGGTCTGTTCGGAAGTGAAAACTGCTTTTGGCACATAAATAATTATTGACAGATAAGGCAAAGTAAATTTTGAGTCCCCGTACATGGTGCATTCTGGCCAAGGGATCAACATATGGATTATCACCAGGGGCATACGAAAAAAAAAAAATCAGTGTGCCCCATAGCAAGAATCTGAATTCGGCCCCCATGTCTGGATGCACCAAATCTGGCACCAGAGGTCACACTACATTTTTCTCAGAAGAGTAAAAATACTCCTCAGACCATTTTTGAGGAGTATTTTTACCCGAGGAGAAGTAAGAAATTTACAGTAATTTAAATACATAATACAGTATATCGGCCTACACTTGCTCACATCTGCGTTGGAGACTGCGTTTAGAGCTTCTGTTGCAGATTCTGTCTAAAGACCAGACAAAAAAGCCTTGTATGCAGGACTTTTTTGGTCTGGTAAAAAGACAGGCTCGTGAATGAAAACTGAATGGACTCCATCATAGTAAGCGGGGTCTGTTCAGCTTCTTCCCTGTCAGTTAGGACGGGTTCACATGACATGTTTGCCATAAAGAAAGTACTTTTTTTTATTTATTATGGAACTCCATGGTGATGGATGTCACAGTATGGCATCTGTTGTGTATGTTGATCATATGACAAAAACCCAGCCTTACGTGCCCGATCCAGCACTTCCGTTATTTTCGTTGTTTTGCTCCATTAGATGAGCAGAACAACAGAAATAAATAGATACACTTTGGTATATAGTGGTTCACCTCTCTTATCACTATGGCAATGGTGCTCTGCTATGAGTGGTTCACCTAATCACTTCGTAGTGTATTAATATAATTGATTAGCAGGCACTCACCATCTGCATTTCATACATATATCACATTTATTTATAAAGGATAGTTATAAAAAAATCTGTCGTACAAAACAAATAGCAAAAACAAATGGTAAAAAACATACGATAAAAAACTTGCAATAAACATATACTTTGTGGCATAAAATTTGGACCTTACGACAAATAAAAATGGATATCAATAGATAACAAAAAGTCCATGAGGCGACACTGATTGTAAGTCCAGTATTGATAGTATGCACATAGACGATAAAAAGGGTGCATCAGTGTTCACACTTGGATTTGTTAATATAATATTCAGCCATCCGGGTGTATTGTAATTTTGTTGACAATATCAACACAAAGATACCATCACAACAGTGGACTGACTCAAAAGATATTGTCAACAAAATTACAATACACCCGGATGGCTGAATATTATATTAACAAATCCAAGTGTGAACACTGATGCACCCTTTTTATCGTCTATGTGCATACTATCAATACTGGACTTACAATAAGTTTCGCCGTATGGACTTTTTGTTATCTATTGATATCCATTTTTATTTGTCGTAAGGTGCAAATTTTATGCCACAAAGTATATGTTTATTGCAAGTTTTTTACCATTTGTTTTTACTATTTGTTTTGTACGACAGATTTTTTATAACTATCCTTTATAAATAAATGTGATATATGTATGAAATGCAGATGGTGAGTGCCTGCTAATCAATTATATTAGAACAGAACTAAATAGTCGTGATGTGAACGGGGCCTAAGAGGAGGGTATTTATGCAGGGGACTAGAGATGAGCGAATTTCATATTTTGAAATTTATTTGCGCTTTGTTTGGTGGTACAAGCAGAATTGCGATATGGATTCCGTTACCACTGACCATAACGCAATTCTATGACGGAAGGCATAACAGAATGCCTTTAGAGGCATTACGTTAGTCATTCCATCATAATAGAAGTCTATCGCCTGCATAACGGATCCATCCCGTTTCCGTTATGCAGGGGAGTGATAAGAGAACTACAAAGAGAACTTCTGAACGAAACGGAATGCTCCAGAATGCATTCCGTTCCGCAGGGTTTTTCTGATCATGATGTGGTGCGGAGCAAAACGGATCCGTCCCCCATTGACTTTCAATGGTGTTTTGTCACGAGGGTGTCAAGAACCATCCCTGACTCCGTTATACCCGGGGTCAGGAAGTCGCAGCGGTTGTGTCATGGTCTTACCTTCTTGCTGTTCTCCTTCGTTTGACATGTGCTGGCGGCCATCTTGGTTTCTGGGTTTCTTGTAGCCTTCCACCCTGCGGCTCCTCCTTCCCACTGGGAGGAGCTGGATGCCTAGCTCATATATATAGGAGGTCTGTGGCTTCAGTTCCTTGCTTGGTCCTCTTGTGTTCACATGCTTCTACTACTGCTGCTGCTTCTGGTTCCTGATCCTGGCTTCGTCTGACTACCCTGCTGGTTCCTGATCCTGGCTTCGTCTGACTACCCTGCTGGTTCCTGATCCTGGCTTCGTCTGACTACCCTTCTGGTTCCTGACCTCTGGCTTCGCAAAGACTCTGCTCGGTTTCACCATCCGTTTGGACTTTTGCTTTACAGCTTTATTTTCAATAAAGCCTTCTTATTTTCTCTTATCTCTTGTTGTACGTCTGGTTCATGGTTCCGTGACAGGTTGGCTGCGCGCTCTATGTAAGATAGGACTGTTTCCTTATGGTAGCTTTCTGGGTTTGCTTTGCAAACCCTTTTGGCTCACTCAGGGATCCGTAGCTCCTTCTCCTCAGCTGTTCCTTGTCCAGCACTCCCAACCTCCTTATATTCCCCTCTCACACTTCTCTGGTTGCCAGATATAGAGCTTCCTGCCTGGACATCTATTCTGACCTTCTGGAGCTGTGTTGCTGCGTTCTCTGGTTGTTGGTCCAGAACGCTACCCTCCGGATCCCTGCTGGACCTTTGTGGTCTGCTGTGGTCGCCCACCTGGGTGTATGTGTTTGTCTGTATTGTCTGTCCTCTCTCTGGTGTTTCCCTCTTAGTGTCAGTGGTGCGGACTAGCGATCCCACCGGCCCGTTCACTATCTAGGGCTCATTTTAGGAAAAGCCAGGGTTTAGGCACGTGATCACCGCACGGGTGAGGAACCCGTCCAGGGACGTCAGGGCAGTCAGGTGCCAGCCGCAAGGTGAGTCAGGGGTCACCACCTTTCCCTCTCCCTTGGGCAGGGCTTTTCCCTCCCTGTGCGTGACGCCGGTCATTACATGTTTGTGACGGATCTGTCATGGCTATTTTAAACATAATATAACCTGATCTATTCAGAACGGATGCATACGGTTTTATTATTTTATTATCATTAAGGTTGTGATTCACCATGGTAAAAGATCATGTGACGTACCATGTGATGACCAGAGTGACGTCATCCCAGGTCCTTAAACTATAGTTAATGCTCTCCACAGGTCCTAGACAGTAAAAGAGTCAGACGGAGATGCCCGGCATCGCGAGCAAGTGGATTAAGGTGAGTTAAATGATTTTTTATTTTTTTTAACCCCCTCCAGCCCTGTTTTACTTAGCATTCTGTATTCAGAATGCTATTATTTTCCCTTATAACCATGTTATAAGGGAAAATAATACTATTTACAGAACACCGATCCCAAGCCCGAACTTCTGTGAAGAAGTTCGGGTTTGGGTACCAAACACGCGCGATTTTTCTCTCGCGAGTGCAAAACGCATTACAAGGTTTTGCACTCGCGCGGAAAAATCGCGGGTGTTCCCGCAACGCACCCGGACATTTTTCCGCAACGCCCGTGTGAAAGAGGCCTAAATGTTTGGTAGTTCTAGGATGACGTGGCAAAGAAATCACAGCTTAACAGAGAATGGCTTTATAATGAATATGTAAATAAAATAAAAAATCACTTAAACAGTCAAAATCCGTACAGCTTCAACCAAATTAGCTATTTACCAAGTCACTAAGATCTAACACCAAAATGAAACATACACATACAACACAATGCTCTATCTGTAGCCTTAGTTGTTATATCTCTCCTTTAGGCTTCTTGCACACGACCGTATGGCTTTTTCTGTATTTTGCGGTCCATTTTTCAACTTTTTTTGTTTCAGTAGTGTTTCCGCTTCCGTTCGGTTTCCGTTTGTGTTCCGTTTTTTGCAGATCGCAAACGGAAACAGAAGCATACAATAATGTTTAAACAGTAAGTACGGTACATAAAAAAATTGGTCTGGGCATAAAATTTCCAATAGATGGTCCTGCAAAAACTGAATGGATATGGAAGACATACGGATGCATTCAGTTTTTTTTGCAGAACCATTGACTTGAATGAAGCCACGGAACGTGATTTGTGGGAAATAATAGGACATGTTCTATCTTTGAACGGAAATACGGAAACGGAATTGCATATGGAGTACCTTCCGTTGTTCTTGCGGAACAATTGAAGTGCGTGGTTCCGCATACGGACCGCAAACGGAACACAAAAGAATGGAACAGAAAAAAATAAGTTTGTGTGCAAGAGACCTTGCACACGAATGTTTTTTTTCGTTTCAGTCTTCTTTTTTTGTGTTCCGTTTGCGGCCCGTATGCAGAACCACTGACTTTAATGGGTCTACAAAAACAACGGAAAGTACTCCATATGCAATTCTGTTTCAGTATTTCCCCTTAGGCGGGCAGTGAAAAATGAAAACGCAAAAATGAAAAATCTCAGGGTCCTTAATGATGCTTAAAAATCACAATTACCAGATGAATGAGCTCGTTGCTCGTTCATCGGACATCTGGAGGCAGTATTAGGCCTCTTGCACACGTTTACGTTCCGTTTTTTTGCGTTCCGTATACGGAACCATTTATTTCAATGGATCCGCAAAAAAAATGGAAGGTACTCCGTATGCCTTTCATTTCCGTATTTCCGATCCATTCAAAGATAGAACATGTCCTAATACTGTCCGCATAATGGACAAGGATAGTAATGTTCTATCAGTGGCAGGCTGTTCCGTTCCGCAAAAAACGGAATGCACAATTTTTTGCGGACCCTAAAATACTGAAAAAGCCATACGGTCGTGTGCAAGAGGCCTTAGACTGCAAGATGATCACTAACGAGCGTTCATAGGAATGCTCATTAGCGATCATCTGCCAGAAAGCCTGGTTTCCAGAATTTTCCAGTTATTTGTTAAAAGATTGATAGAAACAGCTGGAATGTTGTATCTCTAGGATTTTCCAGCATCTTCCTGCCCACCTGATCATTGTATCGCCTACTGGACAAGTTTTTACACCTTTTTGTTTTATAAACCCCTTAAGGACCGGGCCATTTTTCACCTTAAGGACCAGACAGATTTTTGCAAATCTGTCACTTTATGTGGTAATAACTTTAAAACGCTTTTACTTATCCAAGCCATTGTTTTCTCGTCATATATTGTACTTCATGACAGTGGTAAATTTGAATCAAAATATTTAAAAAATCAAAAATTAAGAAAATTAAAAATTTACAAAATAATTAAAAAAATTCACAACTTTCCAAATTTCAATTTCATTGCTTTTAAAACAGATAGTGATACCTCCTAAAATCGTTATTACTTTACATTCCCCATATGTCTACTTCATGTTTGGATCATTTTGTGAATGCCATTTTATTTTTTGGGGACATTAGAAGGCTTATAAGTTTAGAAATTTTTCTAAACACACTTTTTAAGGACCAGTTCAGGTCTGAAGTCACTTTGTGAGGCTTACATAATAGAAACCACTCAAAAATGACCCCATTTTACAAACTACACCCCTCGAGGTATTCAAAACAGATTTTACAAACTTTGTTAACCCTTTAGGTGTTCCACAAGAATTAATGGAAAATGGAGATAAAATTTAAGAATTTCACTTTTTTGGCAGATTTTCCATTTTAATCATTTTTCCCCGCTAACAAAGCAAGGGTTAACAGCCAAACAAAACTCAATATTTATTGCCCTGATTCTGTAGTTTGCAGAAACACCCCATATGTGGTCAAAAACTGCTGCATGGCCACACGGCAGGGCGCAGAAGAAAATAAACGCCATATGGTTTTTAGAAGGCAGGTTTTGCTGGACTGTTTTTTTGACACCATGTCCCATTTGAAGCCACCCTGATGCACCCCTATAGTAGAAACTCCAAAAAAGAATTTCACTTTTTTGGCAGATTTTCCATCTTAATCATTTTTTCCCGCTAACAAAGCAAGGGTATGTGGTCAAAAACTGCTGTATGGCCACACGGCAGGGCGCAGAAGGAAATATGCCATATGGTTTTTGGAGGGCAGATTTCACTGGGATAATTTTAACTTGCCATGTCACATTTGAAGACCCCCTGATGCACCCCTAGAGTAGAAACTACAAAAAAGTGACCCCATTTTGGAAACTATGGGATAAGCTGGCAGTTTTGTTGGTACTATTTTAGGGCACAGATGATTTTTGGTTGCTATATATTACACTTTTTGTGAAGCAAGGTAACAAAAAAATGGCTGTTTTGCCACTGTTTTTACTTTTTGTTATTTACAACGTTCATCTGATAGGTTAGAACATGAGCTATTTTTATAGAGCAGGTTGTTACGGACGCGACAATACCAAATATGACTACTTTTTTGTTGTTGTTTGTTTCAGTTTTACATAATAAAGATTTTTGAAAAAAAATGATTTTTTTGTGTCTCCATATTCTGAAAGCCATAGTTTCTTTTATAATTTTTTGGGCGAAAGTCTTATGTAGGTGGTAATTTTTTTCAGTATGAGATGACCGTTTGATTGGTACAATTTTGGGGTGCATATGACTTTTTGATCGCTTGCTATTACACTTTTTGTGATGTAAGGTGACAAAATGGCTTTTTTACACAGAAGGTTGATACGGACGCGGCGATACCTAATATGTATACTTTTTTTATTTTTTTTACATTTAACACAATAAAAGCATTTTTGAAACAAAAAATCTCCATAGTCTGAGAGCCATAGTTTATTTTTATTTTTTGGGCGATTGTCCCATGTAGGGGCTCATTTTTTGTGGGATGAGGTGACTTTTTTTTACAGTTATTTTTTTTTTATGGTGTCTATCAGACGCGGTGGATCATGTGATATATTTATAGAGTCAGTCGTTACGGACGCGGCGATACCTAATATGTGCAGTTTTTTTCTTTCTGTTTTTTATTCTAAAATCAGGGGAAAGGGGTGTTTTTTTTTTTTTACTTGAAACTTTCTTTTTATTATTCAAAACACATTTTTTTACTTTTTTTTTTTAAACTTTATTTCTGTCCCACTCTGGGACTTCAACTTTTGCGGGTCTGATCCCCTCTGCAATGCATTACAATACATCTGTAGTGTAATGCATTGCCTATTCGTGTACTACAGTGAGTAGTTGTCACGGCCACGGTTTTGGCCGTGACTCCTTGGGAGCCGCAGACAGTTGCCCGCGGTTTGGGTTGTTGTTTCAACCGCAGCTTGAGGCTTGATGTTGTTTGCCTCAAGTGCGGTTGCCGCGGACAACAGGTATGTGTGCGGTCCCTTTGGAGTTTGTGTGCGTGTATGTATGCACTGTCGTTTGTCTGTGTGCACTCTGTGTAGTGTGTGGTGTGCACGGACACCTTTCCTGCACTGTGGTTGCCCGTGGCAACGTTTGTCATTGTGTACATGTGGTGGCAGTGTCCCGGCCTTGGGGCTGACTCCCGGGACACGGTTGCCGCCCATGTCGTGTGGCCTCTTGGTCCTATAAAGCCTCTCACTTTGGCATGGCTCAGTAGGTTGCTTCAGTCATGCTTTGCTGTTGCAGCCTCCTGTGATTTCCATCTTCTTGTGGGGGCCACCCTTCCGGTCATAAGTTCTAATATCGTGATGTGTTGTTGATGTCTTGTGTCTTTGGTTTTTGTGCAGCTATGGATGTCCTGGTCCCTGTGTGTCTTCATGTGTGTGCTGTTTACCTTTGTCTGTGTGGACAGCCTTTTCTTAGCACGGGTTCCAGTCAGCAAGGCTGAGACAGGTTTGTGTGGAACTGTTTGGTTCACCTGTCTTATCCATAGTCCTGTTTATGTACCCCCTTCTTCATGCTGCTTGGCCAGTGAGACTCCTGCTCCTCCGTGCCTAGGAGGAGTGGGTTGTCTTACCCTGCTCCTTAGCCCAGGGACCGGTCGGAGGGTAAGTCAGGGATCCGAGGTTCCTGCGCATGGGTCCTCCTACCATCAAGGTTGGCAGATGCAGGTAGGAGACAGGGTCAGCGTTAGGGACGCAACAGGAGGTGACCTGCTCCCTGATTCTGTGTTCCTGGCGAGTAGCGACTGGACATCTTCCGTCACCGCACGGCTGAGGATTTCCCCCATCCTCAGCCGTGACAGTAGTACACAAACAGGTTGCCTAGGAGACCCAGCCTGAGGCTGGATCTCCTCGGCACCCGTAAAAGGCAGGTCCCGATGCCGTGCAGGGCATTGGGCAGCCTCTGCACGGCATCAGGCTGCCTTGTCACGTATCGGGTCCCCGCCACACCAGCGTGGGGACTCGATGCGCTGCTTCACCGGCCACAAACCACTTCTATGTCGCGGTCAGCGTGGACCGTGGCATAGAAGAGGTTAATCCGCCGGTATCGCTGTAAACAGCGATGCCAGCGGATACAGCAGGGGCCCGGCTACCAGGGACTGCCGGACCCCTGCAGTGAACGGGTGCGCACTGCTCCAGTGCCTGCCTGAACATCCAGTCGTGCATGTACGGCCGAATGCATTCTGGCAATGCATCCCCTGCCGTCCATGCACGGCGTTCTGCTTTAAGGGGTTAAATAGCTGACAACTATTTGTTGTCCCTGATGTGCCAATGGAACTTGTCCAGAGGGACAGTACACTGCCCAAACCAGTTTGGAGAGGAATGTGTCTTTATCCCAAAAAGGTCAAAAGCTGATTTATCACAATATAAAGAAATAATAACATGATACAAGTACAAATAAAGAAATAATAAAATAATAATAATAATAATGTTCATTTATATAGTTCCACCATATTCCGCAACGCTTTACAAGTCAGAGGGTTCAAGTTAGAGGGTTCATGTACAAAACAAAAGAAATCAACAACATAAATGGCTAATATACAAGTGAAACACTTGGAGTGAAGGCCCTGCTTGCAAGAGCTTACAATCTATGAGGAAAAAGGGGTGACACAAAAGGTAGTTAATTGTGATATGTAGTAATTGAGCAATTTTTGTACTGAAAGTAGTGGTGTTGGCCGATCTGAACATCGAGTTCAGGTCTGAGGAGTTGGGGTGGGGGAGGGGTTACTCAAGAGACAAGTCATGATAGGCCTGCCTGAAAAGATGTGTTTTCAAGGCACGTTTGAAGGTAGGGAAGGTGGGAATTAACCTGATATTCTGTGGCAGAGCATTCCAGAGAATAGGTGCAGCTCGAGAAAAGTCATGAAGGCAGAAGTAAGAGGTATGAATTATGGGGGGCGTGGCCTAACTGCCGATGTAGAGAGTCGCATGGCGCTGAGCTCCTGGATAGTATCCTGATATTAATCGTTTGTCCATCTCCTACCTGGCCTTGGTGACGACAGGCAATAACTAGAAGCCTCCCTGGATATTGTGGAGCACTACGGTCACATTATGACCCGGCAAAAGCAGAGGGAGAAGGAATGCAGGGACGGCGGCACAGATACTCCGTCTAAGCAAGATGGCGCCGCGCACGCCACCAAACTGCCTGATGTGGCGGTAAAGCTGGGAAAGTTTGCCCGCACTCCGGCCGCTGTAGCGAACGATCCGGAGTCTGAAGCTGGGGTATCCGGTGATGTGAGTGGAGCGGAGCCCCTGAAGGCAGTCTCATATGCATCGGTTGTACAGAAAAAGGTGGGTCCGGAGTTGCCGCCAGAAGTGGAGCCCATTTCTGAGCCTACTATTGCGGATGTATACAAAATGGTGGCGCAATGCAGCACAGTCCTCACATCCCTGAATACTAACATGGGAGGCCTCAAGGAGGAAGTCTTATTAATAAGACAAGACATGCGACAATTTAAGGAGAGAGTGGGGGAATTGGAGGGTCGCGTTAGCGATATGGAAGACCAGATGCCTGTCAAGAGAGACTTACAGCGTGTCATACATAATGTGTCCTTGCTAATATCAAAGTCTGATGATTTGGAGAATCGTCTGCGAAGAAACAATGTGCGCTTTATTGAGATTCCGGAACGTTCTGAGGGTTCGGACCCAGTTTCATTTATGGAGAAATAGTTGGTGGACATTATTGGCAAAGAAAAGTTGTCCCCACTTTTTGCAATAGAAAGGGCACATAGGGTGCCATTTCGACCTCCGCCTCCAGGGGCGCCCCCAAGACCTCTCCTGATTAAAGTCCTGCACTACAGAGACCGTGACGCCATTCTTAAAGCTGCCAGAGACACCCCTGACATCCGCATTGATGACAACCGGATTCTTATGTTCCCGGATTTTTCTGCAGAAATACAGAAACGGAGGGCGAAATTTTTGGACGTAAAGAAACGTCTGAGATTATTACAGTGGCCTTACTCCATGTTGTACCCGGCAAAACTTCGGGTGGTGGCGAATGGATCCACACATATGTTTGATGATCCGGCTGAGGCGTGCCAATGGCTGGACACACATGAAAAGGATCGGCGTGGCAACAATACCTGAAGAGGCGGTGATATCTTTGATGGAACTGTTCTTATCTTTATTGTGTCTGCTGATTGACACCCCATAGTGCCGAGCACAGTTATGTGGAAATCTGTTGTGTTTTTTTTTTCGAATGAGGGAGGTTTTATGTCCTGACTTATTGTCGGTTATTTTCCACATTATATGGGTTATTATGAGGTAGGGTAGGAGGGTGGGCAGACTGTCCTTGTGTATATCCAGGTCGATGCACCTGTACTCGATAGGAAACTGCTCTTTTACCTGTATTTCTATTATTAACCCATGGCGGTTAGGTTCACTTTATGTATGTATGGTGTACCCCTGTTTATCAAGTTTATAACTTGCAGAATGTTTAAGAAAGTTGGGGAGGGGGGGTTGGGAGGGGGGGGTTAGGGGAGCAGGCTCTATCTTTAAAGTTGCTTCTGGTGGGAGGTTCTCGTGGGGATGTCGGCACCGACTTCTGTGTATGTATATGAGTAGTCACGAATAGAGTTGAGCGAACACCTGGATGTTCGGGTTCGAGAAGTACGGCCGAACTTCCCGGAAATGTTCGGGTTCGGGATCCGAACCCGACCCGAACTTCGTCCAGAACCCCATTGAAGTCAATGGGGACCCGAACTTTTCGGCACTAAAAAGGCTGTAAAACAGCCCAGGAAAGGGCTAGAGGGCTGAAAAAGGCAGCAAAATGTAGTTAAATCCCCTGCAAACAAATGTGGATAGGGAAATGAATAAAAATAAAAATAAAATAAATAAAAATTAACCAATATCAATTGGAGAGAGGTCCCATAGCAGAGAATCAGGCTTCATGTCAGCAGAGAATCAGTCTTCATGTCATAGCAGAGAATCAGGCTTCACGTTAGGGGTGGGCGATATGGCCTAAAATTTATATTGCGATATAATTTTAAGCATGTGCGATATGCGATATATATTGCGATATATTGTTTTCTATATTGGGGGGGGGGGTGTTTAAACTTTTTTTTTTTTTTACTTTTTATTTAATAACTATTAGCCTCCTTAAGGGCTAGAACTCTTGTCATATTCACCCTAATAGAGCTCTATTAGGGTGAATAGGACTTTACACTCTCCCTGCTGCCCTGTGCTTTGTGCAAACAACAGCAGGGAGCTGACCATGGCAGCCAGCCTCTCATGTGCCCCCCCAGCTTCTCATGTGCCCCACCAGCCTCTGATCTGCTCCCCCCAGCCTCTGATCTGCTCCCCCCAGCCTCTGTTCTGCTCCCCCCCAGCCTCTGTTCTGCTCCCCCCCAGCCTCTGATCTGCTCCCCCCCAGCCTCTGATCTGCTCCCCCCCAGCCTCTGATCTGCTCCCCCCCAGCCTCTTATCTGCTCCCCCCCAGCCTCTTATTTGCTCCTCCCCAGCCTCTTATCTGCCCCCCCCCAGCCTCTTATCTGCCCCCCTATGGTAACTCAAACCCACCCCCCCTCCCTCCCCAGTATTAATCATTGGTGGCAGTGGCCACAGGGTCCCCCTCCTCCCCCCATCATTGGTGGCAGTGGGCAGTTCCGATCGGAGTCCCAGCAGTGTAATGCTGGGGCTCCGATCGGTTACCATGGCAGCCAGGATGCTACTGAAGTCCTGGCTGCGATGGTATGTTAGTGAGCAGCATTATACTCACGTGCGCTGTGGCCGCCGGTCGCTCCTTCTTCTCATAGGTCTGTGCGGCGCATTGCTAATGCTATAAGCATTAGCAATGCGCCGCATAGACAGAAGAAGGAGCGACTGGCGGCCACGGCGCACGTGAGTATAATGCTGCTCACTAACATACCATCGCAGCCAGGACTTCAGTAGCGTCCTGGCTGCCATGGTAACCGATCGGAGCCCCAGCATTACACTGCTGGGACTTCGATCGGAACTGCCCACTGCCACCAATTATGGGGGGAGGAGGGGGACCCTGTGGGATATGGCCGGCACATTCATTGGCCACAGTCCCTCCCCTCCTCCTCCTCCTCTGTCCTCATTGGTGTTCAGCGGCAGCCACGCACAGTGGGGAGGGAGGGAATCCCTCCTTCTCCAGTCTCCACTGTGACGGCCGGCGGGCTCAGGAGAAAATGGTGCGCGCAGAGAGCGTGATCATATCGCGGTCCGGCGATATAGGCGATATGGCGAAAATCCATATCGTGGCCCAAATTTATATCGCATATCACCTATATCGCCTATACCGCCCACCCCTACTTCACGTCACCCAAAACTGGAACAGTCCATTGTCAGATATTTAGGCCCCGGCACCCAGGCAGAGGAGAGAGGTCCCATAACATAGAATCTGGCTTCATGTCAGCAGAGAATCAGTCTTTATGTCATAGCAGAGAATCAGGCTTCATGTCATAGCAGAGAATCAGGCTTCACGTCACCCACCACTGGAACAGTCCATTGTCAGATATTTAGGCCCAGGCACCCAGGCAGAGAGAGGTCCCATAGCAGAGAATCTGGCTTCATGTCAGCAGAGAATCAGTCTTCATGTCATAGCAGAGAATCATGCTTCACGTCACCCACCACTGGAACAGTCCATTGTCAGATATTTAGGCCCAGGCACCCAGGCAGAGAGAGGTCCCATAGCAGAGAATCTGGCTTCATGTCAGCAGAGAATCAGTCTTCATGTCATAGCAGAGAATCATGCTTCACGTCACCCACCACTGGAACAGTCCATTGTCAGATATTTAGGCCCAGGCACCCAGGCAGAGGAGAGAGGTCCCATAACAGAGAATCAGGCATGGGCGTGTCTGTTTCCTGCAGCTGAAGTGGAAAGGTGTGTGTGCAGCAGCTCCTGAGAACTTCCACCTCGTTAAGGCCCCAGGGAGATTTTTCAACACCTTAATCCCCTGGGAGGGACCAGGCTTGTGGGGAGATTTTCCACCTTTCTCCCCAGCCCAGGCCCTGCCTCTCCTTAGGGAGATGGTAAGGGCCTGGGCCATGCGCTCAGGCAAGGCCCAGGATCCTGCTTCCCGGGGTAGGCCGGCAGGGAGTAGGGGAGGTGAACTACCGGCCTCTGCTCCATCTTCCGCTCCGGGGGTCAGAAGATCAAGCAGGGGTCATGTGGAAGTGTCCCCTGTGGCCCCCAGGGGCGAAGCCGTGAACATCGCCGGCAAGTCCAGGAGGGTGGACGATAACCCTCCTAAAGGTATGCGGGGTGCTCCTGGAGGTGGGTCGGGTTTGGTGGAGGCCGACTGGGGTACTATGAGGCCCAGGAAGTCGGTGGTCCAGTATAGCTCCCGTATTGCAGCCCACCTCCGGGAGTACGAAGAGGCTGGTAAGGCCTTAAACAAACTCCAGCATGATATAAAGGAGATAAGGCAAAAAGCTAACAAGGCCTCTAAGGCGAAAAGGCCTGAAATAGCGGCAAAAATAAGGACCCTGAAGGTCGACATAAGGGAGATGGAGGATAAGAGGGCTGACATACTGAGAAATAGTGGCCCCTTTGAGGAAAAATTGAGGAATGAAAAGAGATTCGCAGAGATGAACCTGAAAAAGGTTTCTTCAGATGAGGATGAGACCATAGTGAGCCTGGGGGGACAGTCTGCGGGGCCAGCGGATTCTGGGATCCGGCCCGAGCAGGTCCGTCTCCCCCCCACTAGCTCAGATGAGGAAGAGAACGGCGAAAGCAGTGGGGTAGGGGGACAGTTGATGGAACAGATACGTTTCCTAGAGTCCCCCCGGGCTCATGTAGACGGGCTTGTTTTCGGGGATGAATTGTTGGAGGATGAACCTGCAAAAAAGAAAAAGAGACAGAAACAAAAAGAAGCAAAGAAGAAACAAAAAGAGGCAAGCAAAGAAGTGAACTGGGTGTATGTGTCCTATCCACTGCCCTCTGGACCGGCTGCAAAGTCGGCTCAGGGGGCTAACCCCACCATCCCCCCTAGCCTGGTTTCTACAGTGGAACCAGAGCGTGGGAGTGGGGAGAATAGAGAGCATGTAGTTAAAAGTAATTTAATCTGTGTGAAAAAGATGGCGTCGGACGCCGACCCTGTTTGCAGTAGCAGGGGCGGCAAGGTGGGAGCGGCTGAAAAGCTGGACAAGCTGGTGCCGAAAGCGAGAGGAGGGGGGGGGGCGTGGCTGCATTGGGTGTGGCCTCCACCGGAATGCTGGATAAGTGTTTGGTGGGGGTGCGGCGGTGTGACGATTTTGTCGCCACTCCTCCTGCCTTGGATGGTGGTGTGGTCTTTGCTTCCTCTGCCCCCGTTGGACCCCGTGCGCCTGTGTCTCCCGCCGCCCCCTCCGCCTGTGTTAGTGCATCGGCGGTGGAGGGGGGCGGGGCCAGGGTGGGGGGGACATCTGCGGTCGCGCCTCTGGATGTACCTGGAGGCGTGTCTGTGGGCGGGGGGGGGGGGGCGGGATTCATGCGTCCGTCACCATGTGCGGGGTGGCAAGTGCCGGGGGTCCTGCGGCTTCCTTCTCTGCCCCTGCCTCTTCTGCTGCTCATGCGCTCTTTGCTCCTTCCCCTGCTGCTGTCATTTTGCCGGCGGCGGGGGGGAGCGGGGCCTTGGCGGTAGGGGAGTCTGCAGGCATGCCCCTGGGAGAGCCTGGGGGCGTGTCCATGGGCGGGGATGGGAGGGGCGGGGCTCCTGCAGCCGTGGCTGCTACTTTGTGCAGGGCTGGCATGGCTGGGAGCAGTAGTGCCATAGGGCACCTGCTCCAGCCAAGTGAGGACATTAAGGCAAAAAAGGTTGCAAAGACTGTACACAGGGTGTACAGGGCGGTGGACGCCTCCGCGTCTTCTCTGTCCTCCGCAGAAGAGGGGAGGATGGGGAGGATAGTGGCAGAGGTTGCGGTCCACCATGAAAACACCTATGAAGCCGAGGATGTGGTGGTAGGGACCACGGAGGCGGATGTGCATAAAAAGAAAAATGTTAGTATCATTGCCCCAGCTGGCCCAGCTGTGTATTTGAGGGCAGGGGAAAGTTCAGGGATTGTTCCGGGTCCTGTTGGGGGGGTGGATGCAGGGGTTAGTCCTGCTGCTGGAAAAGTGGCGGGCCCCCCCTGTGTGGCCCCCTTGGGGGGATCCGGAGCGACATTTGTGACTGGTAGGGGGGGGGGGGAGCCGGTTCTGCTGCCCCTCCTGCGTCCGTGGCGCCTGGCAGAAGTTATGCCAGTGTGGCTGCGGCTGTAGGGGGGGAGGGGCTGACTTCCTTGGCTTCCTCGCTCTCAGGGTCTGATAATGGTGACTTGCAGCGGCGACTGCTGGAGGCCCTCAAAAAGGGGGAGAGCTCCTTTTCCATAGAGGGGAAGAAGGTGGAATGTTCATTCTGGTTCAACAGACATGGCGTTCGGACCTTCCGAGAACAGAACGGGGGCGAGACCACCTGGTCTTCACCCACAACCGGCCCTGGAGCCAGACGGAATGTGGTCTGTCTCAAGTGGAGTAGCGATGAAGCTTGCCCTACTAGAAAGAGGGTAGTGGAGCTCCTGCTTGGGATGGGTTTCAAGGCAACCGACATCTTTGCCTTGATCCATCCTTTTGGCTCCAAGGAGTTTGACATCAGCTTTGTCCGGCCGGAGGGGCTTGAGCTCTTCTGGTCCGGATATGAGCTGGTGAAGAACATGCCGGACTGGCGTGGTTTCATTGCAAAAGCGATAACCCGCCAGAGTGAGGTCAAGAGAGTGACCGTGCTGACCCGTAACGAGTCGCTCTCTTGTATTGACATCATGACCTGGCTGGGAAGGTACGGAGAGGTCCAGGGAATACCAGCTAAAAACCTGGACGAGTTTGGCATTTGGTCGGGTGCCAGGACGTTTAATATCAAGCTTAAGCGTCTGGGTAGTACAGTTTCCCACATTCCATCATCTGCCTTTATCGGCCGAGACACACTTTAGCGCCAGCTGCCAAGTGCAGAAGTGCGCATTGTGTGGGGGGACAGGTCATCTTGCTGCATCTTGTGAGGAGATTAGATGCAACCTGTGTGGGGAGCTCGGGCACCCCTTCAGTCGCTGTCCTCTCTCTGAGGCCAATGCGGCCCGAGCTCATGCAGGAGCGGGCCGGGAGGTCCCTTCGGCTGAGGCGGATACTGGCAAAGGCAGTGGAGTTAAGGGGTCAGTGAGGAACCGGAACAACCCGTCCCGGCAGAGAGAGAAGCGTCAGGCGGAGAGGGAGGGGGAGGAACCCCGTCCTGGGGTGATGCCCGCTCCTTCCCAAACGACTGCCCCTCCTGAATCCGAGACCCTAGGGGGCAGCGAGCTGGAGGAGGAGATTGAGAGACTAGATCGGGCTGAAGAGACTCTGTCCTCGCACTACGAAAGTTCTGCAGAGGGTAGTGGGGCAGAGTCCCAAAGTAGACGGAAACGGCGTACTAAAAAAAGGTCTAGCCCGACCAAAGTTGCCAGGGAAGGTGTAACCGGCTCCCCTCTGGAGCTCTCCAACCGGTACCTCATCTTGGATGAGACCTCTGCCTCCTCTGCTGAGGAGGAGGTTGAAGGTGAGGGGCCGGGGGCGAAGGAGGGAGGGCCTTCAGGGGGCCCCGCGCCCCCCTCTGGTGGGGATGCAAGGTCCTCAGGAGGGGTGGCAAAACCGGGCCCTGAGACTGAGAAAGCCAGGAGTGGTGCGCAAAGGGAGGTGGTGGTGGCAGAGATGGATACCACTATCTCCATCAAGAGAGGTCGTGCTGCTCTAGAAGGCAGCTGTCACGGCGGGCGTGCACTCAGTATGACAAATAACGAACCAACCAGGCTCTGGGCGAGAGACAGGGAAGGGTCACCTCCTAGCTAATCCCTGACCTCTTTCTCTGCACTGCTCAGCCCATCTACAGATCTTGAAGGTAGATCTGAGATGTCCCCGTGCCTGGGCTGACAAAACCCTGAATTCCCTGAGATGGTGAAGTGGGAAATAGGAGCAGCCTGCTCGCACAGAACCTGGATGGGAAAGATGACACAAAACAACCAACTAGAAACAACACTTATCTTCCTGAGCTGGAGCAGACAGCCAACCTTCCTTCCTAGCTTCCAAGATCACAATAATGAATATAATCCGCTCAGGGCACTGGGCAGAGGAGCTATTTAAACTAATGACTCCACCCAGTGCACCTGATGAGGGGCGGATCCAGCACGACTCCCAAACAAACATTAAACTCGTGCTGCAATCCTGGCCGACCTCCGCACATCGTCAGAGTGGGGCATGACAGTACCCCCCCCTCTACGGGTGACCTCCGGACACCCTGGACCAACCTTATCCGGATGGGACCTATGAAAGGCCCTCACCAGACGGCTGGCGTTGACATCTGACGCCGGAACCCACATCCTCTCCTCAGGACCGTATCCACTCCAGTGAACCAGGTACTGGAGGGAACCCCGCAGATCTCTCGAGTCGAGAATCCTGGAGATCTCGAACTCCAAGTTTCCCTCGACCAGAACAGGAGGAGGAGGCAATGGCGATGGTACCACCGGTTTAACATATTTTTTTAGTAAAGACTTGTGGAAGACATCGTGGATCCTCCAAGTCTGCGGCAGATCAAGTCGAAATGCCACAGGATTGATCACAGCAGAAATCTTATATGGACCAACAAATCTTGGACCCAGTTTCCAAGATGGCATTCTCAACTTGATATTCCTAGTGGACAACCACACCAAATCACCCACACACAGGTCCGGACCAGTCACACGTCTCCTGTCAGCCATTCGTTTATACCTCTCACCCATCCTCTCCAAATTCCCTTGAATCCCCCGCCAGATAGAGGATAAGGCAGAAGAGAATCTCTCCTCCTCTGGCATCCCGGAGGAACCAGACCCAGAAAAGGTACCAAACTGAGGATGGAAACCGTATGCGCCAAAAAATGGCGACTTACCCGTGGACTCCTGCCTACGGTTATTCAATGCAAATTCTGCTAAGGGCAAGAATGAGGACCAGTCCTCCTGATTCTCAGCCACAAAGCACCTCAAGTAGGTCTCCAGGTTTTGATTGGTACGCTACGTCTGACCATTCGACTGTGGATGAAAAGCCGACGAGAAAGAAAGTTGAATGCCAAGTCGAGAGCAGAACGCCCTCCAAAACCTGGAGACAAACTGCGTGCCCCTATCAGAGACAATATCCGAAGGAATACCGTGCAATTTAACAATATTATCCACCAAAATCTGCGCAAGAGTCTTAGCGTTAGGCAGACTTGTTAGTGGTATAAAGTGAGCCATTTTACTGAAACGATCGACTACCACCAAAATCACTGTTCTCCCGGAGGAACTCGGTAGGTCCGTAATAAAGTCCATGGACAAATGTGTCCAAGGACGAGATGGAATAGACAATGGAAGAAGTGAACCAGGCGGTCGAGTATGAGCAACCTTAGACCGAGCGCAGGTTTCACAAGCTGCCACGTAATTCTCAATACTCTTACGCAAACCTGGCCACCAGAACCTCCGGGACACCAGATCACAGGTGGACTTACCACCAGGATGTCCAGCGAGAACAGTATCGTGATGTTCCTTAAACACCTTGTATCGTAGGCCCTCAGGAACAAACAACCTCCCTGGGGGACACGAACCAGGAGCCCCTTCCTGAGCTCCCAACACCTCCATCTCCAATTCAGGGTACAGAGCGGAGACCACCACTCCATCCGCCAAAATCGGCGCTGGATCTTCTGAATCACCTCCCCCAGGGAAGCTGCGAGACAAGGCATCAGCCTTGACGTTCTTGACCCCTGGGCGAAAGGTAACCACGAAATTGAACCTGGTAAAAAAAAGTGACCATCTGGCCTGCCTAGGGTTCAGACGCTTGGCAGATTGCAGGTAAGCCAAATTCTTATGGTCAGTATACACTGTAACGGGGTGAGACGCCCCCTCCAACCAGTGGCGCAATTCCTCAAAGGCCAACTTGATAGCCAACAACTCTCTATCTCCAACATCATAATTCCTCTCGGCAACCGAGAGCTTCTTGGAGAAGAAGGCACACGGGACCCACTTGCCAGGAGATGAACCCTGTGACAGCACCACCCCAACCCCCACCTCTGATGCATCAACCTCCACTACGAATGGTTGAGACACATCCGGCTGCACCAGAATGGGAGCGGACGCAAAACGCTCCTTAACAGCCGAAAAGGCCTGCAACGCCTCATCCGACCAGACAGAGACATCGGCGCCCTTCTTGGTCATATCAGTAAGAGGTTTTACTAGGGTAGAATAATTCGAAATAAATTTCCTATAATAATTTGTAAACCCCAAGAACCGCATCAAAGCTTTCTGATTCTCTGGTCGGTCCCACTCCAGAACCGCCCGGACCTTTTCGGGGTCCATACGAAAACCGGAATCAGAAAGCATGTATCCCAAGAACGGAAGCTCTTGCACCGCAAACAAACATTTCTCCAATTTGGCATACAACTTATTCTCCCGAAGGATCGTCAAAACCTGTCTCACATGATCCTGATGGGTCTTCAGATCAGGAGAATAAATTAAAATGTCATCCAAGTAAACTACTACGAACCTCCCCACCAAGTGATGAAAAATGTCATTGACGAATCGCTGAAATACTGCTGGCGCGTTCGTCAACCCAAAAGGCATCACCAGGTTTTCAAAATGACCCTCGTGCGTATTGAAGGCCGTTTTCCACTCATCCCCCTTCTTGATCCTGATCAGATTGTAGGCTCCTCTCAAATCCAACTTGGAGAACACCTTGGCTCCAACAATCTGATCAAAAAGATCAGAGATCAAGGGCAGGGGATATGGATCCCGGACTGTAATACGGTTCAACTCCCGAAAATCCAAACACGGTCTCAGTGATCCATCTTTTTTCTTCACAAAGAACAAACCTACTGCCACCTGAAACTTAGATGGTCTAATATCACCCTTTGCCAGACTCTCGGCGACATACTTTTGCATGACCTCTCTTTCGGGTTGAGAGAGGTTGTAAAGCCGAGACTTTGGCAACTTGGCGCCAGGAAGAGATTAACTGGCCAATCATAGTCCCGATGAGGGGGCAATTCCTGAGCCCCACCCTCCGAAAAAACATCCGCAAAATCCGAGAGATACGGAGGTAAAGCCGTAATGGACACTTCAGAAATAGATGTGACAAGACAATTGTCCGAACAAAACTCGCTCCAACCAATGATTTGTTTCGCTTGCCAGTCTATAATTGGGTTATGTCTAATCAACCATGGCAACCCCAAAACTATAGGAGCTGGCAAATCCTTCATGACAAAACAAGAAATAATTTCAGCATGTGAATCACCCACCCTTAAATGAATACCATGAACAATGTGAGTGAGACTCTTTTGAGAAAGAGGGGAAGAATCAATTGCAAAAACACAAATCTCGTTCTCTAACGTGCAAGTACTTAGTCCCAGGCCTTGAAGAAAAAGAAAGTCAATTAGGTTTACCCCAGCACCACAATCAAGGAATACATCAACAAACACATTTTTTGACTCTAGCGCCACCATAGCTGAAAGGAGAAAACGGGAACTGCAGGGAGCTTGCATACCTGTCTGCTCCACCACACCATTCATACTACCAAGTGTGAGGGAGTTTTTTTTTTCTTTTTTCCTTTTCTCTTCCACCTGTAATTTAACATGAGGACAAGAAAAAATAAAATGACCCCTCTTTCCACAAAAGTAACATAGTTTGTGCAATTTCCTAAAGTCTCTACTATCAGAATGGCAAGAAATCTGACCCAATTGCATGGGTTCCTCCGCTACTCCAGAGTTATAAACAATATCACCCTGGGCAGAAGAAGAAACAAAACCACACGCAGGAGGGATCCCCTGCACGGAGGGACCCTTACCCCTCTCTCGGATACGTCTATCCAACCGTATAGCCAAAGACATTGCATTCTCTAAAGTATCCGGATACTCATGAAAAGCCAGGGCATCCTTCAACCTTTCAGATAACCCCTGACAAAACTGACTACGTAACGCGGGGTCGTTCCACCCCGACTCAGTAGCCCACCTCCTAAACTCTGTACAGTAACCCTCTGCAGTATGTTCACCCTGCAGTAAGTTACGCAATTTCGATTCTGCCATCGAGACCCGATCTGGGTCATCGTAAATCAATCCCAGGGCTTGGAAAAATTCCTCCACTGACCGGAGAGCCAGAGAACCGGGCGGCAGAGAAAAAGCCCAGGATTGAGCGTCCCCTTTAAGCAGAGACATGATGATACCAACCCTCTGATCCTCATTACCTGACGAAAATGGACGCAGTCGAAAGTACAATTTGCATGACTCTTTAAAGCGGAAAAAATCATCTGTACTCCCTGTAAATCTGTCGGGAAGAGCGACTTTAGGCTCCCCACCAATTTGACCTGTACCTGATGCCAGAAACCTCTGACACTGTGTGACCGTACCACGCAGATCTGCAACCTCTAGGGATAAACCCTGCATGCGGTCAACCAGTGCATCAATTGACGCCATCACAAAAGCGCTGAGTGATGGCAGTCACAGTATGGCGGATGATAATGTCACGGCGGGCGTGCACTCAGTATGACAGATAACGAACCAACCAGGCTCTGGGCGAGAGACAGGGAAGGGTCACCTCCTAGCTAATCCCTGACCTCTTTCTCTGCACTGCTCAGCCCATCTACAGATCTTGAAGGTAGATCTGAGATGTCCCCGTGCCTGGGCTGACAAAACCCTGAATTCCCTGAGATGGTGAAGTGGGAAATAGGAGCAGCCTGCTCGCACAGAACCTGGATGGGAAAGATGACACAAAACAACCAACTAGAAACAACACTTATCTTCCTGAGCTGGAGCAGACAGCCAACCTTCCTTCCTAGCTTCCATGATCACAATAATGAATATAATCCGCTCAGGGCACTGGGCAGAGGAGCTATTTAAACTAATGACTCCACCCAGTGCACCTGATGAGGGGCGGATCCAGCACGACTCCCAAACAAACACTAAACTCCTGCTGCAATCCTGGCCGACCTCCGCACATCGTCAGAGTGGGGCATGACAGCAGCCCCGGGAGGGGGGAGAAGGATGGGAAGAAGGCCGTCTAATTTAACTACTCTTTATGGCGGTACCCGCTCTGCTGACTCGGGCGACCATTAATGTCGCCAGCATTAAGTCGGATGCGGCTCGTTTCACAGCGTTCGATTTTCTCAGCCGTGTTGAAGCTGACATTTTGTTTTTGCAAGAGACCAGGCTGCCAGATTTGGCAGCGATTTATAAAGCCAAGAGGGAATGGAGACCAGGGCCCTCCTACTGGTCTCTTGCGGCTGAGCCGTATAGCGGAGTGGCGGTCCTTTTTACCGCACCGGTAGAATGCCGACGAGTAATTGAATTAGAAATGGGGAGGTGTTTGATTTTGGATGTCCTCATGAAGGGACAGGAACTGCGCCTGATTAATATCTACGGGCCCCAGTCCAGGTGGGACAGGAAATGTCTCTTTATGAGGATTAAGCCTTTCCTTTTTAGAAGCCGGCAGGTGGTTTTTGGTGGGGACTTTAATACTGTCACAAGGCCCCAAGACAGGGGAGGCACCAGAAACCGGCTGACTTATGATAGTATTTTTTTGAATAGAGTAGCTAGTGAGGCTCGTCTGGAGGATGTCCACATTAGGCATACCCCAGGCCACGGGGGTTTCACTTTCTATAGAGGTAGTCAGATCAGGTCTAGAATAGATAGGTTTTATTTGAAGGAGGAGGCTACCTTTTCGCCCTTAAGGGTTGTGGAGGTGGAATTCTCCGATCACTGTTTGATTATGTTTTCTCTGAATATTTCAGAATCCCCCCAAATGGGAAGAGGTTATTGGAAGCTCAATTCGGGTGCTTTGGAGGAAGCAGATGTGAGACAATCCTTTGAGGACTTCCTTCAGAGTCAGGTACCTTTACTGGATCTCTGTGATACTAAGTCAGAGTGGTGGGAGATATTCAAAGATCGGGCTGCAAAGTTCTTCCGCCGGCTCTCGAGCCTCAGGTCCCTGGACAGCTACCGCCTGTATCAGGGTCTGAGGAGGAAACTCGAGCATCTGGTCTCGACTGGTGGTAGCCGCGAGGATATCTCCAGGGTGAAATCTTTGCTCAAGAGGTGCCAGTATGATAGGCACACATCTTTAGTTTTTGAGAGGGACTTCGGGAGGTACCGCTCGCCCGACTCCTACAGAAATTGTAAGATGTCAGTGAAGAGTAAGTTAATAACAGGACTGGTCGATAGTACGGGGTCTCTGAACAGGTCCAGATCAGGGATCCTGGAAGTCGTTAGATCCTTTTACTCGTGCCTCTTGGGGAGGAGGGATCTGGATCGGGACAGGATGTCGGCTTTCCTGGCTGGGGTCACCCCTGAGTCAGGAGCTCACCTCTCTTTTGACGGTTTGGTAGAAGAGATCAGGAAGGAGGAAGTTATCCTGGCAGTGGAAGGGTTAGCTCTGAAGAAGTCACCAGGCCCGGATGGCTTAACATCCGAGTTTTATAAGGCCTTGTACTCGCGCATCTTCCTATCACGCTCCAGTGCAGGAAGTAAGGTAAGCACATTGTCTTTGTACCGTGGATCCAGCAGGGTGGCAACCCAGTAGTCCACACACGTTAAAATGTGGGCAACTCTGCTGTCGTTGCGCAGGCACTGCAGCATGTAGTCGCTGATGTGTGCTAGGCTGCCCAGAGGTAAGGACAAGCTGTCCTCTGTGGAAGGCGTATCGTCATTGTCCTGCGTTTCCCCCCAGCCACGCACCAGTGATGGGCCCGAGCTGCGTTGGGTGCCACCCCGCTGTGAACATCCTCCTCCACCTCCTCCTCATCCTCGTCCTCCAGTAGTGGGCCCTGTCTGGCCACATTTGTACCTGGCCTCTGCTGTTGCAAAAAACCTCCCTCTGAGTCACTTCGAAGAGATTGGCCTGAAAGTGCTAAAAATGACCCCTCTTCCTCCTCCTGGGCCACCTCCTCTTCCATCATCGCCCTAAGTGTTTTCTCAAGGAGACATAGAAGTGGTATTGTAACGCTGATAACGGCGTCATCGCCACTGGCCATGTTGGTGGAGTACTCGAAACAGCGCAACAGGGCACACAGGTCTCGCATGGAGGCCCAGTCATTGGTGGTGAAGTGGTGCTGTTCCGCAGTGCAACTGACCCGTGCGTGCTGCAGCTGAAACTCCACTATGGCCTGCTGCTGCTCGCACAGTCTGTCCAGCATGTGCAAGGTGGAGTTCCACCTGGTGGGCACGTCGCATATGAGGCGGTGAGCGGGAAGGCCGAAGTTACGCTGTAGCGCAGACAGGCGAGCAGCGGCAGGATGTGAACGTCGGAAGCGTGAACAGACGGCCCGCACTTTATGCAGCAGCTCTGACATGTCGGGGTAGTTGTGAATGAACTTCTGCACCACCAAATTCAGCACATGCGCCAGGCAAGGGATGTGCGTCAAACCGGCTAGTCCCAGAGCTGCAACGAGATTTAGCCTATTATCGCACACCACCAGGTCGGGCTTGAGGCTCACCAGCAGCAACCACTCGTCGGTCTGTTGTTCTATACCCCGCCACAACTCCTGTGCAGTGTGGGGCCTGTCCCCCAAACATATGAGTTTCAGAATGGCCTGCTGACGTTTACCCCGGGCTGTGCTGAAGTTGGTGGTGAAGGTGTGTGGCTGACTGGATGAGCAGGTGGAAGAAGAGGAGGAGGAAGCTGAGTAGGAGGAGGAGGAGACAGGAGGCAAAGAATGTTGCCCTGCGATCCTTGGCGGCGGAAGGACGTGTGCCAAACAGCTCTCCACCTGGGGCCCAGCCGCCACTACATTTACCCAGTGTGCAGTTAGGGAGATATAGCGTCCCTGGCCGTGCTTACTGGTCCACGTATCTGTGGTTAGGTGGACCTTGCCACAGATGGCGTTGCGCAGTGCACACTTGATTTTATCGGATACTTGGTTGTGCAGGGAAGGCACTCTTGGAGAAGTAGTGCCGGCTGGGAACAACATACTGTGGGACAGCAAGCGACATGAGCTGTCTGTGTCCACCAGCCTAAATGACAGCATTTCATAGGCCAGTAGTTTAGAAATGCTGGCATTCAGGGCCAGGGATCGAGGGTGGCTAGGTGGGAATTTACGCTTTCTCTCAAATGTTTGTGAGATGGAGAGCTGAACGCTGCCGTGTGACATGGTTGAGATGCTTGGTGACGCAGGTGGTGGTGTTGGTGGTACATCCCATGTTTGCTGGGCGGCAGGTGCCAACGTTCCTCCAGAGGCGGAGGAAGAGGCCGAGGCGGCAGCAGCAGAAGAGGCCGAGGCGGCAGCAGCAGAAGAGGTAGCAGGGGGAGCCTGAGTGACTTCCTTGTTTCTAAGGTGTTTACTCCACTGCAGTTCATGCTTTGCATGCAGGTGCCTGGTCATGCAGGTTGTGCTAAGGTTCAGAACGTTAATGCCTCGCTTCAGGCTCTGATGGCACAGCGTGCAAACCACTCGGGTCTTGTCGTCAGCACATTGTTTGAAGAAGTGCCATGCCAGGGAACTCCTTGAAGCTGCCTTTGGGGTGCTCGGTCCCAGATGGTGGCGGTCAGTAGCAGGCGGAGTCTCTTGGCGGCGGGTGTTCTGCTTTTCCCCACTGCTCCCTCTTTTGCTACGCTGTTGGCTCGGTCTCACCACTGAGTGCTCGTTGAATATGTCGATGGAGGGGGTTGTATGTAAACCTGAGGTGTGATTCTGAATGAGGAAAAAGGGAGAGGTAACCCACAGCTGGTGATGTATATGATGGATATATGCTGATAATTGCTGAAGACTGTTTTACATGTAAACAGGGTATGGTGCATGAGTTGCATAATAATACAGTATGGATATATAGGTGACTGGGAATTGATGCAGACTGTTAATATAAGAGTTATTAGTACGGTGCCGGCGCTCCAGGAATGTGGAGCTGAAGAGAAACCACCATGATTGTGTCCTGCTCTTGAGGGGTTTGGGTGGGGGGTGGGATTGTAGGGTTACTTGTTGATGGGTGGGTACGGGTTAATGTTTAAATTGCATATTCCATTTGATTCTATGCATAGATTTATGCCAGGTCTTTTGCAGTCATATGGTGTGTATTGTATATACTATATATTATTGATATTGTATATGCCCATTATTTGTAAACAATGTCTTATTGATGCTTGAGAAAGACAAAAAAATGATAATAAAAACTTATCTGATTAAAAAAAGAGGTATGAATTATGAATTTTAATCTTGGATCACTAACAGAACGGACAGCACGAGTAGGGTGGTAGATGGAGATGAGGGAGGAGATGTATGGAGGTGTAGCACTGTGGAGTGGGTGAGGGTGAGAAGTTTGAACTGTATTCTGTGATGGATGGGCAACCATTGAAGTGACTGGCACTGGCTAGTAGCATCAGTATAGTGGGTGGATTGATATATCAGCCTGGCTGCAGCATTTAGTACAGACTGAAGGGGGAGAGTTTAGTGGGAGGGAGACCAATTATTAATTAGTTGCAGTAGTCAGGACGAGAATGAATCAGAGTTTTGGCCATTTCCATTGTAAGAAAAGGGCGGATTCTGGAGATATTCTTAAGTTGCAGACAACAAGAGCGAGCAAGTGATTGGATATGGGAAACAAAGGAAAGATCCGAGTCAAACATGACTCCAAGACAGCGGACATTCAGGACTGCTCAGGAGTCATGATAGTGCCGGAGACCAAAGTTGAAATATCAAGTTTAGGTAGGTTAGTAGATGGGGGAAAGACAAGAAGTTCAGTTTTTGAGAGATTAGGTTTTAGATACAGAGAGGACATAATGTTAGAGACAGCTGCCAGACAATTACTGGTGTTTTGGAGTAAAGCAGGGGTGATGTCAGGGGATGAAGTACATAGTTGGTTGTCGTCAGCATAGAGATAATACTGAAAGCCAAATCTACTGATAATCTGTCCAATGGGAGCTGTGTAGAGAGAGAAGAGTAGAAGACCTAGGACTTAACCCTGAGGATCCCCAACATTAAGAGGAAGAGGAGAAGAAGTAGAGCCAGCGAATGATACACTAAGGGAGTGGCCAGAGAGATAAGATGCAAAGGCATTTTGTGGAGGTCCGGTGATGAACCGGGCTCTCCTTAGGGCTGCAAGGCGGAGGCTTCTGCCCAGCAGTGAGCCCGGTGACATCACCGGCACTGTTGGGAGGGCATTAGCGCTGCCCTAGCCCGTAAAGCAGCGCCAAAACCCGCCCATCAGAGCTGGTGACATCACCGAACACACTGCTGGGCGGGAAGCTTCCGCCCGACAGTTTGTTAAAGTAAATAAAAGAGCCCTTGCCCTGCGCGATCCTGCGCAGGGCAAGGGAGAGCATCGGAGCATAAACTGCTCTGATGCTCAAGTCGGGGGGGGGGCTGCCTGGGTGAAAATGTGGGTATGTCCGGGTTCAGCTCTGAACCTGGACAACGCATTTAAGGCCAATTGAGTGGAACATGGTGAGAAGGAGTTTGTGGTAAAACGCTGCAGAGAGATCCAGAAGAATCAGTAATGAATAGTTGCCATTTCTTTTAGGGCAGGTTCTGTACAGTGGAAAGGGTGAAAGTCAGATTGTAAGGGGTCAAGAAGAGAGTTAGCAGAGAGATAGCTTATTAAGCGAGAGTAAATGAGACGTTCCAGCAGTTAAGAGATGAAGGGCAGGTTAGAAACACGTCGGTAGTTAGCAGCACAGGTCGGGTCAAAAGATATTTTTTTTTTGTAGTGGGGTTATAACAGAATGTTTGAAAGAGGACAGAAAGATACCAGAAGAGAGAGAGAGGTTGAATATTGTAGTAAGGTTAGTGATGATAGCTGGGGAGAGGGACTGAAGAAGGTGTGAGGGAATAGGATCACTACTGCAGGTGATGGGTCAAGAAGAAGAGAAAAGCCTGGAAAATTCTTCATCTGTTATAGGGTCAAAAGAGGAGAGAGAGCATGTGGAAGTGCGGGAAGGAAGAGGACTAAAATTGGTTGGGGACTGGGAGATAATTTCCTTGTGGATATTGCCAATCCTATCTCTGAAATATATGGCCATGTCATCAGAGCAGAGGTCAGTGACGGGTTCTTGAACTTTAGGACTTAAAAGGGAGTGAAAAGTGTTTTGGGTTATTTGAGAGTGAGGAGAACCCCTTAAGGACACAGCCTTATTTCACCTTACGGACCAGGCCATTTTTTGCAAATCTGACCAGTGTCACTTTAAGTGGTGATAACTTTAAAACGCTTTGATATATCCAGGCCATTCTGAGATTGTTTTTTCGTCACATATTGTACTTCATGACACTGGTAAAATGAAGTAAAAAAAATTGGAAACATTTGCAAATTTCAAAGTTTCAGTTTCTCTACTTCTGTAATACATAGTAATACCCCCAAAAATTGTGATGACTTTACATTCCCCATATGTCTACTTCATGTTTGAATTATTTTGGGAATGATATTTTATTTTTTGGGGATGTTACAAGGCTTAGAAGTTTAGAAGCAAATCTTGAAATTTTTCAGAAATTTACAAAAACCCAATTTTTAGGGACCACTACAGCTCTGAAGTCCCTTTGCGAGGCTTACATAATAGAAACCACCCACAAATGACCTATAAACTACACGCCTCAAGGTATTCAAAATTGATTTTACAAACTTCGTTAACCCTTTAGGTGTTGCACAAGAGTTATTGGCAAATGGGGATGAAATTTGAGAATTTCATTTTTTTGCCTATTTTTCCACTAACAAAGCAAGGGTTAACAGCCAAACAAGACTGTATCTTTATTGCCCTGACTCTGCCGTTGACAGAAACACCCCATATGTGGCCGTAAACTACTGTACGGCCACACAGCGGGGCGTAGAGTGAAAGGTGCGCAGTTTGGTTTTTAGAAGGCAGATTTTGCTGGACTGGTTTATTTACACCATGTCCCATTTGAAGCCCCCCTGATGCACCCCTAGAGTAGAAAGTGGCCCCATCTAAGAAACTACACCCCTTAAGGTATTTAAAACTGATTTTACAAACTTTGTTAACCCTTTAGGTGTTGCACAAGATTTAATGGAAAATAGAGATACAATTAAAAAATTTCACTTTTTTGGCAGATTTTCCATTTTAATATTTTTTTTCCAGTTACAAAGCAAGGGTTAACAGCCAAACAAAACTCATTATTTATGGCCCTGATTCTGTAGTTTACAGAAACACCCCATATGTGGTCTTAAACTGCTGTACGGGCACACGGCAGGGCGCAGAAGGAAAGGAATGCCATACGGTTTTTGGAAGGCAGATTTTGCTGGACTGTTTTTTTTGACACCATGTCCCATTTGAAGCCCCCCTGATGCACCCCTAGAGTAGAAACGCCAAAAAAGTGACCCCATTTTAGAAACTACAGGATAGGGTGGCAGTTTTGTTGGTACTAGTTTAGGGTACATATAATTTTTGGTTGCTCTATATTACACTTTTTGTGCGGCAAGGTAACAAGAAATAGCTTTTTTGGCACCGTTTTTTTTTGTTGTTGTTATTTACAACATTCATCTGACAGGTTAGATCATGTGGTAATTTTATAGAGTAGGTTGTCACGGACAAGGCGATACCTAATATGTATACAATTTTTTTTATTTATGTAAGTTTTACACAATGATATCATTTTTAAAACAAAAAAAAAGTTTTAGTGTCTCCATAGTCTAAGAGCCATAGTTTTTTTTCAGTTTTTGGGCGATTATCTTAAGTAGGGTCTAATTTTTTGCGGGATGAGATGACGGTTTGATTGGCACTATTTTGGGGTGCATATGACTTTTTGATCGCTTGCTATTACACTTTTTGTGACATAAGATGACAAAAAATGGCTTTTTTTACACCGTTTTTATTTTTATTTTTTTACGGTGGTCACCTGAGGGGTTAGGTCATGTGATATTTTTATAGAGCCGGTCGATACGGACGCGGCAATACCTAATATGTATACTTTTTTTTTATTTATGTAAGTTTTACACAATGATTTCATTTTTGAAACAAAAAAAATTATGTTTTAGTGTTTCCATAGTCTAAGAGCCATAGTTTTTTCAGTTTTTGGGCGATTATCTTGGGTAGGGTATGATTTTTGCGGGATGAAATGACGGTTTAATTGTTACAATTTTGGCGTACATGCGACTTTTTTGATCACTTTTATTACCTTTTTTGGGAAGTAAGGTGGGCAAAATTTCTATTTCATCATAGTTTTTTTTTTTTTATGGCGTTCACCGTTCAGGTAAAGTAACATGACCGTTTTATAGATCAGGTCGTTACGGACGCGGCGATACCAAACATGTGTAGGGAATTTTATTTTTTTCATTTTTAATCAGTGATAAATGTATTTTTTGGGCTGTCTGGGGGCTCTCTCCCTCTCCATCGGGGGGCTGCAAAGGCACAGCAGCCCCCCGATGGGAGAGGGAGGGAGCTCCCTGAGCTGTTAACCTTTTCCATACAGCGGTCCGTATGGACCGCGGTATGGAAAGGGTTAAACGGCTGACATCGCATGACAGATGTCAGCCGTTTATACCAGGGTGTCAGCAATGTGCTGACACCCTGGTATACCCACTGGCCACCAACGATTTTTCAAGGGGAGGCGGGCGGGGGATCGCGATCCCGCCTGCCGCACCGCCGGGGGGGTGAAACATATATATTTTAGGAATACTAAAGTTTCTGATCCCCGCAGGTCAGAAAATGCAGAAAGCGCAGCAAACCACAGGTCTGAATTGACCTGCGTTTTTTTTGCGATCGCTGACATGGGGGGTCACGGGACCACCCCGGCGCATTTAGCCGAGGTGCCTGCTCAATGATTTGAGCAGGCACCTTGTTCCGATCACAGCCGGCCGGGCGGCAGTGATCGGAACAACACATGACGTACCGGTACGTCATGTGTCCTTAAGGACTCGGCAAACATGCCGTAACGGCACGTCATGTGTCCTTAAGGGGTTAAAGAGGTGAAGTACTTCTGTTTGGCAAAGTTAAGGGATAAATATATAATGGAGAAAGTCTGCTGATATTCAGGATTTTCTCCATAAGGGTTTTGCACATTTGGAGCACCGCTGGAGAAAACATTTTTCAGGTGTGTTCTAGGGTTGCCGTGTTCTAGGGTTGCCGTGTTCTGTGTCGGGAGGGTCGGACTGATATTGGAGCTTCTTCATCTAGGGTGGTTTTGAAGGAAGAGAATTGGGTAAGAGCTAACTGTAGGGTGTCAATGAGTTGTTGGCAGTTAATGGTGTGTAGGTTTCTATAAGTGTGAAAAGTAGGATTGTCAAGAGAAGAATGAGAGGTCTTAATGGTAAATGAAGGAAGATTGTGGTCAGAAAGTGGGAAGGATGAGTTACTAAAGTTTGAGACTGAGCAGTGACGGAAGAAGACTAGATCAAGTGTATTGCCCTGTTTGTGCGTGGCAGTGGAAGTAAGTTGTGATAGGCCAAGAGAGGAGGTTATAGAAAGAAAGTGAGACGCTGATGGGGAATGGGGAGATAGGATCATCAATGGGGATATTAAAATCACCCATAATAAGTGTTGGTGATTCAGAAGACAGGTTGGAAGTGAGGAAGCCAATAATACATATAAAATAAAAAACTATTACATAAATTAACAGAAAGCACCCGAACACCTTATAACAGCCCTCACCACTTTCTGAGAAGGCAGGATATATTTATATTAATTTATGTCCGTTTTCTGCCTTAAATGAAGCTGACTGAACTCTACTTTTCCATTTGGGCTCACGGATTGCTGAAGGATTTGGCTAATTTTTGACAAGGTCTGCACCTTGCCATAAACTAAGCACATTTTGCGGCAGTGAACGGAATCCTCCAGTAGCACAGGGGCGTACCACCTGTCGGTGTTGATAAATCTCCCCTATATGCTAGTATGAAATAAACTACACATCTGTATTCAACTGCTGCAGGATTGCACATACCTTTCTGGAAGAGATTCTGGCTCCTTTAAAAGAGTCAGCCCAACTTGAACCATAGTAATTGGAGTAGTCACATACGCAACCTCTGTAAAACATATTGTGGAACAAATACTATTAAAATTATTAATTTTAAGAAAAATGAACACTTATCTGCTGATAGCTTACATAATTTTAGTGATATCAATGTCTGGAACAACTTTTGAGCAGAAGCTAAGGGCTGTACTAGACAAGTAGATTTCGTACCGATGACGTCTCATGATGGAATAGCTAGCGACTCGTTAGTGTTCCAAAGTGCTCAGGTTACACAGAGTAGTAATCGGTAAATGGACCATTATAAACTTTCTACACTACACCACACCTACACTCTGATCTTCTAACGAGTGGGTGACGATCAGCAAGAATTAAGCGATTTTCCGATCGCTGGAAACTATCACACAGTGCGAAGATTGCTCATTTGCGAATTATATTATGATCTTTAGTTTGAGCCGCGCAACGTCTAATACAGGCTTAATCTAATCTGAGGACAATCTGCTCCACTTGTAAAGATAACATTACACTACAGATTACAACAGTTAAAGAGGTTGTCTCATTTCAGCAAATAGCATTTATTATGTAGAGAAAGTTAATACAAGGCACTTACTAATGTATTGTAATTGTCCATATTGCTTCCTTTGCTGGCTGGATTCATTTTTGCATCACATTATACACTGCTCGTTTCCATGGTTACGACCACTCTGCAGTCCATCAGTGGTGGTCATGCTTGTACACTATAAGAAAAAGATCCAGCCTATTTGGTGCCTGGGACTGTGGGAGTGCACCTAGGCTAGTGCTTTTTCCTATAGTGTGCAAGCAAGATCACCACTGAAATGAGCAGTGTATAATGTGATGGAAAAATGAATCCACCCAGCAAAGGATGCAATATGGACAGTCACAATACATTAGTAAGAGCCTTGTATTACCTTCCTCTACATAATAAATGCTATTTGCTAAAGTGAGACACCCCCTTTAACTTTCTTTACATGATAAATGCCATTTGCTGAAGTGACACAACACCTTTAACCACCTCAGCCCCCAGTGCTTAAACACCCTGAAAGACCAGGCCACTTTTTACACTTCTGACCTACACTACTTTCACCGTTTATTGCTCGGTCATGCAATTTACCACCCAAATGAATTTTACCTCCTTTTCTTCTCACTAATAGAGCTTTCATTTGGTGGTATTTCATTGCTGCTGACATTTTTACTTTTTTTGTTATTAATCGAAATTTAACGATTTTTTTGCAAAAAAATGACATTTTTCACTTTCAGTTGTAAATTTTGCAAAAAAAAACGACATCCATATAGAAATTTTGCTCTAAATTTATAGTTCTACATGTCTTTGATAAAAAAAAAATGTTTGGGTAAAAAAAAAATGGTTTGGGTAAAAGTTATAGCGTTTACAAACTATGGTACAAAAATGTGAATTTCCGCTTTTTGAAGCAGCTCTGACTTTCTGAGCACCTGTCATGTTTCCTGAGGTTCTACAATGCCCAGACAGTACAAACACCCCACAAATGACCCCATTTCTGAAAGTACACACCCTAAGGTATTCGCTGATGGGCATAGTGAGTTCATAGAACTTTTTATTTTTTGTCACAAGTTAGCGGAAAATGATGATTTTTTTTTTTTTTTTTTTTTTCCTTACAAAGTCTCATATTCCACTAACTTGTGACAAAAAATAAAAAGTTCTATGAACTCACTATGCCCATCAGCGAATACCTTGGGGTCTCTTCTTTCCAAAATGGGGTCACTTGTGGGGTAGTTATACTGCCCTGGCATTCTAGGGGCCCAAATGTGTGGTAAGGAGTTTGAAATCAAATTCTGTAAAAAATGACCTGTGAAATCCGAAAGGTGCTCTTTGGAATATGGGCCCCTTTGCCCACCTAGGCTGCAAAAAAGTGTCACACATCTGGTATCTCCGTACTCAGGAGAAGGTGGGGAATGTGTTTTGGGGTGTCATTTTATATATACCCATGCTGGGTGAGAGAAATATCTTGGCAAAAGACAACTTTTCCCATTTTTTTATACAAAGTTGTCATTTGACCAAGATATTTATCTCACCCAGCATGGGTATATGTAAAAAGACACCCCAAAACACATTCCTCAACTTCTCCTGAGTACGGGGATACCAGATGTGTGACACTTTTTTGCAGCCTAGGTGGGCAAAGGGGCCCATATTCCAAAGAGCACCTTTCGGATTTCACTCCTCATTTTTTCCTGAATTTGATTTCAAACTCCTTACCACACATTTGGGCCCCTAGAATACCAGGGCAGTATAACTACCCCACAAGTGACCCCATTTTGGAAAGAAGACACCCAAGGTATTCCGTGAGGGGCATGGCGAGTTCCTAGAATTTTTTATTTTTTGTCACAAGTTAGTGGAAAATGATGATTTTTTTTTTTTTTTTTTTTTTTCATACAAAGTCTCATATTCCACAAACTTGTGACAAAAAATAAAAACTTCCATGAACTCACTATGCCCATCAGCGAATACCTTGGGGTCTCTTCTTTCCAAAATGGGGTCACTTGTGGGGTAGTTATACTGCCCTGGCATTCTAGGGGCCCAAATGTGTGGTAAGTAGGTAAATGACCTGTGAAATCCGAAAGGTGCTCTTTGGAATGTGGGCCCCTTTGCCCACCTAGGCTGCAAAAAAGTGTCACACATCTGGTATCTCTGTATTCAGGAGAAGTTGAGGAATGTGTTTTGGGGTGTCTTTTTACATATACCCATGCTGGGTGAGATAAATATCTTGGTCAAATGCCAACTTTGTATAAAAAAATGGGAAAAGTTGTCTTTTGCCAAGATATTTCTCTCACCCAGCATGGGTATATGTAAAATGACACCCCAAAACACATTCCCCAACTTCTCCCGATTACGGAGATACCAGATGTGTGACACTTTTTTGCAGCCGAGGTGGGCAAAGGGGCCCATATTCAAAAGAGCACCTTTCGGATTTCACAGGTCATTTTTTACAGAATTTGATTTCAAACTCCTTACCACACATTTGGGCCCCTAGAATGCCAGGGCAGTATAACTACCCCACAAGTGACCCCATTTTGGAAAGAAGAGACCCCAAGGTATTCGCTGATGGGCAAAGTGAGTTCATGGAAGTTTTTATTTTTTGTCACAAGTTAGTGGAATATGAGACTTTGTATGAAAAAAAAAAAAAAAAAAAAAAATAAGCATTTTCCACTAACTTGTGACAAAAAATAAAAAATTCTAGGAACTCGCCATGCCCCTCACGGAATACCTTGGGGTGTCTTCTTTCCAAAATGGGGTCACTTGTGGGGTAGTTATACTGCCCTGGCATTTTCCAGGGGCCCTAATGTGTGGTAAGTAGGTAAATGACCTGTGAAATCCTAAAGGTGCTCTTTGGAATATGGGCCCCTTTGCCCACCTAGGCTGCAAAAAAGTGTCACACATGTGGTATCGCCGTATTCAGGAGAAGTTGGGGAATGTGTTTTGGGGTGTCATTTTACATATGCCCATGCTGGGTGAGAGAAATATCTTGGCAAAAGACAACTTTTCCCATTTTTTTTATACAAAGTTGGCATTTGACCAAGATATTTCTCTCACCCAGCATGGGTATATGTAAAATGACACCCCAAAACACATTCCCCAACTTCTCCTGAGTACGGCGATACCAGATGTGTGACACTTTTGTGCAGCCTAGATGCGCAAAGGTGCCCAAATTCCTTTTAGGAGGGCATTTTTAGACATTTGGATACCAGACTTCTTCTCACGCTTTGGGGCCCCTAGAATGCCAGGGCAGTATAAATACCCCACATGTGACCCCATTTTGGAAAGAAGACACCCCAAGGTATTCAATGAGGGGCATGGCGAGTTCATAGAAATTTTTTTTTTTTGGCACAAGTTAGCGGAAATTGATATTATTAATTTTTTTCTCACAAAGTCTCCCGTTCCGCTAACTTGGGACAAAAATTTCAATCTTTCATGGACTCAATATGCCCCTCACGGAATACCTGGGGGTGTCTTCTTTCCGAAATGGGGTCACATGTGGGGTATTTATACTGCCCTGGCATTCTAGGGGCCCTAAAGCGTGAGAAGAAGTCTGGAATATAAATGTCTAAAAAATTTTACGCATTTGGATTCCGTGAGGGGTATGGTGAGTTCATGTGAGATTTTATTTTTTGACACAAGTTAGTGGAATATGAGACTTTGTAAGAAAAAAAAAAAAAAATTCCGCTAACTTGGGCCAAAAAAATATCTGAATGGAGCCTTACAGAGGGGTGATCAATGACAGGGGGGGGTGATCAATGACAGGGGGGTGATCAATGACAGGGGGGTGATCAATGACAGGGGGGTGATCAATGACAGGGGGGTGATCAGGGAGTCTATATGGGGTGATAACCACAGTCATTGATCACGCCCGTGTAAGGCTTCATTCAGACGTCCGGATGCGTTTTGCGGATCCGATCCATCTATCAGTGCATCCGTAAAAATCATGCGGACATCTGAATGGAGCTTTACAGGGGGGTAATCAATGACAGGGGGGTGATCAATGACAGGGGGGTGATCAGGGAGTCTATATGGGGTGATCACCACAGTCATTGATCATGCCCCTGTAAGGCTTCATTCAGACGTCCGGATGCGTTTTGCGGATCCGATCCATCTATCAGTGCATCTGTAAAAATCATGCGGACATCTGAATGGAGCTTTACAGGGGGGTAATCAATGACAGGGGGGTGATCAATGACAGGGGGGTGATCAGGGAGTCTATATGGGGTGATCACCACAGTCATTGATCATGCCCCTGTAAGGCTTCATTCAGACGTCCGGATGCGTTTTGCGGATCGGATCCATCTATCAGTGCATCCGTAAAAATCATGCGGACATCTGAATGGAGCTTTACAGGGGGGTAATCAATGACAGGGGGGTGATCAATGACAGGGGGGTGATCAGGGAGTCTATATGGGGTGATCACCACAGTCATTGATCATGCCCCTGTAAGGCTTCATTCAGACGTCCGGATGCGTTTTGCGGATCCGATCCATCTATCAGTGCATCTGTAAAAATCATGCGGACATCTGAATGGAGCTTTACAGGGGGGTAATCAATGACAGGGGGGTGATCAATGACAGGGGGGTGATCAGGGAGTCTATATGGGGTGATCACCACAGTCATTGATCATGCCCCTGTAAGGCTTCATTCAGACGTCCGGATGCGTTTTGCGGATCGGATCCATCTATCAGTGCATCCGTAAAAATCATGCGGACATCTGAATGGAGCTTTACAGGGGGGTAATCAATGACAGGGGGGTAATCAATGACAGGGGGGTGATCACCACAGTCATTGATCATGCCCCTGTAAGGCTTCATTCAGACGACCGGATGCGTTTTGCGGATCCGATCCATGTATCAGTGCATCCGTAAAAATCATGCGGACATCTGAATGGAGCTTTACAGGGGGGTGATCAGGGAGTCTATATGGGGTGATCACCACAGTCATTGATCATGCCCCTGTAAGGCTTCATTCAGACGTCCGGATGCGTTTTGCGGATCCGATCCATCTATCAGTGCATCCGTAAAAATCATGCGGACATCTGAATGGAGCTTTACAGGGGGGTAATCAATGACAGGGGGGTGATCAGGGAGTCTATATGGGGTGATCACCACAGTCATTGATCATGCCCCTGTAAGGCTTCATTCAGACGTCCGGATGCGTTTTGCGGATCCGATCCATCTATCAGTGCATCCGTAAAAATCATGCGGACATCTGAATGGAGCTTTACAGGGGGGTAATCAATGACAGGGGGGTGATCACCACAGTCATTGATCATGCCCCTGTAAGGCTTCATTCAGACGACCGGATGCGTTTTGCGGATCCGATCCATGTATCAGTGCATCCGTAAAAATCATGCGGACATCTGAATGGAGCTTTACAGGGGGGTAATCAATGACAGGGGGGTGATCAATGACAGGGGGGTGATCAGGGAGTCTATATGGGGTGATCACCACAGTCATTGATCACGCCCATGTAAGGCTTCATTCAGACGTCCGGATGCGTTTTGCGGATCCGATCCATCTATCAGTGGATCCGTAAAAATCATGCGGACGTCTGAATGGAGCTTTACAGGGGGTTGATCAATGACAGGGGGGTAATCAATGACAGGGGGGTGATCAGGGAGTCTATATGGGGTGATCAGGGGTGATTAGGGGTGATCAGGGGCTAATAAGGGGTTAATAAGTGACGGGGGGGTGGTGTAGTGTAGTGTAGTGGTGCTTGGTGCTACTTTACTGAGCTACCTGTGTCCTCTGGTGGTCGATCCAAACAAAGGGGACCACCAGAGGACCAGGTAGCAGGTATATTAGACGCTGTTATCAAAACAGCGTCTAATATACCTGTTAGGGGTTAAAAAAAACACATCTCCAGCCTGCCAGCGAACGATCGCCGCTGGCAGGCTGGAGATCAACTCTCTTACCTTCCGTTCCTGTGAGCGCGCGCGCCTGTGTGCGCGCGTTCACAGGAAATCTCGCGTCTCGCGAGATGACGCGTATATGCGTGACTGTGCGCAGCGCTGCCACCTCCGGAACGCGATCCTGCGTTAGGCGGTCCGGAGGTGGTTAAAGTGCCTCCAAACTAGAAGTTCAGTTTAGCAAAGAAAAAAAACAGAAAACCTTACCTGGTCCTGAAACCTGTGTGCAGATTTTCACATTAGGTTTTCCCTGCTGAGGGTCTTGGCCCTGACTGTAACCTTCCCCGAAGAATGTCATTGAGAAAGAAGAATTATCCATCTGTCAATACATTTAGTAATAGATATTTTCAGCCATCTTTTCATATTTATAGTATCTTAAATTACAGTTCTAGTTATTTCTTGAAAATGACTCCTCAGTTGTACCAAACACTGATATTAACCTCTTCAGGACAGGACATTTTTCCATTGTTGCATTTTCGTTTTTTTATTCCCTGCCTTCCCAAGAGCCATAACTTTTTATTTTTCTGTTCACAGAGCCATATGAGGGCTTCTTTTTTGTGGGACAAGTTGCACTTTCTAACATCACCATTTAATATTGCATACAATGTAGTGGGAGGCTGAAAAAAAAAATCCAAATGGGGTGGGATTGGAAAAAAAACAAAACAATTCCACCACAGTTTTATGGGTTTTGTTTTTACTGCGTTCCCTGTGCGGTAAAACCGACTTGTGCCCTTTATTCTCTTCGGCAGTAGAATGAAGGGCACATTTAGGCCTCTTTCACATGGGCGTCACGTGTGAGGGCCGGATACGATGCGGGTGCGTCGCGGGAAAATTGTGCAAGTAGGTACGCAATTGCAGTCAGTTTTGACTGCGATTGCGTTCCGATGTTTAGTTTTTATCGCGTGGGTGCACTGCGTTTTGCACGCGTGTGATAAAAAACTGACTGTGGTACCCAGACCCGAACCCCTTCACTTAAGTTCAGGTTTGGGTTAGGGTTAGGTATTCTGTAGATTTTAATATTTTCCCTTATAACATGGTCATAAGGGAAAATAATAGCATTCTTAATACAGAATGCTTAGTAAACTCACCTCATCCAATTGATCACGCAGCTGGCATCCTCTTCTTGCTTCTTCTTTCAGAACCTTCAAAAGGACCTTTGATGATGTAATTTTGCTCACCACGTGATGAGCGCGGTGATGTCAGCACAAGTCCTGCTGAATGAAGATAGAAATCTTCTATCTTCATTCAGCAGGACCTGCGCTGACGTCACAGCGCTCACCACGTGGTGAGTGCGATTACGTCACCAAAGGTCCTTTTGCAGGTCCTGAAAGAAGCAAGAAGAGGATGCTGGCTGCGCGAACAATTGGAACAGGTAAGTTAAATTTATTTATTTATTTTTAACACCTCAATCTACAGTTTACTAAGCAGTCTGTATTAAGAATGCTATTATTTTCCCTTATAACCAGGGGTTGCTTTCATCCCTATCATCTCCTAGCAACCATGCGTGAAAATTACACCGCATCCGCACTTGCTTGCGGATGCTTGCGATTTTCATGCATCCAAATTCATTTCTATGGGGCCTGCGTTGCGTGAAAAACGCAGAATATAGAGCATGCTGCGATTTTCAAGCAACGCACAAGTGATGCGTGAAAAACACAGCTCATCTGAACAGCCCCATTGAAGTGAATGGGTCCGAATTCAGTGCGGGTGCAATGCGTTCACCTCACGCATTTCACCTGCGTGGAATTCTTGCCAGTGTGAAAGGGGCCTTACGCTTTCTTGTGTTTTATTACTGAGGGTTCATTTTTTGTACTGCGATCTTTAGTCCTGTATGATACCATTTTGGAGTGTGTATGCTGGATCACTTATTATAAAAATTTTTGGGGGGAAGTGAAGCGGTGAACAAATGGCAAATCAGTCATTTAGAATTTCTTTTTTCCATGACAGCGTTCACCATATGGAATAACTGGATTTTTGTACTCACCGTAAAATCCTTTTCTCGTAGGATGCATTGGGGGACACAGCACCATGGGTATATGCCCAGCTGCCACTAGGAGGCTGCCACTAGAAGTAAAACGTGTTGACTCCTCCTATCTGGGCTATACCCACTGCAGATGCAGGAGCAAACCAGTAGGTAGAAAATCAGTAGGAGCACAAGAAAAACTGCAAGCCAACAAGTCTTAAACCAGAAAGGACCAACAGAAAGACTTAGGCAAAAGGGTGGGATCTTACGGTGAGTACAAAAATCCTGTTTTCTCTTGAATGCATTGGGGGGAGACAGCACCATGGGACGTCCTAAAGCAATCCACAAGGGAGGGCAGCAATAAAACAGCCATGCAACGCAACTAACTCACGGCTCCTTGCAGAACCCTGCGACCCAAACTGGCATCAGCAGAAGCCAAGGAGTGGATGTGATAAAATTTGGAAAACGTTATGAACAGAGGCCCAGGTGGCGGCCTTGCAGACCTGGGAAGCTGAGGCCTGATGTCTAACCGCCCAAGAAGACACGACCGCCCTAGTGGAATGAGCGGTCAAACGAAAGGGAGGAACACGACCCTTGGCAACATAGGCCTCCTTAACTGCCGACCTAATCCTATGGGATATGGTGGCCTTGGAAGCTTGCAGGCCCTTGCGAGAACCCTCAGGGATCACAAAGAGGGAGCCCGACCGGCGTAAGGGCTCAGTCAACCGAAGATAGAGGCGAAGCACCCTAACAACATCCAAACGGTGAAGCGAACGCTCCCTAGGATGAGAGGGGTTAGGACAGAAGGACAATCTCCTCATTAATGTGGAATGAGGACACCACCTTAGGGAGGAAAGAAGGCACCGGACGCAGAACGACCTTATCCTGATGAAACACCAAGAAAGGGGATCTGCAAGAGCGCAGCAAGTTCAGAAACTCTGCGAATAGAAGTAATCGTCACAAGAAAGGCGACCTTAGAGGAAACAAAGGAAAGAGAAATATCCTGTAACGGCTCAAAGGGGGAGGCCTGAAGAGCGTCCAAGACAATGTTCAAGTCCCACGGTTCCACAGGAGGACGAAAAGATGGAACGCAGTGAGCGACCCCCTGCAGAAAAGTCCTCACGTGACGGCGAGAAGCCAGGGGTTTCTGGAAAAGAACAGATTGTCAAAGCCCGACTGGAGGAAGGATAAGACCCTGGGAATGGACAGGTAGAGAGGGTGAAACTGAGCAGCCTCACACCAGGAAAAATAAGTCTTCCAACTACGATGATAAATTATGGAAGACTGGGGCTTGTGTGGAGCATAGTCTGAATAACAGACTCAGAGAGACCGCGGAACCTCAGAACCGAGGCCTCAACAGCCATGCTGTTAAACGCAGCTGATGTAAAATTGGGTGGAGTAGCGGACCTTGGGAAAGGAGGTCAGGATGCAGAGGGATGTGCCACGGCGCGTCTGTGAGTAGGAACAGAAGATCCACGTACCATGCCCGGCGAAGCCAGTCCGAAACCCGGGCCAACTTCAGGCGCTTGAGAACCGTGGGAAGGAGCAGAATGGGAGGAAAGAGGTAAACGAGACCGAACTGGGACCAAGGAAGGACCAGAGCATCCGAGGCCAGCGCCTGAGGGTCCCGAGACCTGGCGAAGTAAGAGAGAAGGTGTGTACAATGAGATAGAGCCAGAAAGATCGCCCTGAGCTCCAGATGATTGATGTGCAGGGAGGATTCCACTGCTTACCACAGGCCCTGAGCTGATAGGGACCCGAAAAACAGCTCCCCAACACGTCTGGCTGGGGTCCGTGGATATCACCTGGCAACAAGGGGGAAGAAAGGACTTGCCCAGAGATAGGGTGCAAGGTAGAAGCCACCAGCACAACTCCTTGCGGACAAGACGAACCAGACGGTCAAGGCCCGGCTGGGACTTGTCCTAGCTGGATAGGATCGCCAGCTGAAGAGGCCTGGAATGGAATTGTGCAAATGGGATCACCTCGAAGAAAGCAACCATCCGGCCTAATACCCGCATGCACGTCCGAAGAGGTAGAGGGGGCGGCTTGCGAAGGCGAACCACTGCATCTCGGAGAGCCACTACCTTGTCCTGGGGAAGAAACACTCGACAGAGTTGAGTGTCTAAGGTCATGCCCAAGAAATCCATTCTCTGGCGGGGAACCAGGGAGGACTTGGGGAAGTTGACCAACCACCCGAACTGATACAGGACAAACAGGGTGATACTGAGGCTGGTCAGGTTGTCTTCCAGAGACGGAGCCTTCACCAACAGGTCGTCCAGGTAGGGAATCACTACCACCCCCCGAGTGCGGAGGAGAGCGATTAGAGGGGCCAGGACCTTGGTGAAGACCCTTGGGGCGGTCGCTAAGCCGAAGGGCATAGCCACAAACTGGAAATGCAGAGAACCCACCGCGAAGTGAAGGAACCGCTGATTGGCAACGGCAATGGGAATATGGAGGTATGCGTCCTGTATGTCGATGGATGACAAAAATTCACCCTCCTCCAGGGAGGAAATCACTGACCTGAGTGACTCCATGCGGTAGTGTTGGATCCGCACCAGGCGGTTGAGCGCCTTCAAATCCAGGATAGGACGGAGGGAGCCGTCCTTTTTGGGGACCGTAAAAAGATTTGAATAAAATCCCTGGAAGCGTTTTGACTCGGGGACAGGAACGATCACTCCGAGGGACTGAAGAGAATGAATGGCCCGGAAAAAATCTGCCGCTTTTACAGGAGACTTGGAAGGGGGGGGGGGGGGGGGGGGCGTGACATGAAGAAACGACTTGCAGGAAGAGTGGAAAACTCTATTCTGTAACCGGAGGAAATTATCTCCAGGACCCATGCGTCGTCCACGCTTGCCTGCCACGACTCCTGGAAGTCGAGCAAGCGGCCCCCCACATGTGGTAAAGCGCAGTCATGCAGAAGAGGTTTTCGCAGACTGAGGCTTTGAAGGCCTGGGGCGAGAGTGCCAGGCAGGTCTGGCCCTGAAGAAAGGCCCCCTCGACTTCTTGTCCGAGCGGGAGGAAGAGTCCCGAAAGGAGCGAAAATTTTTGGACCTCGAAGGTGCCAAGGTGGGGGTGGCGAGGGCGGTTCTGGGGGAGGAGGGAGCTTTTTCCTTCCGTGGCTTCTGAAATAAGCTCCACCAGGCGTTTCCCAAACAGCTTTTCGCCCTGAAAGGGGAGAGAGATTAGAGCCTTTTTTGAAGCTACGTCTGCCGCCCATGAACGGAGCCAGACCGTACGGCGGATGGCCACAGAGTTAGCCCTGCAGGGAGACATCACATAGGTAACAGGAAGCCTGGAGAAGCTGAGAGGCAAGAATAGAAACCTCACTTGGAGCAGAGTCCGGCAGTGAACAGACGAGCTGCTTCGCCAAGACCACGCAGTCTTTGGCAACCCAGGAGGCGGCAAAAGCAGGCTGAACAGCGGAGCCTGCCGCTACAAAAACGGCCTTAGCCAAGGAATCAGTCTTCTTGTCAGCGGGATCCGACAAGGAAGCTGCATCGGCCAAGGGAAGGGTGGTGGCCTTGGCCAAACGGGCCACCTGAGGATCAACCAGAGGTGGGACTGACCAAAGGTTCACAGATTCTGCACTGAAAGGAAACAGAGCGTCCGAACCTTTAGACACTTGCAGGCGCTTATCAGGCTGACTCCATTCTTTGGCCAGGAGTGCGTCAAGGTCCGGGTGGTTAGCAAAAACCAACATGGAACGCCTGGAACGGGGGAAGGACACAGGGTCTTGAGAAGAAGAGGGAGTACCTGTCACAGCCACTATCTCTGGCTGTGACCTTCCGTCCTTGCTCGTTCGGCGCTCCTCGCTGAAGTTTCGTTTCTGTGTGTTATTTGTGGTTCTGTATGGGTTAACTCCCCTGTGTTCCTATTAGGAGTTAATCCTCTCTGTCTGCTCCATGGGTGTGGCTTCTCTGCTGCACCCATGGAACCTGTATATAAGGCTGAGGTTTCCTCAGTTCTGGGTCAGCTCTCCTGGTGTGTGTTGTCTTGTCCTGCTCCTACTCACTCTCCGATGCTGCTGTCCCATGGAATCCATGTCTGTCTGTGCTCTGTGGGTTTCCTACTTGTTCATTGACGTCCTCTTTCCTGTGTTTCTGTTATCTGTTCTGCCAGTTATGTTTGTTATGTTATATGTCTCTGTTCAGCAAGCCCTTGCTGCACCTTTCTTTGCAGCAGAGTGCCATGCGCAAGGCCATGCAGTTTATTACTGGTGGAGCAAGTCCTTCGCTGCTCATTGTCACTCCTGTTTCCTTGCTATGTATTTCTGCTTGTGTTATTAGTTGCCCTGTTTTGTATTTGCCTGTCTGTTATGTTTGCCTATGTGCCGTCGGTACCTTCTGGTACCTGTTGTCCATTCGTTCCTGCTGTCACTGTCTAGTTCACGCTCCAGAGTGGACCCTGGCAACTTTCTGCGGCAAAGCCTAATCCTACCTTCTGGGGCCCTAGTGAATACCAGGAGTTGCTTAGTCACGCCCCTCTGGAGTATTGCTAGACAGTGGCGCAGTGGGGGTTTTCTCCCACTGTGCTGACGGTACATAGAGCTCATGTTTTGTCTGTGCTGCCTTCCCTGGTTTTTGTTTGTTCAATAAACTCTTGTGTGTCTGTACCTGATTTCTGTTTGTTTATTGCTTGACGACGCGGTGGTCTCTCCTGGGACCTCCTACTCGTGACAGTACCCTCCTGCACCTTGAAGGTGTCTCTAACCGCCTTAATGAGGTCCTGCATGGCCGCAGATAAAGTAGAACTCTGCTCTGATACAGAATCGGAGTCAGAGGTGTCCCCAGAAGCGGCGGAAGACAAGACTTCGCCTGTCTCAGACTTGTCCAGGGAGTGACCCGAGGACGCTGAGGAGGAGCAGGAGGCGGCTGAGATTACTCGAGGTCTTTTACGGGACCTGGTATCAAAGCGTGGGCGAGCCCCTTCAGCAGCATGGTCTCTGTGAGCAGGCAATCGGTCCAGCGACTGCACTATGGACCGGGACAGGCTGGCTAGGTCGCCTATGGCCTGGGACAGTAAGGTGGCCCAATCAGGAGGAACCGCTACCGCAGGGGGGGCCAGGGCGTCAGAAGGGAGCATGGACGCAACACACTTAGAGCAAGAATAAAAAGTAGGTACCCCAATAGGCACCCGGGCTTTAGGGTCCGTACTAGCAGAGGTCATGATGGTAAAAAGAAAGAATTGTACAGCCGAAGAGGCTATCCTACCAGGCCACAAGGTGCTGTGCCCCGCAATGCAGAAGAAGATGATGCAGGAACGGTCAGGATGGCGATCCGGCTTTGAGCAGAGGACATGAGCTGCAAAATGGAGAATCTTCTCCCTCAGCTAAAGCTACAGAAGAGACCGCCCCCTAGAAGAAAAACCTGCGCCTAGCAGTGATAGGAGCAGGCAAAGAGGTCCCTCCCAGAGAAAGGAGGGGTCGGGGCGAAGCCCAGGAAAAAGGGGGGGCGGAGCCAAGTCACGGCCTAGCGGGCCGAAAAGCCGAGGGCTAAAGTAGAAAAAACAGCCGGACAGGAGCTCCGGCGGCCGGACTGGAACCCCGCCGCGAACCGCAGCCTCGGTGACCGGACCGGAGCCCCAGCGGCCGCACAAGCAAGTGGGGAGAGGGAGGGAGAGAAGCACTACTCCCTCAGCCTCAGATAAGAGGGCCCAGCAGGGTGAAATGTGTCCTGGGAAGAAAGGCAACCTAATACTGCGCCAGTCGCAGCGCTCCTCCCTCTGAGCAGGTAAGCGGTCCTGCAAAGAACACTGCCCCCCTGGTCTAACAGAGTGCCAGGCAAGGCTCCCATCAAGGGAGAAACTGCAGAGCCGGTGGGGAAGGGGGGGGGGGATACAGAGCCATAGCACCCCTGAGAAGCGGGCCCCAGAAGTGACTGAATGGTTTTGTTGTTAGGGCCTCCTCTAAAGTAATATATGATGACATTATGTACAGTGACAGCATATACAGTGACCTGATTCAAAAGAAAATGATGAAATCCAGCATCCCAATAAAACTGTATCCTATATTTTTCAAGTGATAAAAACTCCATTAATAAAAGGTACACTCTCATCTACGCATTTCGGATCAGCACATCCAGATCCTTACTTATGATACTGAGAATGAATATAGCACAAACTAAAATACCAGCACTCCTCCAATCAGGCTCGGAGCATCATATGTTTCCATAATGGACTTTCCATAATGAAAAAAACAAACACAGATAAAAACAGAAACCCATTAACCCCTTCCTGACCTTTGACGTACTGTTACGTCATGGGAACAACTAAGTTCCCGCAATTTGACGTAATAGTGATCGCGCTGGCACCGGAGCGGTGCGCACGCAATCACTGCAGGGGCCCGGCAGTACGTGATAGCCGGGCCCCTGCTATATCCGCCGGCATCGGTGTAAAAGCCGATGCCGGCGGATTAACCCCGTCTATGCTGCAGTCCGCGCCACAGAAGAGGTTTGTGTCGGGTGAGGGAGAGCATTGCGTCCCCGCGCTGCTGTTGCGCGGACCCGATGCGACACAAGGCAGCCCGATGCCATGCAGAGGCTGCCCAATGCCTTGCATGGCATCGGGAACTGCCTTCTACGGGAGCCGAGGAGATCCAGCCTCAGGCTGGCTCTCCTAGGCAACCTGTTAGTGTATGACTCATTGTTATACACTAACAGGCAATGCATTACAATACAGATGTATTGTAATGCATTGCAGAGGGGATCAGACCCCCAAAAGTGAATGTCATAAATAAAGTAAAGTAAAAAAAAAAAAAAAGTGTTTTTAATAAAATTAATAAAGTAATAAAATTAATAAAGTAAAAAATAAAAAAAGTATTCATATTAGGTATCGCCACGTCCGTAACAAACAGCTCTATAAAAATATCACATGACCTAACCACTCAGATGAACACCGTAAATGTCACATTACATCACAAAAATTGCAACAGCAAGTGATAAAAAAGGCGAATGCCCCCCAAAATAGTACCAATCAGACCGTCACCTCATCCCGCAAAAAATTAGACCCTACCTGAGAGAATCGGTCAAAAAATAAAAAAGCTATGGCTCTCAGACTATGAGACAGTAAAATATGATAATTTTTTGCTTCAAAACTGCTATTATTGTGCTAAAGTGAAAAAAAAAAAAAAAGTAAACATATTAGGTATTGCCACGTGTGTAACGATCTGCTCTATAAAAAAGTCACATGACCTAATCCCTCGGTTAAACGCTATAAAAATAAAAACGGTGCCAAAACATCCATTTTTTGTTACCTTGCCTCACTGGCACCTTATCCCGTAGTTTCCAAAATGTGGTCACTTTTTTGAGTTTCTACTGTAGGTGAGCATCAGGGGGGCTTCAAATGGGACATGACATCTAAAAACCAGTTAAGCAAAATTTGCCTTCCAAAAACCATATGGCGTTCCTTTCCTACTGCGCCCTGCCGTGTGCCCGTACAGCAGTTTACGATCACATGTGGGGTGTTTCTGTAAACCGCAGAATCAGGGTAATAAATATTGAGTTTTATTTGGCTGTTAACCCTTGCTTTGCTACTGGAAAAAATGGATTAAAATGTAAAATCTGCAAAAAATGTGAAATTCTGAAATTTCATCTCCATTTTCCATCAATTCTTGTGGAACTTCTAAAGGGTTAAGAAAGTTTGTAAAATCAGTTTTCTATACATTGAGGGGTGTAGTTTCTAAAATGGGGTCATTTTTGGGTGGTTTCTATTATGTAAGCCTCACAAAGTAACTTCAGACCTGAACTGGTCCTTAAAAAGTGGGTTTTGGAAATTTTCCGAAAAATTTCAAGATTTGCTTCCATACTTCTAACTTAGTTCTAAGCCTTCTAACGTCCCCAAAAAATCAAATGATCCAAACATGAAGTAGACATATGGGGAATGTAAAGTAATTACTATTTTTGAAGGTATTACTACCTATTATAAAAGTAGAGAAATAGAAATTTGGAAATTTTTAATAATTTTGGGTAAATTTGGTATTTTTTTATGAATAAAAAGGTGATTTTTTAAAACTTATTTTTACCACTCTCATGAAGTACAATAGGTGATGAGAAAACAATCTCAGAATGGCCTGTATAAGTAAAAGCGTTTTAAAGTTATCACTACATAAAGTGAAACATGTCAGATTTGCAAAAAATGGCCTGGGCAGGAAGGTGAAGAAAACAGGCCCGGGGTTGAAGGGGTTAAGCATATTGTAGAGTAAGTATCACGACCGGCGTGCCGATCACATACGTGACGCAAAGGAAGGGAATAGGGAAGGCCCTGTCCAAGGGAGAGGGAAAAGTGGTGACCCCTAACTCACCTTGAGGCTGGCACCTGACTGCCCTGACGTCCCTAGACGGGTTTCTCACCCGTACGCCGATCACATGCCTAAACCCTGGCTTTCCCTAAGATGAGCCCTAAGTAGTGAAAAGGGCGGTGGGGACACTAGTCCTCACCACTAACACTAAAGGAAAACACCAAGGAGAGGACAGACAATACAGACAAAACATATAATCCCAGGTGGGCGACAACAGCGGACAACAAAAGCCCAACAGGGATCCAGAGGGTAACGCTCTGGAACAGCAACCAGGAATCACAGCTACACAGCTCCAGTGGGTCAGTATAGAAGTCCAGGCAGGAAGCTCTATATCTGGCAACCAGAGAAGTGGGAGGGAGAATATAAGGAGGTTGGGAGTGACAGACAAGAAACAGCTGAGGAGAAGAAGCTACGTATCCCTGAGTGAGACAAAAAGGATTGCAAGGCAAACACAGAAAGCTATCATTAAGAAGCAGCACGATCTTTAGACATAGAGCGCGCAGCCACCCGCTGCGACTTCCTGACCCCGGGTATAACGGAGTCAGACATGGCTCTTGACACCCTCATGACAGTAAGGTCATGCTTTCTGTTCAAGACGGTGGGGTGACAACTGCCCAGCTGGAACATTCAAAAGCAGTGTCTTTTTGTAGTCGTCACCTCTGATCGGAGCAATAACCCTCTCCACCCCTTAAACTGAATGCATTGAAACATCTCCTTTGTGGGCAGTTGCAAACTGTAACTTGGCCGCCGATACATTTCTAGTTTTAAAATGTGGGATATCAGAAATATGTTTGCATATCCTAGACTTCATTTCATTGGTGGTACACCCCACATATTGCACAGAACATTCAGTACATGTCATCAAGTATACAGCATGATTCGTGTTATAATTTATACATTGATACCATATCGTTTAGGATTCGCTGTTGAAAAAATCTCCTGCGTCACTGTCATGTATTTGCAACAATTATACCTGTTATGGCCACACTTAAAACTACCTCTATGGCGTAGCCATGCCAGTTTAGCAATAGGGTGATCATGAAAAAGGCTGGGGCTGATTAACTATTTCAAGGTAGGTGCCCTCCGTGCTGCACATCTTTATACCCTTGGCCACAATAGAGCTCCATTCTTCATCAATTCCACACCGACAGATGTGACGTGATACATGATACAGTGACATGATATACAGAATATATCAATGTAGGAAACTGACACAGCAGCAGGTTGGTCTGGTCTGAGAGAGCTATCTTGACTAGTCGCAGGGGTGAGGGTTGCACGGGAAGAGGGGGATGTTATGGGGGCTGTTCAAAAATTAGCTGTGAGCCCAATCATTTCTAGCTATGCCACTGTAAGCAACATATATAGAAATGACTAGCACAAATATGACTGGGGGCTCACGCACACGAGTGTGTGTTCCTTGTGCCTGTATTGTGGACCAAAAACAGCGGTTCTGCAATATACAGGCACCGGCCGTGTGCAATCCGTATCACTGATCCTGACCCACTGACTTGAATGGGTCTGCAATCCGCAAGATACGGAGCGGAGGCACGAAGCGGAAGCCCTACAAGGCGCTTCTGTGGGATTTCGTTCCAAGCCTCTGCACCGCAACAAAATAGAACAGAGCGTAGCTTGTGGATCGCAGACCCGCCATTTGCAGTCCGCAGCATGAGTCCTGATAAAAAAAGAGAAGATACTGAGAGATGAGGGTGAAGGGGGAGTGTCTGTGTATAACTGTACACGGGTCTTGACAAAAGCCTCATTGAGCTGGGCTGAAACGTTGCTACTGGGGAATAAATGGGTCTAACCCTTCACCTATTTTGGAGTGCTGGCTCATCATTTGTTTTTTGAATATTGTATATGGGTCTAGCTTTCCAAAAGTACTTGTCTCAACATAGATACCTTAAAAATATGATTAGCCCACTACGGTATGTGTTAACATATTATCTCATTCTTTAGAGGGGTTGTTTGGGCTTACCACTGAATGACTGGAACTGATTTATCATAGTCATTTCTGCAACAAATCTGTCATATGTTCATATATCCCAAAAAAAACGCTGATCAGCTGTAACTGCAGGGAGAGGCTGTGTCCGGCCACAAAGTGTCACCACCAGACATCTGAGAAGCTCTGACAGACGTTCTTCAGAATCTCCCACTTGAGGTTTCTTTTGTTTTGCTTTAGTTTCCTCATCTCGTTAGCCTCTCTCAGCTGTCATGTAGTTGCACTGATTGCATCCCTTTAAATCCCTTCCCATACTGCATCACTTTGCGGTTTATACAACTTCCTGGAGTATATGCATGCTGGATGCTACTACTGAGTCTTCTACAGATAAGTTTTGTTCATTCATTTGTATTTTCCTGTTTGCTGGATCTCAGGTGACCCTGACTCCCTCCGTATCAAGTGTAGGGAGCCGGTGGTCGTGTCCCCTCACTATTATAGGGTGTTCAGGGGTTATACAGTCGAGGTACGAGGATATGCGATCTTCTACTATTGAGAATTTTGCATAGGCTGAGCAGTTAGGGAGAGAGCCAGGTCTGTTGCAGGGCTATCCCTTTGGTTCCTTAGTTTTGGATCCAGTCAGTCGGATCTTCCTTTTGTGTCTTCTAGTTTGCTGTACACCTTCCGTGACACAAAGGTCTCCTTCGGCCGTATTTAGTATTATGTGGCAGACATTGAAATGTATCAACCAAAGCAGAAGCCCCTCTTTCTTTTCACATCTGCTTTAGTGATCATTTATTCAAAAGTTTGCAAAAGTTTTTATTTTGGTTCTTTCTGGTATTAAAGTGTAACTGTCATTTATTTTTAAATTTGTATAATTTTTTTGCAATGTGTGGAGGAAGTGACAAGGAAAGTTTTTTCTAATATACTTTATTAAGTGTTTGAAGTGTCCTATAGGAGCTCTTTCTAAATGAGGCTGGCTAAGGAATATCCGCCTTCCCAGCACAATACTGAAGTGTGAGGACGCTGGGCTCAGTGCTGCTGAACTCACTGTATATGTGAAGAGATGTGTCTCCTAGAATGGTGCAGGAAACCTATTAGAGGAGATATATGATATGATTTGCTGTGTTCTCCCCACAATTACCTGGCCTAAGATCTCTTTCACACAGGCGTCATGTTTTTTGCCCGGATTAGATGCGGGTGCGTTGCGGGAAAATGCACGATTTTTCCGCGCGAGTGCAAAAAAAGTGTAATGCATTTTTCACGCGAGTGAGAAAAATCGGCATGTTTGGTACACAAACCCGAACCCGGACTTCTTCACAGAAGTTCGGGTTAGGTGTTGTGTAGATTCTTAATACAGAATGCATAGTACAATTGGGCTGGAGGGGTTAAAAAAAAAAAATAATGATAATAATTTAACTCACCTTAATCCACTTGCTTGCGCAGCCCGGCTTCTCTTCTGTCTTTATCTTTGCTGTGCACAGGAATAGGACCTTTGATGACGGCACTGCGCTCATCACATGGTCCATCACATGATCAATGGTAAAAAAAGATCATGTGATGGACCATGTGATGAGTGCAGTGACATCATCAAAGGTCCTATTCCTCAAAGAAGAAGACAGAAGAGAAGCAGGGCTGCGCGAGCAAGTGGATTAAGGTGAGTTAAATTATTTTTTATTTTTTTAACCCCTTCAGCCCTATTGTACTATGCATTCTGTATCAAGAATGCTATTATTTTCCCTTATAACCATGCTATAAGGGAAAATAATAATGATCGGGTCCCCATCCTGATCGTCTCCTAGCAACCGTGCGTGAAATTCGCACTGCATCTGCACTTGCTTGCGGATGATTGCGATTTTCACGCAGCCCCATTCGCTTCTATGGGGCCTGCGTTGCGTGAAAAACGCACAAAATAGAGCATGCTGCGATTTTCACGCAACGCACAAGTGATGCGTGAAAATCACCGCTCATGTGCACAACCCATAGAAATGCATGGGTCCGGATTCAGTGCGGGTGCAATGCGTTCACCTCACGCATTGCACCCGCGCAGAAATCTCGCCCGTGTGAAAGGGGCCTAAGGTGAGGCAAGGTGCGATAATCACTTGGGGATAAAGCAATTCTCAGTGTGTGAGAGGAGGGGTGAGGCCCGGGGAGCAGACCTGCAGAAGGCCAGTGTGGTCCCAGCCAGGAGGGCAACAAGGCTGAGGAAGCCTGAGTTTGGGGGGGCCCAGCGACGCCTGAAGAAGAGAGGTGTTGCACGGTCAAAGTCAGGAGGACTGCTGGACCATATCCCCCCAAGGTATTTCACTGCTTCCACTGGGAGGACTGGTCACAGCTAGGAGGCTGTCTGACCGAAGCTGAATACCGCAGTGTGAACACTGAGCTAAGAGGTAGGTTAGGGAAAACCTCTGTATAGTGCCAAGGGTTTGTTGTTTTGTGTTGATGTAACACGTTGTGGTGTGAAGCTGTGACTTCATGGTGCCGAGTGATGCCAAAAGTGGAAGTGTTATGTACTGAGTGACAAATAAAGCACTGTTTAAACTTGAAACCTCCCGGTTTGATAAGAAGTCTGTCATTGCCGATCCCTGAGAGAGGGCGATCCCTTACAATATATATATATATGTATATGAGCAGCGAGTTCAGCGCTGCTAAGGGACAGAGTTTATTAATACAAATGTACAAATTCACTTAAAGTATATGAGAAAAACATTCCTTGTCACTTCCACTAAACATTTAAATTGTGGGCTGGGGTATGTTCGTGTATGTGTAGAAGGCTCTGTTTGGAGAAAATTCTATCAGATTTGAAAAGAGAAATAGTACTGCATTCAGCACTGTTAAAATGGACATCATGGTGGAATGACAACTGACTCCATTTTCAAAGGGGTTTGTCCGGTAGTAATCACTGTATGATGGGTCCGGCAGTGCATCACGTAGGTGGCAATGATGCTCTAGTTTGCTACATTTTGTAGTTTTGCCAGGAATATTATCAAAGTGTCTATTTTTATTTCCTTTAGGACAATGGCATTTCAGTGTAGGAGAGCTTACAATAAAAGGCCAAACCTGTTCTGAAAAGAAAAACAGATTTCTAACATGTATGATGGTGTACAGACTGGTTAGAGAGGAGATCCCGGAAATGATTTATAGTAAAATATCAAAAAGTAGTCAGATCTCCGTACAGTATTAGAATGTATTGGCTCCGATAAGCCGAAGTTATTACTTTGCGAAGTCTTGCAAGACTTTTTATACTGTAAAAATCAATTTCCCGAACTCTGGTTCAGTTCCAAGCTCGCTCCGTACAGTATTGAAACAAAGTTTTATGCGAATGTTTCATCCGAAGTCGATTCGCTCAGCCCTAGTTGTGACCTACGTCCTCTATGGCTGAATCCTCCCCATCAGCAGAATCCATAAAGTCTGTATTCATTGTCATGCATTTTCCTACAGAAAAAATAAATCTCTGAATGGTACATTACCTGTTGCTGTGTTGGTCCTTCTTTAGAGACATAACCGCAAGAAAAGAACTTGGGGTACTGTTAAGAAAGACAGAAATCAAGGAGAACGATCAATTAATGTCTGGAGTTTACCGCATTCAGACTTTTACTGCACTTTTTCTTCAAATAAAAGTCTTCCATACATCTGTGAATCCTGTAGGCTCTTACTATATGGGCTCAAGTACTGGGCAGGGTACCTTGGAGCTGTAGGCACTCCGTGTGCCAGCAGACATTGCTCTATAAAGCACTGTATTATGCAAGGCTTGCGTGGAACAATACCTCTGTAATATCTGTAATTAATATGGTGTCTAATGGAGCAGGCCACAACTTTTTTTTTTTACTATTGGATTCTACATGAGTAAAAACTACAGATGAAATTGATACAAGTGTTACTGACGACAACTTAGTAAATGGTAAGTATGTAGTGTAGGCATTTGTCCTATTAAAATGTATTTAATGTATTTAACTGTCATGAGGTTTATACAGCGCTTCTGAATATGTCTGTTTTCTGATGTAATAAATACTAAGGTCTCTAACGGCAAATGTTCAGTTTACTTAGTAGTGTCTGTCCCATTTTTTACTAAATAATTCTTTCTATGTAAAGTCACATGGGAAAAATTTAAAAGGTATGATAGGCGATCAAAAAGTTCAACCAGTATTGTTCTCCCTAAAGACATTCCTTAACACCTTAAGGACCAGGCCCATTTTCACTTTTGCTTTTCCGTTTTTATCTCTCCACATTCAAATAGCCATAACTTATTAAAATTTCTGTTCATAGAGCCATACGAGGGCTTACTTTTTGCAGGATAGGTTGTGTGATCACTTGTCTCATAGACCATAATAAAGAACTACTAAGGTCTATGGGATTCTGACGCTTTGCCTGATGAGCCATACTTCATGCACGGCTTTACAGGCAGTTTACCATGACAGGCCTTCAGCAGGCACCAGGCTCTCATGGTAACTGATCGAAGTCCTGCAATTTCACTGCGGGGGCTCCAATTGGAAGGCAGAGTGCATCCCTCACTCTGTCTAACGCCACAAATGCTGTGATCGCTATTGACCGCAGCATCTGAGGTGTCAAAATGACTGGTTTCGACGTCATCGCCAATCCCAGTCATTACAGCCAGGTGCCTGCTATATTATACAGCTGGCACCCGCCATGTATGGAGCAGGCTCAGCACAGCAGCCCGCTTGATACATTCCCTCAGCTGCAATGACATACAGATATGTTATCGTTGTTGAAGGGCTTATAGAGGACCTGTCACCACTCCGTACATGCCTGTTTTAATAGCTGCATGCATTCCCCATGTAATAACAATTCTTGGGCATCTATTCTTGTGGCTCTATGTTGTGCCATTACTTTATTATTTCTACTAGAAGTTATGAATAAATTGCCAGTAGTCTGCAGTAATGGTACAGAGGGGTGTTAACCAGTTGGGGTGGTGAACCTGCACAGTCTAATTCTATCCAGTCAGTGCTGCCATTGTCAGACCATGGGGGGGGACACCCCCCCAACTCGTTACCACCCCTCTGTACCCTTACGGCAGACTGCTGGCAATTCATTCTTAACTTCTAGTAGAACTAATAAAGGAATGGCACATAAGAATAGATGCTCCAGAATTGTTCTTACATAGGGAATGCATGTAGCTATTAAAACAGGCATGTCAGGACTCAGCAAAGGTGACAGGTCCTCTTTAAAGGATGTCCTTGTGTAGGATGTGGTACTTGTGGTTCGCTGCGGGCATCCTCCACTGTATGCATTTTTACTGGGGATTGCTATTAGCAACTGGCCACAAGTGCAGGATTTGCTCCCCTATATATATGCACAACTGCATGAGGGTTTGAGCACTTCCTGCCTGTTTAATACCGCGCCATTCTTTTCAGTTTGTATATATATATATATATATATATATACATATATATATATATATAGAGAGATGCCTGGAGGTGTATAAACTCCAATTTAAATGTGCCTGTTTTCCATCTACAGGCTACATTTAGGTGCACCTGTGAGGCCTGGGCCATACCAGCCAGTCTTGAGTGGGACTCGCAGGCTCCTCCCTCCTCCCATTGCTAGCATGGTTACATGCTGGAGGTAACTGGTGAGTTGTTTGTGAGTAGGCCTCATGCTCCTGTAATTTGCCCACTGGCTCCTGGTATTGCCCATATGGCACAGGTAGGGGAGTGTTAGGTCCCGAGCTACTTGAGAAACCTTGGCGCGGTGCTCGGCTCAAACATGTCCTACACCGTAGGACATGTTGGCTAATCTCTCAATTTTGAAATCAGTTTGAGGGTTTAAGTGCACCTGTCTTTGCTATTGTTATATCCTCTTTAAAGGGGTTGTCCATTTACAAACACTTATATTATACAATATGGACAGGATAGAGAATAAGGGGTCATTTATTAAGACCAGAGTTTTAGATGCTGGTCTTAATATCCCATATAGCTGGCAGTGGATCCACTGGAGTTAAGTAGAGGTGGCAACCCCCACTGATCAGACACTTATCCCCTATCCTGTCGGCTGAGAATAAATCTTTGTAATGGTAGAGAGCCCCTTTAACAGGAAAAAGCAATTTACATTGAACACTGAAATCAAAACCATACTTACTTTTATCAGAAGATTCCGACCAAAGCTGGTTTTGGAAAATAGCAAAAACACAGGTCCTGCAAACATCAAACGGAGAACAGATGCGATACCACCCACTGCTATATAAGCAGCATACTGCACCTAGGAGGAAAACAAAAAGTATTCCATCATCGCTGCAAACAGTGATGTAACTAGAACTGACTAGGACGCACGGCTAATTTTTTAATGGGGCCCCGCCTCCCGTGCAACCCTTACTCCTCTGGCTAGTCATGATAGCTCTCTCACATCAGGCCCGGCAGCCGCTCTGTCCATTTCCTACACGTACATACTGTATGTCATGTCACTGTATATAATGTCATTGTATAACACTGTTGAGGGGGCCCTGACAATAAAATCTTTAATTCCTCCTCCCTAGCGGGCCCCTACTGAATTTAGGCCCTGTAGCAGCTGCTTCTCCTATAGCTAAGCCCATGGCTGCAAATGTATTAAATCGGAGACTTCATAGATACAAATATCTACTTATTTGTACAACGTACCCTGTGAAATTGAAATGTTAAATGTACAATATGTATGTGTGTGTGTAAAATAGACACACTGGACATCTTTCCAAATTACTGCGTTTCATGGAATTGGTTTCTATGGTGGAAAAGCTGCACCCGGTCTCTATAGTGATGCAGTCTGCTGGACGAATCTGGGTTTAACAGATGCCCCCCCCCCCCCCAAAAAAAATTCTACTACTGGAATGCATAGGGCCTATTGTAAAATTTGGTGGCAGATTAAGCGCGTGGACCTGTTTTTTTCAGGCTTTGGTCTAGGCCCCTTATTTCCAGTGAATGATAATGTTAGGCAATTTATTCTTCCAACTTAGCGGCGACTGTGGAAGTCCCTTTCTGGTTCCAGCATGACTGTGCCCCTGTGTACAAAATGAGGTCCATAAAGATATGGTTTGACAAATTTGGTGTGGAAGAACACCAGTGACCTGTAGAGAGACCTAGCTTCAACCACACTTAAAGGGGTTATCTGGTAAAAGATATTGATGAAGAATCCTTAGGATAGGTCATCAATATTAGACCTGTGGAGTTATGACACCCAGGGTCATAAGCTCGCGCATGCGCCGTGGATACACATTTCAGCGCCTGGAATCGGCCTCACAGGACACACTGCACATGCGCCAGCCGGCAATGAGGAGTGAATAAATTAGCAGTGGGGCGGTGATGGGCTCCAGGAGAAGGGGCGTGTCTGGGCTCCAACGGCCAGAGGGACGGCTCTTTGGGCTCCTCACTCAGGTAATTACCATATTAATAAAAGCGATTTTCTAGACAAAGGACAACACTTAGGGTAGTAATACTAGCATATTTTAATACAAAACGAGCAGACTGATGTGATGATGTCAAGTCACTAAAATCCAAGTGACAGAATCCCTTTAAGAATTAGCATAGTTAAAGGGGTTGTGTCACTTCAGTAAGTGGCATTTATCATGTAGAAAAAGTTAATACAAGGCACTTATTAATGTATTTTGATTCTCCATATTGCCTCCTTTGCTGGCTTGATTCATTTTTCCATCACAATATACACTGCTCGTTTCCATGGTTACAGACCACTCTGCAATCCAGCAGTGGTGGTTGTTCTTGCACAAGAAAAAGCACTAGCCTATGTGCGCTCCCACGGTCCCGGCCACCAGAGAGGCTGACACTTTTTCCTATAGTGTGCAAGCACGGATTGCATGGTGGTCTGTAACCATGGAAACGAGCAGTGTGTAATGTCATGGAAAAATGAATCCAGCCAACAAAGGAGGCAAAATGGGCAATAACAATACATTAACCGCCTCCGGACCGCCGAACGCAGCGACGCGTCCTGGAGGCGGTCGATTCATTCCTCCTGGACGCATATACGCGTCCTCTCGCGAGACACGAGATTTCCTGTGAACGCGCGGGTTCACAGGATCGGAAGGTAAGCGAGTGGATCTCCACCCTGCCAGCGGCAATCGTTCGCTGGCAGACTAGAGATGCGATTTTTTTAACCCCTAACAGGTATATTAGACGCTGTTTTGATAACAGCGTCTAATATACCTGCTACCTGGTCCTCTGGTGGTCCCCTTTGCTTGGATCGACCACCAGAGGACACAGGCAGCTTAGTAATAAGTAGCACACAACACCACTACACTACACCCCCCCCCCCTGTCACTTATTAACCCCTTATTTAACCCCTGATCACCCCATATAGACTCCCGGATCACCCCCCTGTCATTGATCACCCCCCTGTAAGGCTCCATTCAGACGTCCATATGATTTTTACGGATCCACGGATACATGGATCGGATCCGCAAAACACATACGGACATCTGAATGGAGCCTTACAGGGGGGTGATCAATGACGGGGGTAATCACCCCATATAGACTCCCTGATCACCCCCCTGTCATTGATCACCCCCCTGTCATTGATCACCCCCCTGTAAGGCTCCATTCAGACGACCATATGATTTTTACGGATCCACGGATACATGGATCGGATCCGCAAAACACATACGGACATCTGAATGGAGCCTTACAGGGGGGTGATCAATGACAGGGGGGTGATCACCCCATATAGACTCCCTGATCACCCCCCTGTCATTGATCACCCCCCCTGTCATTTATCACCCCCCTGTAAGGCTCCATTCAGACGTCCATATGATTTTTACGGATCCACGGATACATGGATCGGATCCGCAAAACACATACGGACATCTGAATGGAGCCTTACAGGGGGGTGATCAATGACAGGGGGGTGATCACCCCATATAGACTCCCTGATCACCCCCCTGTCATTGATCACCCCCCTGTCATTGCTCACCCCCCTGTAAGGCTCTATTCAGACATCCGTATGTTTTTTACGGATCCACGGATACATGGATCGGATCCGCAAAACACATACAGACATCTGAATGGAGCCTTACAGGGGGGTGATCACCCCATATAGACTCCCTGATCACCCTCCTGTCATTGATCACCCCCCTGTAAGGCTCCATTCAGATGTCCGTACGTGTTTTGCGGATCCGATCCATGTATCCGTGGATCCGTAAAAAACATACGGACGTCCGAATGGAGCCTTACAGGGGGGTGATCAATGACAGGGGGGTGATCACCCCATATAGACTCCCTGATCACCCCCCTGTCATTGATCACCCGCCTGTCATTGATCACCCCCCTGTAAGGCTCCATTCAGACATTTTTTTGGCCCAAGTTAGCGGAAATTTTTTTATTTTATTTTTTCTTACAAAGTCTCATATTCCACTAACTTGTGTCAAAAAATAAAATCTCACATGAACTCACCATACCCCTCACGGAATCCAAATGCGTAAAAAAATTTTGACATTTATATTTCAGACTTCTTCTCACGCTTTAGGGCCCCTAAAATGCCAGGGCAGTATAAATACCCCACATGTGACCCCATTTCGGAAAGTAGACACCCCAAGGTATTCCGTGAGGGGCATATTGAGTCCATGAAAGATTGAAATTTTTGTCCCAAGTTAGCGGAAAGGGAGACTTTGTGAGAAAAAAATAAATAAATCAATTTCCGCAACTTGTGGCAAAAAAATTAAATTTCTATGAACTCGCCATGCCCCTCATTGAATACCTTGGGGTGTCTTCTTTCCAAAATGGGGTCACATGTGGGGTATTTATACTGCCCTGGCATTTTAGGGGCCCTAAAGCGTGAGAAGAAGTCTGGGATCCAAATTTCTAAAAATGCCCTCCTAAAAGGAATGTGGGCCTCTTTGCGCATCTAGGCTGCAAAAAAGTGTCACACATGTGGTATCGCCGTACTCAGGAAAAGTAGGGAAATGTGTTTTGGGGTGTCTTTTTACATGTACCCATGCTGGGTGAGAGAAATATCTCGGTCAAATGCCAACTTTGTATAAAAAAAATGGGAAAAGTTGTCTTTTGCCGAGATATTTATCTCATCCACCATGGGTATATGTAAAATGACACCCCAAAACACATTGCCCAACTTCTCCTGAGTACGGCAATACCACATGTGTGACAATTTTTTGCAGCCTAGGTGGGCAAAGGGGCCCACATTCCAAAGAGCACCTTTCGGATTTCACCGGCCATTTTTTACAGATTTTGATTTCAAACTACTTCGCACGCATTTGGGCCCCTAAAATGCCAGGGCAGTATAACTACCCCACAAGTGACCCCATTTTGGAAAGAAGACACCCCAAGGTATTTCGTGATGGGCATAGTGAGTTCATGGAAGTTTTTATTTTTTGTCACAAGTTAGTGGAATATGAGACTTTGTAAAAAGCGGAAATTCACATTTTTGTACCATAGTTTGTAAACGCTATAACTTTTACCCAAACCATTTTTTTTTTTTACCCAAACATTTTTTTTTTTATCAAAGACATGTAGAACAATAAATTTTGAGAAAAATGTATATATGGATGTCGTTTTTTTTGCAAAATTTCACAACTAAAAGTGAAAAATGTCATTTTTTTGCAAAAAAAAATCGTTAAATTTTTTTCGATTAATAACAAAAAAAGTAAAAATGTCAGCAGCAATGAAATACCACCAAATGAAAGCTCTATTAGTGAGAAGAAAAGGAGGTAAAATTCATTTGGGTGGTAAGTTGCATGACCGAGCAATAAACGGTGAAAGTAGTGTAGTGCAGAAGTGTAAAAAGTGGCCTGGTCATTAAGGGTGTTTAAGCTAAGGGGGCTGAAGTGGTTAATAAGTGCCTTGTATTAACTTTCTCTATATGATAAATGCAACTTACTGAAGTGAGACAACCCCTTTAATTACTGGTGCTATTTGAACCCTCTCTCACAGCTCACTCATGTTTTATTTTGTCCTCAATATGTTAGATGCAGGTTGTGTCTCCTGCACAAGCCCATATTTTCTCTTTCGTTTCATCTTGGACCATGCCTGTTATAGGCAGGAGTGCACTTAGCCCAGTAGTGGCAAACCTATGGCATGGGTGCCAGAGGCGGCACTCAGAGCCCTCTCTGTGGGCACCCATACCCTGAAAAAAGTCTACGTTGTGCTAATATGCCTTAGACTTTTCCTGCCATTTATCAGCGCACTATGAACAGCACAGGCAGCGCATTGAATGTAGGCAGGCTATTATAGCTAAATGATAAAGCATATGGAGGATATACTATATTGGACTGTAGTATTCAGGTTACATTGCCGTGTTGGCACTTTGTGATCAGTAAGTGGGTTTTGGGTTGCAGTTTGGGCACTTGGTCTCAAAAAGGTTCACCATCCCTCACCTAGCTTTCTGCTGACTGAGGTGAAAATTTAAACAGCGCCCCCTTCCTCCCTATACCAAATTCTCAACCTAACCCCTTCCCTAATAACATTACATATATTACTACAAAACATACAAGGTAAGGCCTCATGCACACGACAGTATTTTTTCACGGTCCGCAAAACGGGGTTCCGTTGGTCCGTGATCCGTGACCGTTTTTTCGTCCGTGGGTCTTCCTTGATTTTTGGAGGATCCACGGACATGAAAAGTGAAAAAGAAAACTAAGTCAAGTTTGCATTGAAAATGATAGGGAAAACGGACACGGATCACGGACGACAATCTTGTGTGCATCCGTGATTTTTCACGGACCCATTGACTTGAATGGGTCCGCAAACCGTTGACCGTGAAAAAAATAGGACAGGTCATATTTTTTTCACGACCAGGAAACACGGATCACGGATGCGACTGCCAAACGGTGCATTTTCAGATTTTTCCACGAACCCATTGAAAGTCAATGGAGCCGCGAAAAAAAAAACGGAAAACGGAACCACGGACGCAGATGCACACAACGGTCGTGTGCATGAGGCCTAAGGCTTCATTCACACGTCAGTGTTTTGGTCAGTGATTTCCATCAGTGATTTTGAGCCAAAACCGGGTGCGGCTCTAAACACAGAACAGGTGCAGATCTTTCCCTTATACCTTATCTCTGTGGAGTCTCCAATCCTGGTTTTGGCTCACAATCACTGATGGAAATCACTGACCAAAACACTGACAGATGAATGAGGCTTAATACAGCGCCCCATACCTCGTACATCCAGTGATGTCCCCTCTGATGTATACTTTCTCTTTCCTCATCTTCTGCATTCAGACTAGACCACCATCATGATTTTTCACCCATCTCTTGTCTCTGCAGTTTGACAAAAAGATGTCTTAGTTTCCTATCATCCTCCCACCTTCTGGACAAATCACCCTACCACCTCCAATACTGTACCTGCTGTGCTCCCCGATATTATACTACAGAACCAGATAGACCCCCTGATAATACTAGTACCATGCAGATAGTGCCCTTCAATAATCATTAGCACACACTGCCCTAAAATAACTGCACCCAGCAAATGGTGTCCCTGACACAAAGGCTACATGCACACGAACGTTGTTTGTTTCTGTGTCCATTCAGTTTTTTTGCGGATAGGATGCAGACCTATTCATTTCAAAATGCGGACAGCACACCGGCACTATAATAGAAAATGCCTAATCTTGTCCGCAATTGCGGACAAGAATAGGACATGTTCAATTTTTTTGCGGAAACGGAAGCACGGATGCGGAAGTGCGGATCCACAAATGCGGACAGCACATTCCGGCCCCATTGAAAATTGCGGAACGGATGCGGATCTATTTTGAGGAGGTGTGAATATAGTGTAAAAATGTGCACTAGTACAAAAATGCCCCAGTTCTGTGTGCTGGTACAAATAACCCCTATTAGTGCCCCCAATTGAGCTAATGTCCCCATGTGTGCCAGTATAAAATACCCCTATATAGTGCCCCTAGTAGATGCCCCATAATGCTCCTCTCCCCCCTTCATCAGTGTCCCCCATAATGTGTGCCAGTATAAAATACCCCCAGTAGTGCCCCCAGTAGATGCCCCCATAGTGCTCCTATTTCCCCCTTCCCCATAGTACCCCCCCATAATGTGTCCCAGTATAAAATGCCCCTATACAGAGCCCCCAGTAGATGCCCTCATAGTGTCTCCCATAATTTGCCAGTATAAAATACCACTTCTTTGTGCCCCCATAGTGCTCCTCTCCCCCTTTCTCCATAGTGCCCCCCATAATGTGCCAGTAAGAAAAACCCCTTCTTAGTGCCTTCAGTTGAAGCCCCCATAGTGCTTCTGTCCTCCCTTCCCCATAATGTGCCAGTAAAGAATACCCCTTCTTAGTGCCCCTAGATGCTACCATAGTGCTCCTCTCCTGCATTGTGGCAAATCAAAAATAAAAAAATAAACACATATACCTCCATGCGGCTGTCAGCAATGTGATACAGGCCTCTTCTGGCCTGTCCCCCCTGCTGTATGCTACCTGGCTCAGGCGGCGCGATCATAATGACATCATTGCGCCGCCTGCCCCAGCCTCTGATAGGCTGCAGGCACTAGGCCTGAAGCCTATCAGAGGAACAGGGAAGGGAGATACCTCTCCCCTGCCCTGCTGCAGTATTTATCTATATCGCTGTCCTGAGGACGGCGATACAGATGAATGTAGAGGGATGAGTGCTTCCACAATGGTAGCGCTCATCTCCCGCTGCCCTGCCTCCGCCCCCCACTTATCTCCAGAGTCATGCTACCTGAGGCGATCGCCTCTCCTTTCCTAATTGCCAGTGAGGCCCTGGTTATAGGGCATGTAGTTCGCCAGGGGTTCTCTGGCAGCAAGTTCAAACCATGTGGTATGGTTGGTTCTGTGGATTTTTTTCTTTACATCAAGTTCAGACTACACAATGTGAATTGTGCTCTGTAGCAAGTACAAGCCATGTAATTGGGACTGATTCCTGCGAGGAGTACAGGCCAGGCAATGTGAATGGTTCCTGCAGTAAGTATAGGATATGCCATGTGTAATTGGTGCCTGCTATAGGTATAATGTATATTATGTGTATTGTTCCTGTACTAAGTACAAGCCATGCAATACGATATGGTGCCTGCAGTAATTACAGTGAAAAGAGAAGTAGGGGCGCTACATAGTGGGAGGACCATCAGTAAAACAAACGCCCAGAAGAGAGTAAGGTTTACCAGATGCATAAGGCGGCACAACACTGCTGAGCGCCTAAAAGTCTGAATGGGAACAGACGCCAAGTTGCAGCTCCACTCCACGGAAACAAGGATTCCGATACAACTGGGATAAAAAGAGACAAAAGGAAGATTCCAGAGCTCTCCTCGGGTTGACTAATTTATTAAAAAATATACTGTGACAGAGTGTCTGGAGAAGTGATAGATGGGACATACAGTCCTGATCAAAAGTTTAAGACCACTTTAAAAATGGCAAAAAATCATATTTTACATTGTTGGATCTTAATAACAAGGTTCCAAGTAGAGCTTCAACATGCAACAAGAAGAAATATGAGTGAGACAAAACATTTTTTGAGCATTCAATTAATTGAAAATAACGATTAAACTGAAACAGGCTGTTTTTTTAGCTGATCCAAATTTTAGGACCACATGTCTTTAAAAGGCCAAATCTGTGCAAAGATGTGGATTCATTGTCATTTTCTTTCAGGTAGTCACACGTTGTGATGGCAAAGGCAAAAAAACTCCCTTTTTGAACGTGGTCGGGTTGTTGAACTGCATAAGCAGGGTCTCTCACAGCACGCCATCGCTGCTGAGGTGGGACGCAGTAAGACAGTCATTTGGAATTTCTTAAATGATCCTGAGGGCTATAAAACAAAAAAGTAAAGTGGAAGATCCAAAAAAAATTCATAAGCACTGAGCCGGAGGATCTAATTGGCTATCCGTCAAGACACTGGACGATCCTCGACCCAAATTAAGGCCCTTACTGGTGCTGACTGCAGCCCCATAACCATCAGACGGCATCTGAGACTGAAGGGCTTCAAAAACAAAAAAAGTCTTCAAAGACCTCGTCTCCTTGAACGCCACAGAACTGCTCGTTTGGACTTTGCAAAAGAGCACCAAACATGGGACATTCAAAGGTAGAAGAAAGTTTTATTCTCTGATGAGAAAAAATGTAACCTTGATGGTCCTGATGGTTTCCAACGTTACTGGCATGACAAGCAGATCCCACCTGAGATGTTTTCTACGTGCCACAGTTGAGGGGGCGCCATAATGGTCTGGGGTGCTTTTTCCTTCAGTGGAACAATGGAGCTTCAGGAAGTGCAGGGGCGTCAAACGGCCGCTAGCTATGTCCAGATGTTGCAGAGAGCATTCCTCATGACTAAGGGCCCTCGTCTGTGTGGTAACGACTGGGTTTTTCAACAGGACAACGCTACAGTACACAATGCCCGCAGGACAAGGGACTTCTTCCAGGAGATTAACATCACTCTTTTGGCCCATCCTGCGTGTTCCCCTGATCTAAATCCAATTGAAAACCTTTGGGGATGGATGGCAAGGGAAGTTTACAAAAATGGACAACAGTTCCAGACAGTAGATAGCCTTCGTGCGGCCGTCTTCACCACTTGGAGAAATGTTCCCACTCACCTCATCGAAACGCTTGCATCAAGCATGCCAAAATAAATTTTTGAAGTGATAAACCATAACGGTGGAGCTACTCATTACTGAGTTCATGTTTGGAAGGTGGATTTCTGTTTTGGGGGGTTTAGTTTTTTTTTGGAGGTGTGGTCCTAAACTTTTGATCAGCTGAAAAACAGGCTGTTTCAGATTATTCGTTATTTTCATTAAATTGAAAAAAATGTTTTGTCTCACTCCCATTTCTTCTTGTTGCATGTTGAAGCTCTACTTGGAACCTTGTTAAGATCCAGCCATGCTAAATATGTTTTTATTAAGTGGTCTTAAACTTTTGATCAGGACTGTATAGTTGTCCAAGGTTCGACACATCATGGTTTTATTAAAAGCAACCAGGATGTGAATGGCAGAGATCTGCTGTTGTCTGTTAGGGTTTGTTGAAAACCCACTTTCAGGGCCTGGTTTGGCACGCCAAGAGGTACAGACTTTGCTATTTTATTTGGTGCCCGGTATTAGGCTGGCACTGGGTTAGTGAGGATTCCCGCTGTATAGTTAGTGCCGGACAGGCATAGGATTTTGTTTATAATATTTTATGTTCTGTACCTCCACCTGACAATAAAACTGGCTGACATCCGTTAAATCAACTTCCCGCTGCTTGGACTGAACCTTCTACTATGTGCCTGTCTACCCAGGAGAAGACATCCCTGCTACCTAATCACTTTATAATACGTATAAAATAAAGTCCAAACAGTGCTACGCGTTTTGAGAGTGGACCACTCTCTTCCTCAGGCACAGCTCTCGACTATCTCTGGAACTCCCATTGAAATGGATGGATTTTGCGACGCGCATGTGTGACCGGCCGCTCTGCTCATTTCAGGGGGGCAGCAAAAGACCTGCAGGGGGTACGAGGCCCCTGTTCCTGTAATTGGTCGGGGTCCCAGTGGTAGGAACCCCCCCTCCCCACCTATCTGATAGTTATGCCCTATCCTGTGATAACTTTTACCTACCAGAATACCTCTTTAACCCCTTAGTGACCAGCCTGTTTTTGGACTTTACTGATAAAGCATTTTTCTTCCTTTTTTCATTGTTGCCATCCAAGAGCTATAACTTTTTTATTTTTCCATCTTTATAGCTGTATAAGGGGTTGTTTTTTTGTGGGACAAGTTGTAGTTTTTTATGGAGCCCACACTGTTCGTGAGCAGGGGCCATTTTTAAAGTCCCGGCCAGTGCCAGTCAGGAAGGTGTTAAGCAGAGTCTATGCACTAGGTGGTCGCTACTATTATCAGAAGATTACTCCTCTAATTTCTGAGCAGATGGTGGCTCTCCCAGGAGGAAGTGGAAATTATGCAGCAAGTAATATCTCAACTTGTGACCGAGTCTCAGGCAGTTGTTTTAACAGCAGCTCAAGTCGTCCTTAAATCACTATAAGAAGTGTAAAGAATCTTTGTCCTGATTCCGGTGCCTCTGGGAGACAGATCGAAGTTCTCTGTATGATGATCCTGTTTTGAAAAGTGAATTGTTCTGTCAGTTTGGTTAAAATTATGTCAGGTGGATGGATCTTACAAGTAACCAGAGAAGACAACACCTTAAAGTTTTCCACATTCCACCTGATTGTTTCTGTTGAGCAACAAAGAAGATCATATAAGAGGAATCCTTGATGAAGATGCATTGTATCCATTTCCATGAAGTCTTAAAGAGTCACACGCCATGGGGGTGGCAGTGGCACCTCACAGACCATGTTGGTTTCAGATGTGCCTTTAGGCCTAAGGAGCAGTGATGGCCAGTTCGCAGTGTTCGCCAACGAAAACATGCGGGCTGCCATCTTGACTTACAAGTCCGGCGATGCACAGGTAAGCCGGTCTGAAATCAAATGCGGTCACCGGGAACAGGCAGTTCCGAGAACAGCCGCCGGGGGCCTTCATCGGGCTTTTTGATTTCAGACCGGCTCGCGCACAGGCACAGGTAAGGGCTTACCTGTGGATCGCCGGACTTGTGAGTCAAGATTCGTTGGCGAACACTGCGAACTGGCCATCACTTCCAAGGAGTGTCCCTGGCATCAAGCACATTTCATGCCATGGTGGGTAACTCTGGCATCTGATATGTTACATGTAGGGTGGCACCGGGTATCTAAATATTGATACCCAATCGATACTTTTGTACCAGTCTCGATTTGACTACTATGCAGCCTAGTATCACAGAACATGGAGCGCGCTGCTCTCACCGCGCACCATGTTCCCTCAGCAGCACAGGGGAGAAGGAAGCAGTACCTCCCTCCCCCCTGTGCTGCTGCTGCCGCCAATAAGAAGAGAGAGGGGCGGAGTAGGGAAGGGGCTGTGGCCACTGCGCCACCAATGATAATTAACATTTAATACAGATACAGGAGGCGGTGCCGACGGTAGAAACACATAGTCGGCACACGGTCTCTATGACAGGGAGCTGCGATCAGTGGCAGTCAACCCCTCAGGTGCCACATCTGAGGGCCTAACTGCCGCTGATCACAGCTCCCTGTCATAGAGGCCGGGTGCCGGCTATGTGATTCTGCAACTGGCACCCGCCTCCTGGTTCTGCATTAAACGTTAATTATCATTGGTGGCGCAGTGCGCCCCCGCCCAGTATTAAAATCATTGGTGGCAGTGGCCACAGGATCCCCTCCCCTCCTCTTCATGGGTGGTACAGTGGCAGTTGTGATCGGAGCCCCAACAGTGTAATCCTCGGGATCCGATCGGTTACCATGGCAGCCAGAATGCTACTAAAGCCCTGGCTGCCATGGTAAGCTTCCTGCTGCTGTGTGTACTATGCAGCAGGGAGAGTGTAAAGTCCTATTCACCCTATATAGAGCTCTATTAGGGTGAATAGGATAAGGGATTAAAAGATCCTAGATTCTAGCCCCTGAGGGGGGAAATAGTTATAAATAAAAAAAAGTTTAAAAAAAAAAACACCAAAATATTAAGTATAAATCACCCCATTTCCCAATTTTACATATAAAATATATAAACAATAAATAAACTGAAAGGTCCAAACTATTAAAATATTTAAAAAAAAATCCTATGTGGTGAATGCCATAACAGAAAAAATTTATAAATAAAAACTACGCGATTCACTATTTTTTTAAGTCACCTTGTCCTCCCCAAAAATAGGATAGGACTGTAAAATTATGGGCCGGACGTTGCATAATATGTGGAATGCACGCAGCTTTTTTAGTGTCTTATTTGTATCGCATGGTATCGAGTATTGCAATACTTTTTTATGGTATCGAAATCGAATCAAAATTTTGGTATCGTGACAACCCTAGTTACAAGCTGTTCTGGCTTCAGCTAAGCCTTCAAGCAAAGGGGTGCATGGAACACTATGGGGGCTATTCCTGACATCTGATGTGTTACACACCAGGCTGATTTCAGGACGAATGTTCCTAGCTTCATTTTATTTGCAGCCTATAGGGAGTATTCCTGACATCTGGTATCTTGTATGCCAAAGTGACGTCCAGTACATCCTAGACCCACTGTCACCGCCAGCTCTGTGAGAAGGTCTGTTAGACGTTCTTCGCTACTTCTTGGATGACTTTCTTTGTTTTGGTTTCACTTTGTCATCTCCTTTCCTTCTCCCAGCTGTCACCTATTTGCCCTGATTGTCTCCCTTTATATTCCCTCCCATACTGCTTCACTTTGCGGTTTATACTTCTTCCTGGATGTTCACTGCTGGAGGCTGCTTCTCCTGATTCCTCAGATAAGTCTGTTTCCTTTATTTGTGTTTCCTTGCTGGCTTGATTGTAGGTGACCCTGACTCCGTCCGTATTAAGTGCAGGGAGCCGGTGGTCGTGTCCCCTCACTATTATAGGGTTTTTAGGTGTCACATAGTATAAGGTACCTGGGCATGCACTCGTCTACCATAAAGACCTTTGCATGGGCATAGCAGTCAGGGAGAGCTCTAGGGGTTTGATAGGGCTCACCCATTTGTTTCTTAGTTTGGGATGAAGTCAGTCGGATCTTTATTTGTGACTTCTAGCTTTCTGCAACACCAACCGTGACATTATAAACCGCCAAAACCGTCTTAAGCATGGATCCGGTTTCAGCCTTGACGGACCGCATGCGGGGTCTTTCACTGGAGGTAGCAGATCTCCGTAAAACTGTATCTCAGTTTCAGGTGACCGGTTCTGCTTGCGTTCATGGAGTTTGTTCTGAGCCTAAGATCTCGCTTCCGGATACCTTCTCTGGGGGTAGTGAGAATTTTGTTCGTTTTAGAGAGGCTTGCAAACTCCATTTTCGCCTACTTCCCCATTCCTCTGGTGATGAGGAGCAGAGGGTGGGGATCATCATCTCGCTGCTCAGGGATAACGCTCAGTATTGGGCCTTTTCGCTGCCGGTGGGGGCACGGCCCCTACGATCAGTGGATGAATTTTTTGTAGCCCTGGGTCAGATATATGATGATCCGGATCGTATTGCTCTGGCTGAATCTAAACTGCGTCTTTTATGCCAGGGTAAACAGTCCGCAGAGATATACAGAGAATTTCGGAGATGGGCAGCTGATAGTGGTTGGAATGATGCTGCACTCCGAAGTCAATTTTGCCATGGTCTTTCAGAGGGATTGAAAGATGCATTTGCCTTTCATGAGAGATCTACCTCCTTGGAGTCTGCCATGTCTCGGGCTGTTCGTATTGACAGGCATTTTAGAGAGAGAGGAGAGACCACTCCTGCCTGTCATACTCAGTCCAAGGACAGTGGGGCAGTCTCATTCAGTGCGCAGGGGCCTCAGTCTCTCTCAAGCCCCTCTAAGCAGGAGCCCATGCAGCTGGGTTTGCTTGCCTCTAACAATAGAGGATTCAGCTCTCAGAGGAGGGTTTGTTTCTGTTTTGGAGGTATAAATCATTTGGCAAATGTTTGTCCGTACTTGCAGCATCAAGGTGTAAACAAAAAGAAAAAAAGTTTAATCCCCAAATTACTATTGGTAGTGTGGGTGGGGAGCAAGAAAACCTACTTTTGTCTTTTACTGGTAGTACCCGTTTTCTCCTGCCAGCCGAGGTGGCGCTAGAGTCCAAAACTGTGAAAATCAAAGCATTTATCGATGGTGGGGCAGGAGTTAACTTGATGGACAGTTTGTACGGGTTGACTACTAATGCATTAGAGAATAGTTTTTCTGTCTTTGCAATTGACTCAGCACCTCTCGCCCAAAAATGCCTGTTGCAGGTAGTGAATGACATACATTTAAGAGTGGGAGATTTGCATCAGGAATCTATCTCCTGTTATGTGTTGGAGGGTCTGCCTGCTCCGTTGTTGTTGGGCTTACCATGGTTAAGCAAACATAACCCTAACATCGATTGGCAAGCGAGACAGATTCTCGATTGGAGTTATTTTTGCATGGACAACTGTCTTAATGCATCATTCTCTATGGTTACCACTAAAGCTGTACCCTCGTTCATTTCAGAATTTTCTGATGTTTTTTCTGAGAGTGGTAATCAGGAGTTGCCTCCGCACCGGGAGTATGACTGTCCCTTCAATCTTATTCCCGGAGCTAAATTGCCCAAATCTCGGTTGTATATACTTTCGGAACCCGAAAGAAAGGCTATGCGAGAGTATATCACCGAGAGTTTGGCAAAGGGACATATTAGACCATCCAAGTCCCCAGTGGCTGCTGGATTTTTCTTTGTAAAGAAAAAGGATGGTACCCTGAGACCATGTCTGGACTTCTGTGAGCTCAATCGTATTACCGTCCGTGATCCTTACCCCCTTCCTTTGATTCCGGATTTGTTTAGTCAGATTGTTGGTGCCAAGGTGTTCTCTAAAATGGATCTGAGGGGGGCATATAATCTGGTAAGGATCAAGGAGGGGGATGAGTGGAAGACCGCATTTAATACCCCTGAGGGTCATTTTGAAAACCTGGTCATGCCCTTTGGGTTAACCAATGCTCCTGCGGTTTTTCAACACTTCTTTCATCCTCTGGTGGGGAGATTTGTCGTTGTATACCTTGATGACATACTAATTTATTCGCCTAATATGGAGACTCATCAGGATCATGTGAAACAGGTGTTACAGATCCCAAGAGAGAATAAATTGTATGCTAAGATAGAAAAGTGTGTATTTGCTGTACAGGAAGTGCAATTTCTGGGTTACCTGCTCTCATCCTCAGGTTTTCGTATGGATCCCGAGAAGGTCCGTGCCGTGTTGGACTGGGATCGACCCGAAAATCTGAAAGCGCTTATGCGGTTTTTGGGGTTTACCAACTACTACCGTAAATTTATCTTGAACAATTTATTGGTGGTTAAACCTTTAACAGACATGATTAGGAAGGGTGCTGATATTTCTATCTGGTCTGATGCGGCATTACAGGCCTTTTCTGCTGTGAAAGAATGTTTTGCTTCGGCCCCTATTCTGGTGCAGCCGGACGTGTCTCAGCCATTTATTGTTGAGGTTGACACGTCAGAGGTTGGGGTAGGAGCAATATTGTCGCAGGGTTCTTCACTCAGTAAATGGCGCGCATGTGCATTTTTCTCTAAAAAACTCTCGACTGCTAAAAGGAATTATGATGTGGCGAATAGGGAATTGCTGGCCATTAAGTTGGCGCTCGAGGAATGGCGGCATTGGTTGGAAGGAGCAATTCATCCTATTACGGTAATTACAGATCACAAGAATCTGGCCTACTTGGAGTCGGCTAAGCGACTGAACCCAAGGCAGGCCAGATGGTCATTGTTTTTCACCAGATTTTTTTTTTTTTTTTTAACAATAGTTTTTATTAACATTTTCAAAAATAGGTTACAATTGAATGGATTCAATCACATGTACAAAGTTGTAACAGTGGAAAAATTGAGGCACTTGTGAAAACTACAAATGAAGTAGATAATTACACTTCATAGAACAGATAAGTATTATTAAAAAATAGAAAAGGTCAAAACAGGTACATAAATACTAGAAGATATACTAGCGTACAGGTAACGGATTAGAGAGCAAGGAAGATCACAATCTAATAGATGCATTAGGAGGAATGTTGCATTTATTGTCAGCTAGCCAAACGTCCCAATTTTTTAGAAAGACAGTCTTTGAGTTCCTAGCCGATGCCCAAAGGCCCTCATATAAGCAATTATTATCAAGCGTTCTAAAGATTCTATTAATATTAGGAAGGATACCAGATTTCCAGCAGGCAGCAATTTTCAAACGAGTAACAAATATTAAATGGCTGGCAATGACTCTGTAGTGATGAGGAAGGTCTATAAGACCTATCGATAATAAAGCCATCTTAGGAGAGGGATCTATAGTATAACATGCTAGAGTTGATATGAACTCAAAGACTGTGTTCCACAAACACCTTACTGTTGACCAATCCCACCACATGTGAAGATATGATCCAAAAACGTGACCACACCTCCAACATGCAGGGGAAACTTCTGGAAAAATTTTATTCAAATAAACAGGGGTTCTATACCATCTATACAGTATTTTTCTTGCTCCTTCTAAGTGATCAGAGCATTTAGAGAGTTTAGAAACAGAGGTAAAAACTTCGCTCCACTCTGAGTCTGAGAGAACTGAGCCCAACTCAGTATTCCACATGTCCAAGGTATGCTGCAAGGGATTTGTATTTGATTCCTTCAATAGTTGATATCCTTTAGTGATACCTTTATCTAATCTATGTGACATGTGAATCCACTCTGTCAGAGAGTGATTGTTTGAAATAAAGTGGAAATTTCTTGGAGATTGTAGCAAGTGCCTTATTCTTAGGTACTTATAAAAATCTGCATTGGGGATGTTGAACTCTTTGTGTAGGTAAGCAAAGTCAACAAAAACATCATTTTTCTTTAGTTGACCAATATCAGTAATACCCAAGGAAATCCAATTATCAATCTGAAGGTCTGGTATAGCTAATTCACAAATTTTCAGAGGTAAAGAAAATATTGAAGTGGTAACCAATTTTTCTATTCTAGCAATGGAGTACCAAATGTTGTGTATTGCATTCAGGGTTGAAAGTGGAGTAATATTCTTGGAACCAAAGGCCGCTGTAGCAGAGAGACGTAAGCTTAGATCATAGGAACCCATTATATTTTTTTCAAGTAAAACCCATTTTTTTGAAATGTCATTTTTGATCAGGTATCTCATTTGATCAAGTATGGAGGATGTATAGTAATGTTTAATAGAGGGGACATTAAGACCTCCTGTTTTGAGTGACTTATTAAGGATAAGTCCTTTCACTCTAGGTTTAAATTTCCCCCAGATGTGTTTGTTGATTAAGGCCTGAAGTTTTGTTATATATCCTTTGGGAATAGTAATTGGAATATTACGGAACATATAAATAATTTTGGGTAGAATCACCATTTTAATTGCAGCTATTCTTCCTAACCATGAAAGCGAGTCCATTCTTAGCTTGTTCAAGGAGTCGTTTATTTTCACCAGATTTAACTTCATCGTCACTTACCGCCCTGGGGTTAAGAACGTCAAGGCGGATGCTTTGTCACGTAGCTTTCCTGGGGGGGGGTGAGTCTAATGACCATAGTCCCATTTTATCTGAAGGGGTAGCTATTTCCGCTCTTTATCCTGATCTCGAGGCCAGGGTGTTGGAGGCACAGGAGGATGCTCCGGACTCTTGTCCTCAGTAGAAATTGTTTGTTTCCCCCGAATTACGTCACAAGGTGTTTGAGGAACATCACTGTACGGTACTTGCTGGGCACCCTGGGAGCAGATCGACTATCGATCTCATCTCTCGCAGATTCTGGTGGCCGGGGTTGCGTAAGTGTATTGAGGACTATGGGCCAGATTTATCATTACTCTGACAGCTCACTCCACTTTCACATATGGCTAAAGTCAGTTTTAGCCAAGTCAGATTTATGATCGGCCCTTTAGGACTGTAATAAATGTGGTTTGACGGTAGCAGTTTATCCGTCAGTAAGCAGCTTTACAAAAGTCGCACATCTTTACGAAAAAGTCGCACGTTTTACGAAAAAGTCGCATGTTCTATTAAAAAGTCTCATAAGTTAAGCATGGTCCTCACTGGAGTGAAATTGCAAATTTTTTAGCGACTTTTTTGCGACTTTTTAAATAGTCCCAATAGTAAATCTGTCTAGAGATTCATTTACATAAGTAAACACGCCCACTTTCAGAAAACTGGCGAGCATAGTGCAGAGCAGTAAAAAGTCGCAAATTTGTGCGCAGTTTTAGCGTTTGCGCATTTTTTTGCGACTTTTTCACTCCATTATTCTGACTTGAGCTAATGATAAATCTGGCCCTATGTGTCAGCTTGTGGTACCTGTGCACGTGCTAAGGTGACAGATACTCAGCCTTCCGGATCTCTGCTTCCATTGCCCATCCCATCCAGACCTTGGACCCATTTGTCCATGGATTTTATCACGGATATACCGAATTCTTCAGGAAAGACCGTGATTTTGGTGGTTGTCGATCATTTTAGTAAAATGGCACATTTTATTGCATTACCTAGTCTACCCAATGCTAAAACTCTTGCGCAGGTGTTTGTCGACAACATCGTGAAACTACATGGCATTCCCTCTGATGTGGTGTCTGATAGAGGGACTCAGTTTGTTTCCAAATTCTGGAGAGCGTTCTGTACTCGTCTGGGTGTACAATTGTCCTTCTCTTCGGCTTTTCATCCTCAGTCGAACGGACAGACGGAGAGCACTAAGCAGAATCTGGAGACTTACTTGAGATGTTTTGTTTCAGAGAATCAGGAAGAGTGGTCTTCATTTTTGTCGTTAGCTGAGTTTCCTATAAATAACCGTAGACAGGAATCCACTGATAAGTTGCCGGTTTTTGGGGCATATGGGTTTCATCCACAGCTTGGTAGATTTTCTGGGGCTCATAATTCCGGCATTCCTGAGGAGGAACGATTTTCCTCTTCTTTGTCTTGTATTTGGCGGAAATACCAAAATAACCTGGAAAAGATGGGCAACAGGTATAAGCGTGCGGATGACAGGAGACGTATGAGTGGTCCGGACCTGAGAGTGGGTGATTCTGTGTGGCTGTCTACAAGGTACCTTCTTGGAAGTTGGGACCAAGATTTATTGGTCCATATAAGATTACTGCCATTGTTAACCCTGTAGCCTTCCGTCTTGAACTTCCTCAGCCATTGAAAATCCATAACGTATTTCATAAATCGTTGTTAAAGAAATGTGTTGAACCTGTTGAGTCGTCCTCCTTGCCTCCCACTCCTGTCATGGTGGACGGCAATTTGGAATTTCAGATCAGCAGGATTGTAGACTCCCGAGTTCTCCGGAGGTCCCTCCAGTATCTCGTTCATTGGAGAGGGTACGGACCAGAGGAGAGGATGTGGGTTCCAGCGACCGATGTTAATGCTAGTCGTCTGGTGAGAGCATTCCACAGAGCTCATCCTGATAAGGTCGGTCCTGGGTGCCCAGAGGTCACCCGTAGAAGGGGGGGTACTGTCACACCGGTGACAGGTTTGAGAAGGTCTGAAAGATTATCTGCTCATTAGTGATCTGACAGCCTCTTTTGGTTTCACTTTATCTGTGTTGCTTGTATGTCCACACCTCCTGTTCAGGTGTGGATCATGTGACCTTTTCCTCCCCTTATTTAGTTTGACTTCACCCATCACTCCTTGGTCTGGATAGCTTCATTTGGTGTTGGAAGAGCTGAAGTGTGGTTCTAGTTGAAGTCCTGATTATCCATCATCCTTAGAAATTAAGTGTTCCGCTTGTTGCGTTTTGTATTCCCCCCCTTCCCTCTGTTGTTTACTAGGCCTCAGTGAGACGCTGGTTCCTTCACCAGGGAAGGAGCGGGTTGTATCTGCCCTGTCATTAAGTCTAGGGCATTCGAGGGCCACCAGGGTTTTCTAGGTTCCTGTGTATGGGCATCTCTACCATCGAGAGGTGCCCATACAGATAGGAGTTAGGGCCAGGAGCAGGGTTTTATAGGTGGTGACCCTTTTCCTTCCCTAGCGGTGAGGCCTAGTGTCTTTTCCCTTCCGTCTTGTTGTCTTTTGGTGTTCTCCCCTACTACATCCGTGACAGCTACTTGGGCTACGCACTTACTCAGCCTGCCCTGACCTTGGACTATGTTCAGACTTTGCCTTTTGCCTGAGTCTTTAGTGCTTCCCACTGGTGTCTCTGACCCCCATGGGTCAGCTGTCATTTACACCATGAGGTAGAAGTCTGAAAAAGTCTGAAAAATGCCTGATCAGTCAGAAAAATGCATTGCAATACCGGATCCGTTTTTCTGGTGTCATCAGGAAAAACGGATCCAGTATTTATTTTTTTCTCATTTTTAAAGGTCTGCACATGCACAGACCGGAAGGACGGATCCGGCATTCCGGAATTTTGAATGCCGGATCCGGCACCAATACATTCCTATGGCATTCAGGCAAGTCTTTTTTCGCTGGAGATAAAACCGTAGCATGCTGTGGTTTTCTCTTTTGCCTGATCAGTCAAAATGACTGAACTGAAGACATCCTGAACGGATTACTCTCCATTCAGAATGCATGGGGATATGCCTGATCAGTTCTTTTTCGGTATAGAGCCCCTGTGACGGAACTCTATGCCGGAAAAGAAAAACGCTAATGTGAAAGTAGCCTAAGACAGAATTTTGGCTAGAATTTTGATAACAAAGACTGAGAGAGAAAGTACTGTAGAATAAGACCCTTGCAGTCAGTAAATCTGTTTGGATAGGATCTATTGAAGCTTATGGAAGAATATTCTTCTCTTGTACAGTTTTTCTATCCCTGCTGTTGATATTAGATGATCCTTCAGCATTTGTCAGTAAGCTTCCAGACAATAAAATTTCGTCACCTAAAAATGTATGTCTATGATAAAATGGCAGACTGTTAACTAATTAGCCACCCATCACCAGAAACTTTGATCCAGAATGAGACCTCCTATTCCTTATTCTCTTAGGCTACTTTAAGATCTCTGGTTTGTGTTCCAGCAGAGAATGTCCGCCGCCCCCATTAAGTATAATGGGTCTGGCAGAGACCCGTACGCATTCTGGCAGACAAGTGGAGAACCGGCTGGACACAAACTGCTAAATGCTTTGGTTTCTGTTCAGCCAACCCTCCACTCGTCTGCTAGAACGGCCATGCCGGAGTTTTAGTAGTCTTATATGTGGTCCTTGCAGACTCACATTTTAAGCTACTTTTTTTTCAATATGTCTGCATTTAGGTCAGTGGAGTAGAAGTTATGTCTTCAATCTTTTTTTACCTAAGGGTTTTTTTTTTTTTTCTAAATGGTGTTACTTCAGTGACACCAAAGATCTATTCTTTACATGATCTATTCTTTACATGTCTGCCTGCTGTCTTTGTCTGGCAAATTTTCTTTGGATAGAATCTACATTCTTGGGAGGACAAGTAACCAACCAAACTCTATTATAAATGGTATTAGAAGGGGTCCTCTCCTTTTCCAGGTAGGGCCTGATCTGACCATTCAGTTTCCACCTCTGGGGCAGAGAAAGCCAAGTGTCTCTTGTGCAATTCTGCTAAATTTACCTATAATTTTGCTTTCCTCTAGTCCGAAGGCAGAACATACATACCCTTTCAATAAGTTTGCACAAGTGGAGCTGTGAGAGAGTGGTTATATAGCACCAGCAATTAAAGGGGTTCTACAGTTTGTTTTAACTGATCTATCCTCTGGATAGATCATGAGCATCTGACCGGCGGGGGTCCGACACCCCTGCCGATCAGCTGTTTGAGAAGGCAGTGGCGCTCCAGTAGCACCGCGGCCTTCTCACTGTTTACCGCAGGCCCAGTGGCATCACGACTTGTATTAACTGGCCTGGTCGGGGCTAAGCTCCATTCAAGTGAACAGCTTAGCCGCGCCCAGGCCAGTTATACTAGTCGTGACGTCACTGGGCCAGCGGTAAACAGTGAGAAGGCCGCGGCGCTGCTGGAGCGCCGCTGCCTTCTCAAACAGCTGATCGGCAGGGATCCCGGGTGTCGGACCCCCGCCAATCAGATTCTGATGATCTATCCAGATGATAGATCATCAGTTAAAACAAACTGTAAAACCCCTTTAATTATACTAATTCTCAATTTAGCATTCGTAGGGCTGGTCCTAGGTTGGAGACTAGGGGACTGATATGTGACCCAGTGTGGCTGCAAAAACATACTTAGAATATCAACCTTATAGAAATTGGTCCAACCTTTTGCATGAATACAGACAACACTGCCACACTTTAAACTCACAGGAGTCTCCTGCAGTTTCTCATGGAGATAACGTTGGGTCCTCTCGACGACAGCCGGATCTGCCCCAGGAAAAGGAACAGCATACTGCTGTATCTCATTACTGTAAAATACTGCACCCCTGCAAAAGAGAAATCAGTGTAATCCAAATGTTTCTTTAATGTTTAAAGAGATACGTCACCTCTCCTGACATGACTATTTTAGCAAATACTTATATTCTTCATAAAATAACAATCCAGGGGCACTTCTCTTTACAGCCTTACAACTTTACATTGTGTCTTTCTTCCGTTATTCCTAGAAATTTACAACTAAATTGACAAACTAGTTGTGGCAGTTGTGTGTACCTACTGTTCAATGAGTGCTGACGGTGTGAGACTTTGTGTGGACACAACTCTTTAAAAGAGGATAAGCAGCGCCCTGTTAATGTATTCATACATTCCTAGTGGGAATAATACAGGAACAACATGAGTTATGGGAGCAGTGGCTCCAGAAAGGTTATGTTATTAAATAATAAAGGAGTACAACAATAAATTGTACCTGTGCATTAAAAACACACACACACACACAAAAACTGTGACTCCCAGCAATGTGAAGGCTAATTTTATAGAAATTTTTTTTCTGTAACACATTTCTATTTTGTAAATTCCAGAAACTAAATGCTAAATCATTTTTACTTTTACAAGAATCCGATGAGTAGATACTTTGTTTGCCATTTATTATGGGTACTGTTATACAGAACCTTATGGGACCATTTTCTGTACTGACAAAATACCAATCGTACAAATCCCCTTCAGTGAAGACTGACGTTAGAAGTATCTCAGATATGATGATGATGTATTTTCTTATGAATACATTACAGTACATGGACGGCAGAATGTCATCACATTTATATTCAATTAAAGGGGGCGTCTGCATCTCTACACAGTCTTCAGGCCGTTTATTACTGACCAGACTGGACAACCACTTTGTCACAGGGCGCCAAAGGCGCACTCGGTCTCTAATCAGCCGCAGACCTGCTGCTTAGCTTCGGGAGCGAGGATCTGTGTTTGGCCTCGTTCCCAGGGCGGCTTTGCTAGCTGGGAGGCTGCCTGCTCCTAGGTCTGCCTGGAGCGCCGAGTTGATCACTCGGTGCTCAACTTGTCAGTCATGTGACGCTGGCCACGTCACATGACCCTCAGAGTCGACCCCACTATAAATACAGGCAGCCTGCTGGCCACAGGTTGCCTGTTAATTCTAGGTTCCTGGCTATTTGTTGAACTACTGAATACTACCTGATCCTGTTCCCTGACGATCCTTTGCCTGCTCCTCCTGTACTGCGCATCTCTCCTGGTATCCTGACCCTGGCTTCCACCTGACGATTCTTTGCGGACTCCTGTTGTACTTCGTTTCTCTCCTGGTATTTGACCTCGGCTTTTCCTGACTATTCTCTGCTCATTCCTTAGTACTGCGTAGCTCTCTAGGTATTGACCCGGTCCGTTCACGTTCCATTATTTGTCTTGTCTGTCTTCCCAGCACGTATCCTAAGTTAGGAACTGCCGTCTAGATGTCCCCTGTCATTAGGACTTGCGAGGCAAGTAGGCAGGGCCAGGGGTGAGGGTGGAGCACAGTGGTCACTATCCTCCCCCCTGTGTGTAGTGTACCTGACCGTCACACACTTTAACCCCATGCCGACCAGTGCCGACCTCGGTGGGACTTTAACCCTTAGAGGACCTTGCAATTATCAGTTTTTGTTTTTCACTCCCCGCCTTCCCAGAGCCATAACTTTTTATTTTTCCATTGACATAGCCTTGTGAGAGCTTATTTTTTGTGGAACAAGTTGTACTTTCTACTGGCACTATTTAATATTGCATATGATGTAGTGGGGAGCTAGAAAAAAAATTCCAAATGGGGTGGTGTGACGGACTGACCCGTCACTGGGGCTGCTGGAGAAGCCTGAGGGCCAGCCTCCTTCCTACAAACTATGGACCCAGAACTATGGAGACCCCTCAGGTTACAAGGAGCTATGAACCCTGATTTATGTGTGGAATTTATATGCCACATATTTCCTATTGCCCATTAAAAAGGCATGGTGTGGATTCAGCAACACAAAAAGGGTTAACTTTGCACTGAGACTCCCACTGATTGTGTTAGTGATGGGATTAAGATAGCTGACTCTAGGAGCAGCCGACTCCTAGATGAGTAGATCACCCTATGATACACTCAGGAGATAATCCCATCACATGTGTCTCCTCTGTCCCTATTCATTCATAATGGAGGGGGGGGGGGGGGGGGAGATGTCTGTTTGCATGCTGTTCATGGTTGATTGCATTATGTTGTTAGACTTCTTGAACTGTATATATACTGAGTTGATCTTCAATAAAGGGAGTTCCTATTTTACCCTCAACATAGAGTGTCATCTTATGTGTGGGGGAACAGCTATATTTACTCTGGGGATTGCTATCGGTATTATACTCCCCTGGGATTACAACACGGTTCTACCAACTGGAAGCTGGGTCCTGGTCTTGGGCCCAGGGTGGGTGGAAGACGGCGAGACCTCAACCAAGCCGCGTGGTTTGTGGGGTCGGCAGTGATTACGGTGTCAAGTGGAGTGCTTGGAGCCCTCAGGAAGCACTAGGAGCATCCATCAACGGAGGTACCCAGTCAGGGTGCCAGGAGATCCATTACAGGTGGAATTGGGGAAAAAAACAACGCAATTCTGCCACAGTTTTATGTTGTTTTTTTTATTAAAACTGACCTGCTACCTTCATTCTCCATGTCAGTACGATTACAAAGATACCACATTTGTATAGCTTTTAGTTTTAATACAGAAACAAATATAAAAACCTTGAAAAAAAATATTTCTTTCTTTTCATCGCCATATTCTGACCCCTATAACATTTTTGTAGATATGTGTACAGAGCTGGATGAAGGCTCATTTTTGCGGGCGAGCTGTACTTTTCAGTGATCCCATTCTCAAGGGTGCGTGTGACTTTTTTTAATCACTTTTTATTAATTTTTTTTTAAGGTGTGTGAAGTGAAAAAAATAGCGAATTGGCCATTTAGATTTTTTTTCCGTTATGCCATCTGCCATACGGGATGATTATTGATACATTTTAATAGTATGGGCGTATAGACAATGCCTATAATGTTTTTTTATGTTTATTTTCATTTTGGGGAAAGGGGTTGATTTGAATGTAATAGCTTCCCTGATCTCAGCCGGAGAACACTGTTACGGTCGTGGAAGCATGTGTGGCTCCCGCATCTGCACTGCTCAGATGTCTTGCTCACATTTGACTACGGCAGGTGAGGGGTTAAATGTATACGATAAGCCTTAAGCCCCAGGTCTCTGCTGTTTGAAACAGCAGAACTCGGCGGCTACAGATCGGTCTGCAAAAAGGAGATTTTTGTGAAACTCACCTGTAAAATCTTTTTCTCGTCTTTTCCATTGGGGGACACAGACCATGGGTATAGCTTAGAGATATTAGTAGGAGGGACACTATGCAAATGAAAGAGCTCCTCCTCCTTGGGCTATACCCCCCGACTCCACCAGGAGGAACTCAGGCGTTGCACAAGCAGTAGGAGAAGGAGCAAGAAAAAATTATGGAAACCATCGGACCAAACCATAAGGTCCAACCATAAACAGAAACTGAACTGAAGACCCCTCCTGCAACAGGCAGAATGGGTGGGAGCTGTGTCCCCCAATGGAAAAGACGAGAAAAAGATTTTACAGGTGAGTTTCACAAAAATCTTCTTTTCTCGTACTTTTTTCCATTGGGGGACACAGACCATGGGACGTCCTAAAGCAGTCCATGGGGTGGGAAAAAATCTCAGCACCGCCAGGAGGAACGTCCAACGGTCAAACAGGAACCACAGCCTGCAAAACCCTGCGGCCAAAGACCGCATCAGCCGAAGTCAGTGATGCAACTGATAAACTTCGTAAAAGTATGTAAGGACGACCAGGTGGCCGCCTTACACAGCTGAGACGCAGAGGCACGATTGTGTCTTGCCCAGGAAGCCCCCCACCGCCCTAGTGGAGTGAGCGGTAATCCTAGCCGGGGGAACTCTACCACAAGCGCGATAACCCGCGGAAATAGCCGAGCAGATCCAGAGCGTCATGAACGGCGGACGGAAGCAGTAGCCGCGAGATACACCTTCAGGGCCCGTACGACATCAAGGGAATGCAGTTCCTTGGGTTAGCCGGAGAAGGGCAAAAGGAAGGCAGGACAAGATCCTCATTAAGGTGGAAGGGAGAGACCACCTTGGGCAAAAAGGAGGGGACCGGACGGAGCACAACCTTATCCTGGTGGAAAACCAGAAAAGGCTCCTGACAGGAAAAAGCGGCCAGCTCCGACACCAGTCTGATTTAAAAGCTTGTGATGGGATTTGAACTCACAGCTTCTGCATAATAGCCCAGAACTTTAATCACTACGCTATGTAGCTGTATTAGAAGTTATGGCCACAAGGAAGACCACTTTCCAGGTGAGAACAGTCAGAGAGACCTCCCTCAAAGGCTCGAAGGGGGCCGACTGCAGAGCGCGCAGGACCAAATTGAGATCCCAAGGAAACAAAGGGGGAACATACAGGGAAACCGAATGTGCCACCCCCTGAAGAAAGGTCTTCACAGGACCCATAAGAGCAAGGGACCTCTGCAAAAAAAGACGGCCAGTGCCAAAACCTGACCTTACAGGGAACTAAGCGACAGTCCCTGCTCAAGCCCAGACTGAAGAAAAGACAGTACCATCGGGATGGAAAAGCGAAGAGGAGGGAACCCCGAACTCTCACAAAAGGACAGGAAGGCCTTCCAGGTACGATAGTAAATCTTCCTCGCTCTGATCGTGGTCCTAATCACTGAATCCGAGAACCCCCTCTTCTTCAGGATGGCGGTTTCAACAGCCACGCCGTTAAACGAAGAGACCGTAAATTCTGGTGGAAGAGCGGGCCCTGAGACAGTAGGTCCTGTCTGTCGGGTAGAGGCCATGGGGCGTCCGCCAGCATCCGAGCCACATCCGAAAACCACGCGCGGCGAGGCCACCCTGGGGCGATGAGAACGGTCAGGATCACTTCCGCCTCGATCTTGCGTAGATCCTTTGGTAGGAGAGGAAAAAATAGGGGAGGCTGAAGTCCTGCCACGGAGACACCTGCACGTCCATCCGTACGCCTTCGGATCTCGGGCGCGAGCCAGGAACACTGGGAGCTTGTTGTTGAACCTGGACGCCACTAAGTCCTCATCCGGCCGGCCCCATCTGTGGCAGATTTCTTCGAACACTTCTCGATGCAGAGACCACTCGCCTGGATCCACCTTGTTGCGGCTTAGAAAGTCCGCTGTCCAGTTGTCCACTCCTGGAATGTAAACTGCAGACAACACTGGAACGTGCGTCTCCGCCCAAGTCAGAATTTTCGTCACCTCCTGCATCACCATCCGGCTGCGGGTCCCGCCCTGATGGTTGATGTAGGCCATGGCCATGGCATTGTCCGATTGAATCCTCACTGGGAGGCCCGAAAGGAGAGGGGTCCAATGGAAGAGAGAGAGAGAGCGGAAAATCACCCTCAGTTCCAGAAAGTTGATTGGAAGGCGAGACTCTGCCGCCGACCAAATCCCTTGAACCGTGCGAGACTGGAGAACGCCGCCCCAACCCAGGAGGCCGGCATCGGTGGTGACGACCGTCCAGGAGAAAAGGAGAAAGGATCTCCCCGACCTCAGGTTCAATGGGGATAGCCACCAACGGAGAGCTGCCCGAACCCGCTGAGACAAGCGGATGCGATCGTCTAGACCCCGAGAGGTTTTTGTCCCAGAGGGAAAGGATCTCCTGTTGTAACAAGCGAGTGTGAAACTGGGCATATGGAACGGCTTCGAAAGAGGCCACCATAAGACCCAGGACCCGCATGCATTCCCGTATGGAGAGGAACTGGGATCGCAGTAGATTCGACACTGCCCCCTGGATCTGGGAGGACTTGGAGGGTGGCAGGAACACTCTGGCGGACATGGTGTCCAAAAACCATTCCCAGGAAGGGGAGCTTCTGGGATGGGAGCAGAGAGGACTTTTGAAAATTGATTATCCAGCCGAACTGTTCCAGAGTCTGAACAGTGATCCGGACGCTGTCCTCGGCCTGCGGAAGCGAGGGGGCTTTTATCAGGATATCGTCCAGATAGGGCAGCAAAGGAATGCCCCTGGTACGAAGAAGCGCCATGATCGGTGCCAGGATCTTGGTAAAGACCCGAGGGGCGGTTGCCAACCTGAAAGGAAGGGCGACAAACTGATAGTGACGAGCCCCAATGGCGAAGCGCAGGAATCGTTGGTGAGATTCTGCGATCGGAACATGCAGATAAGCGTCATGGATGTCCACGGACGCGAGGAACTCCCCTGGAAGAAAAGAAACAATAACGCAGCGGAGGGAGAAAAAACGTTCCGGTGGTCTGGACGCGAACTCTATCTTGTAATCAGACGTTACAATCTCTAGAGCCCATGCGTCCTGAACATGAGTCCAAATTTGCTGATAAGAAAGCAGGCGCCCCCCCACCACGAGGGGTGGGGGCGCCACTTCATGCAGAAGATTCCTTGGGAGCGGAAGGGCGGGTCGACTGTGTCCTCGGGCGCCAGGTAGGCTGGGGTTTGAAAGAGGGCTGCTTGCGGGAGTCCTGTGACCCTCCTGCAGAGGAAGCAGGCGACGACTTGTTCGCAGAGAAGCGGCGAAAGGACTGGTACCGAGAACCGGAAGTCCTCGCCCGAAAGGGTGCTTAGCCCTAGCCTGGGGAAGGTGAGTGCTTTTGCCCCTAGTAGCGGCAGAGATGAACTCATCCCGTTGAGCCCCAAAAAGTCTGGAACCCTCAAAGGGGAGGTACGCAAGGGAACGCTTGGAGGAAGCGTCAGCATCCCATACCTTCAACCAGACCTCCCTGCGTTGAATGACCGAGAGGGCCGAAACGCGGGCAAAAAAGGGACCAATGTCCATGGAAGCCTCACAGAGGAATTTGGAGTCCTGAGACATCTGGAGAATCAAATCCAGCGTGTCCGCCGACGCACCTTGGTCCACCAGGTCCTGGTGATGGCGCTGCAGCCACATTGAGAGAGCTCTGGCCACCCATGCCGAGGCAAAGGCAGGTCGCAGGGACGTGCCCGCCAGTGAGAATATGGATTTTGCCAGAGAATCTAGGCGCCTGTCCACAGCGTCCTGCAGAGAGGAGCCGTCCAGGACAGGGAGGGCCGTGTTTTTGGCCAACCTGGCTACTGGGGGGTCCACCCTAGGGGGAGAAGACCACTTCTCCACGCTGTCCGCCGGGAAAGGATAGAGAGTATCCATGCATTTTGTGGCGGAAAACTTCTGATTAGGACGGGTCCATGCCCTGGCTATGACAGCGGAAAATTCCTCATGGACTGGAAAGACAGCAGCCTCCGGTTTTTTGGGAGGAAAAAGGGCGAACTCCCTCCTAGTGGAAGGAGGAGAATCCCCTTGGAGATTAAAGGTGTCACGGACAGCCGCTACTAGATCAGCCACCATGGTGGAGAGCTTTGGCGGAAGGTCCCGCTCCGTGACCTCGTCCGAGCCGGACAATTCCCTTTCAGACTTGCGCTCCCTAAGGGGGGGGGGGGGGGGGAGAGGAGTCTGAGCAAGCTTCTAGCCGAGGGGAAGAAGCGGAGTCATCCGAGGAGGGATGCTGTCGCTCACGCTGCCTCTTAGTAGTCAGGCGTCCTCTGCAGGAACCACTGTGAGGGGACGGAGTGGTTGGCGCTGCAGGATTGGAAACGGACATACGTTCTATGAAAGACATGGCTGCCTTGGCGAACAGGGCCAAATCAGCGGCCGCGCTGGTCATGGCAGATGCCCAAGCGGGGGCCGCAGGCTCCGCAGTGACCGGGGGGGGCTGGACTGGGCAAGAGAAGGGGGAGAAAGGTGATTCTGTCCAGAGGCAGGGCAGGAGGCACAGGCACCAGTGACCGAAAGTGGGAGCAGACACTCCAACAGGACCCCATTGGGGTCTGAGAAGAGGTCTTACCGGACTTAGTCTTAGGCATGATGGTCTCTTCACAAAAGTGACTGGAATCAGTACAGAGAGAAAAAATCCTACCGCTCATGTCACAAACTATGGATCCGATCGCTCTGGATCCCACAGCTCTGACGTAGTGGTCTGTGACGGAGTCTGCGCACACACAGAGACCTCACGTGACCGGGGTATTACCCTTCGGCTAACACCCCCCCACTACACTTCGGTAACTGCCACCACGTGGGTTCCCGGTCCACGAGCCGACTATCCGGGTCATTCACTATCACACAGATCAGTGGATGAACCGGATATCACTTACTGACCAACCGCAGTCAATCACCCCCAGCTACAATTCCTAAATGCAATTTAACTAACTACCTGGTAACGTCTCTTCAAAGGCAAGGTACGTTGTTCAGCAGATTAGAATATGGAAGACTTGGCCACTTAGATTTTATAATCTTTAATAAGAGGTAAAAAGCAGTGCATACAAATCTAATGAAAATGACTATAAATCTACAGAATAATAATAACAATATAAATAATCACGACAGTTCAAATGAAAGGGAAAAAGGTGAAAGAATACTTAGTTTCTCTGGAGGCTTTCAGATGGTCGTTCATATGTCCTTTTTGAATCCTTGCAAACCCCGTTCAGTATGTATCAGGGGAGACCCTCAAAGTTCTTCTGATACAGGGATATGCCGTCAATGTCCAATTAAGTGTCTGGTGATGTTCCATGGGTCTCTCTCCTCTGTCCTTGTGCACAGATCTTTATGAACTCTGCCATGGGCAGGAGACTTACTCCTGTCAGCCAATGGCAGCAGAGTGACTGTGAAGCCTAGGGATTGGCCTCCAAGGGTTTTATGACCCCCATCAAAGTTCAGTTCCTACAATGAGGATTATACTTAAGCCTGTATCTCCCTGATACATCGGCATATTTTTATACAGAATACATATTTGCGATCCTTATTTATTTACATACAGAATGAGACCACACACGGTAATGCTGGGACCTGTAGTTCTTCTACCACCCATAGGTGAGCTACAGAATCACATCCTCTGGTCATATTTGATACCCAATTAACCACAATACTCTGTAGAGCCTGGATCTGGTGTCAGAAAGGGCATAAGTTGATTCATAACTGAAATATGAAAGTGGACTGGTTTTATGCCCAGAGCTAATTAAGGGCTATTAGCTCTCCTCAAACCAGACCTGGAAATTAATGACGTCACGCTCCAGCCAGGCTTGACAGCGAGCTGATCTTTATCTTATAGGACAGAATGAGCTGGGCCTGGTATAGCCTTTATGACCTTTTATAGCCGGCCTCACAGAGTAGTGGTAATAAAAGTGTCCATCTATATCATACTTGACCCAGGCTTCAGGAAGATGAGAGTTCACTGTTCTTTTACATTGGCCAGAAGCATACAAAATGGCTACCTAGAGGAATTATGTATGTATGCCAGCACACCTCCCTCTTTTAAAAGGTTGCCTGGGGAAATGGCCACAAGCCTATTCTACAGCAACCCAGCCGTCTCCGGCCGATTCTCCCTGCCGCGACAACCCGTCGGCATTTCCATGTAAACTACCTTTTCTGTGCTGCACGGTGAAGTTGTACTGCTGCAAAATCAGGCTCCATCTCAGCAGTTTCGCATTGTCTCCTGCGAGACGTGCCAACCAGCTGAGGGGATTGTGATCGGTGATCACTGTGAAATTGCGTCCATACAGGTAGTGTTGTAGCTTTTGCAGGGACCACACAATAGCTAAACACTCCTTCTCTATTGTGGAGTAGCTGGTCTCCCTGGCCAGTAACTTACGGCTCAGGTATAGTACAGGATGCTCCTCCCCGGCCTGGTTCACCTGACTCAGGACTGCACCCAGACCAAAGGCGGAAGCATCCGTGTGGACCACAAACTTCAGAGTGAAATCTGGGGCCTGAAGCACAGGAGAACTGGCTAGTGCATCCTTCAGGGCCTGGAAGCCTTGCTCGCATTCCGGCGTCCATGACACCATCCTGGGCAGCTTCTTCTTGGTCAAGTCTGTCAGAGGCTTGGCCAGGGTGCTATAGTTCGGGATGAACTTCCTATAGTACCCGGCCGTTCCCAAGAAAGACATGACCTGTTTCTTGGTGAGGGGTGTTGGCCATCTCGTAATGGCTTCCACCTTCTCTATTTCAGGCCTCAGTGTGCCTCCTCCTACTCTGTGGCCTAAGTAAGTGACCTCATTCATGCCCAGCTGGCACTTGCTAGGCTTAACAGTTAGTCCAGCCGCAGCAAGTTTGTCCAGTACTTGCGACAGGTGCACCAGGTGCTCCTTCCACGTGGGGCTATACACGGCAATGTCGTCTAAATAGGCGACAGCACATTCTTCTAGTCCCCATTCTTCTAGTCCTTCCAGCAAGTCATTCACAAGCCTTTGAAAGGTGGCTGGCGCATTCTTCATCCCAAACGGCATTACAGTAAATTTGTGTAAGCCGAAAGGGGTGATGAAGGCCGACTTCTCCTGAGCCTCCGAGGTCAGGGGAATCTGCCAATACCCCCTGCTCAGGTCCATGATTGTCAGGTAGCTGGCTCCTGCCAACTTATCTAACAGTTCATCAATCCTGGGCATGGGGTAAGCATCCGAGGTTGTGATGGCATTCAGTTTCCGATAATCCACACAGAACCTGGTTGTCTGATCTTTCTTCGGGACCAGAACCACCGGTGAGGCCCAAGCGCTGTGGGATTTCTGAATGACCCCGAGCTGCTTCATCTCCTCTATCTCCCTCCTGAGGTCTGCCTGGACCTCCATTGAGACGCGGTAGGCGGACTGCTTTGTGGGAGCATGTGTACCTGTGTCCACATGATGGACTGCAAGGTGCGTTCTCCTGGGTTTCCCTGTAAAAGTGTCACGGTGAGCCGTCAACACTTCTAAGGGCTGAGATCTCTGCTGGGACGAGAGTTGAGGGTTGAGGGTTAAGTCCACCTCCAACTCTCGAGTGTCAGCTAGCAGATCTAGTAGGGGGTCGGCCTCCTCCCTTTCGGGCAGGCTGCAAACCGGCATAACATGTGGCGTTCTCTCGTGATGCTCCTTGAGCATGTTGACGTGAAACGTCTTCTGTCTCCTACCTCCCTCTCCAAGGCCCACCACATAATTTACCTTACTCAGACGTTTGACAATGGGGTACGGCCCTTCCCATGCAGCTTGCAGTTTGTTTTGCCGCATCGGCAGCAGGACATAGACCTTCTGCCCCTCCTGGTAGATTCTCTCTCGGGCAGTGCGGTTATACCACTGCTTCTGTTTGCTTTGGGCCTGCACCATATTCTCCTGTACCAGACCTACAAGCGACTCCATTTTGTCTCGGAACCTGAGGACATAGTCCACTACAGAGACTTCCGTTCCGGCAACCTTGCCTTCCCAAGACTCTCTGATTAGGTCTAGGGGACCTCTTACTCGTCGCCCATACAGGAGTTCAAAGGGCGAAAACCCGGTTGACTCCTGGGGAACCTCTCTGTAGGCAAATAGCAGGTGAGGTAGATATCGTTCCCAGTCCGTCCCTTGCGCCTCCACGAACGTCTTCAGCATCTGCTTCAACGTCCCGTTGAAGCGCTCACAGAGGCCGTTTGTTTGTGGGTGGTAAGGGCTGGCTACGATATGGTTCACCTGTATTTTCCTACAGAGCCCCTGCATTAGTTCAGACATGAACTGAGGTCCTTGGTCGCTGAGAAGCTCAGCTGGGAACCCCACTCTCGTGAAGATCCCCAGCAGGGCGTCCGCAACCTTGTCAGCCCTAATGGAGGATAACGCCACTGCTTCCGGGTAGCGCGTCGCGTAATCCACCAGGGTTAATATGAACCGTTTACCCGAACTGCTGGGGATGGCCAGTGGACCAATGATGTCCACGGCCACCCTCCTGAAGGGTTCATCAATTATCGGTAAGGGATTCAATGGAGCTCGGTGACGGTCTCCTGCTTTGCCAACTCGCTGACAGGTGTCGCAGGACCTGCAGTACTTGGCGACATCTGCCCCGAGGCCAGGCCAGAAAAAATTCTGCACACCCGGGACTTTGTTTTGGTTACTCCCAGGTGACCAGCTAAGGGGATCTCATGAGCCACTTGCAGTAATTGTTCCCTGAACTGCACAGGTACAATAAGCTGCCTCTTGAGTGGCCCCACCCTACTGTCACTGTGGGAGATGTCCTCCTTATACAGTTTCCCATTGTCCCAACACACTCGGTATTTGTCTCCCTCAGTGGGAGGGCTGGCAGCTAACCCTCTTAGCTGCTCCAAGGTAGGGTCATCTCGCAGGGCCTGCTCAAAGGCGGCACTACAAGTCCCAGCCAGCTGTCCTGTGGCGAACAGGGACAGTGGCTGAGGCTCTGACGCGGTTAAGTCCACGGGGTCCGAACCAGTGGAAGGGGACACTTCCACTTGCTCTTCCCCAATGGAGCGTTCCGCTGCGGCTTTTGCAGCCCTGCGAGTGACGGGCAACACAGGCACAATAATGTCATCACATTTAACATTTGCACAACTTGAATCAGTTAAACACATGTCCGCTACCTGTGTACATACACCCGCCATCCCCTCTACATCTCCTGTCGTAGGAGAACTGCTCCCACACACCCCACCTCCCACCTCCCGCGGTCCATCCCCAAGGTTTTCTGATGTTACGCAAACATCCTTGCACAGTACCTCGGTATGTCCAGGGACCTCCATAGGGACGGGTGAGTCCTGTGTGCTTCCAGGGGGCACGTAGCACGAGACCAATCGTCCTAGGTCAGTGCCTAATAAAACATTTGTGGGGATCTCCGCAGAGACTCCCACCTCCCTTACTCCACTCCCAGCCCCCCAATCAAGGAAAACACGAGCTAGGGGAACATTAGGGCTCACCCCCCCAACTCCCGTGATGGTGAGGCTTTTGCCGGGAATAAGGTCTGCGTCATCCACTAGTTCAGGCCGAACTAGTGTGACTTCGGCTCCTGTATCGCGGAAGCCTGTGGTGCACCGGTTGCCCACAGTAACCGACTGTAGGTTGTCTGCGGTGTGTCTTGCAGCTCCATTCACCAACAGCACAGATGATGGGTTGCGGGCAAGCTTGCCAGGGGGTGCTGTCTTCTTCTCCGGGCACGAGTGGCTGAGGTGTCCTGGCTTGCCGCACGCATAGCATTTGCGCACATCTGTCGGTGCTGGCTTGACTCCTTCGGGTCTTTGTGCAGGCCTGTGAAAGGGTCGCTGGACCGGAACCGACAAAGCTGGCCGGGGGGAAGAAGCAGATTAAGAGGTTCCTCCCAGGCGGGACAGAGTGTCTTTGAATGCCCGAGTGCTGGGCATGGCGACGTATTCATCGGCTAGCTCGGCCGCCTCCCGCGCACTCTTCGGCTTGTGCTCACATACATATTTTTGCACATCCGTGGGGCAATTTGAGATAAACTGTTCTCGGACCATCAGATCCGCCAGGGACTGCTTGGTGTCCTCTGTGAGGGGATCAGACCACTGTTGGAAGGTGGTCTGCAACTTGCCCAGATGGTCCGTAAAAGTATCTCCGGGCCCTCTCCGCAGGGACCGGAACCGTAAACGGTAAGTCTCTGGAGTCAGCTGGTACTTGACCAGAATAGCCTTTTTGATGACCGCGTAACTGGTACGCTCTGCTAATGGTAGTCCGACCAGGGCCTCCATAGCTTTGCCCTTCAGTGCGGACATTAGATGTCCCGCCCACTGTGGCTCTGGTACCTGGTACTGCTGGCATGAGGTTTCAAAAGCATGCAGGAAAAGATCAATGTCACAGTTCTCAGACTCCATCACAGGCAGTTTTGGCTTGACCATCAGGGATGGGCCTGTGGATGTAGCATGCCGGTCGGACCCCTGAAGCTGTACTCGGGCCATGTCCAGTTCATGCCTGCGGACAGCTTCCTGTTCTGCAGCCTCGCGCTCAGCCTGGCGCTCTGCCCGACGTGCCTCCAGCAGCCGAAAATATAAGTCCGGGTTACTGAGCATTAGTTGGTCCAAACCATTTTGGGATGGCATAGAGACAGAGTTATGTCCAGCTAGAGGACTGCAAGTCCCAGCAGACTGTCCTCCTCCCAGTTCATAATCCTCATTCTGTAAGGGGTCACCTGGCTCAGGGGCCCCTGAGTGTCCTCCATTCTCTGAATCCTGCAGGGATGACTCTTGACTCCTCCGTGCACATAACTCCTGGATAAGGACAGTCTTATTTTTCCCATATACTTGGATGCCTTTGTGCTCACACAGAGCTGTGATATCAGACACGCTCAGGACGTCATAATTCACGGATTCGGACATTATTGCCAAATAAAAGATAGGACAGAAAACAAGAGAGAGGGGAGGGTACTGTCGTGAATTATTATTCTATCAAAACTAATGCACTCTGCTTCGTCTTCCAGAATTTTTCAATCCTTTAGTACAGAGTTATGGACATAACTTCATGCACTAATATTCTAAGCCTACAGAATCCCGTAAGCTGCCACCAGAAAATGTCACGAACTATGGATCCGATCGCTCTGGATCCCACAGCTCTGACGTAGTGGTCTGTGACGGAGTCTGCGCACACACAGAGACCTCACGTGACCGGGGTATTACCCTTCGGCTAACACCCCCCCACTACACTTCGGTAACTGCCACCACGTGGGTTCCCGGTCCACGAGCCGACTATCCGGGTCATTCACTATCACACAGATCAGTGGATGAACCGGATATCACTTACTGACCAACCGCAGTCAATCACCCCCAGCTACAATTCCTAAATGCAATTTAACTAACTACCTGGTAACGTCTCTTCAAAGGCAAGGTACGTTGTTCAGCAGATTAGAATATGGAAGACTTGGCCACTTAGATTTTATAATCTTTAATAAGAGGTAAAAAGCAGTGCATACAAATCTAATGAAAATGACTATAAATCTACAGAATAATAATAACAATATAAATAATCACGACAGTTCAAATGAAAGGGAAAAAGGTGAAAGAATACTTAGTTTCTCTGGAGGCTTTCAGATGGTCGTTCATATGTCCTTTTTGAATCCTTGCAAACCCCGTTCAGTATGTATCAGGGGAGACCCTCAAAGTTCTTCTGATACAGGGATATGCCGTCAATGTCCAATTAAGTGTCTGGTGATGTTCCATGGGTCTCTCTCCTCTGTCCTTGTGCACAGATCTTTATGAACTCTGCCATGGGCAGGAGACTTACTCCTGTCAGCCAATGGCAGCAGAGTGACTGTGGAGCCTAGGGATTGGCCTCCAAGGGTTTTATGACCCCCATCAAAGTTCAGTTCCTACAATGAGGATTATACTTAAGCCTGTATCTCCCTGATACATCGGCATATTTTTATCCAGAATACATATTTGCGATCCTTATTTATTTACATACAGAATGAGACCACACACGGTAATGCTGGGACCTGTAGTTCTTCTACCACCCATAGGTGAGCTACAGAATCACATCCTCTTGTCATATTTGATACCCAATTAACCACAATACTCTGTAGAGCCTGGATCTGGTGTCAGAAAGGGCATAAGTTGATTCATAACTGAAATATGAAAGTGGACTGGTTTTATGCCCAGAGCTAATTAAGGGCTATTAGCTCTCCTCAAACCAGACCTGGAAATTAATGACGTCACGCTCCAGCCAGGCTTGACAGCGAGCTGATCTTTATCTTATAGGACAGAATGAGCTGGGCCTGGTATAGCCTTTATGACCTTTTATAGCCGGCCTCACAGAGTAGTGGTAATAAAAGTGTCCATCTATATCATACTTGACCCAGGCTTCAGGAAGATGAGAGTTCACTGTTCTTTTACATAGGCCAGAAGCATACAAAATGGCTACCCAGAGGAATTATGTATGTATGCCGGCACAGCTCAGGCATCCAGAGAGGAGCAGGGGAGCAGCCGTTCAGTGTGAGAAGCTTCTCAGCAGCAGCAGAAAGGAGCCGGAGTTCCGATTAGGCTCCGCCCCCGGCCGCGATTAGGCTCCGCCCCCCGATCGCATCATAGGAGCGGGAAAAGAGCTCACTGTGTAAAGAAGGGAAAGAAAATGGCCCCCGGCGCCGCTCAGCGTGGAAAAAACTAAAGTAAGGCATCCCCAGCAAGGCGGATGGCAAGCCCAGAGAAGCGGAGACCGGAGGGGGAAGTGCTCAGAGACCAGATATGCCAGTAGAGAAGGAGCAGGGACATCCAGAGACGCCTGCCCAGTTAAGTGCCTCCATGACCCTTGCGCCCCAGACAGAACAACAATGCCACCTAGATCCCCATTCACCCAGGAGGCCCATAGGTCTCAGAGCAGAGAGGTAGGGAGGGAGGGGGGAGACACAGAGGACATGGCTGCCTTGCAGCTTCATACTTATCTGCTCCTGCAGATCTTCTCCCTCGACTCCACGACCAGCAGGGATGCACCTCTTCAGACATCTGACTCCTTGCTCAGGAGTGCAGTGCTCTGGAGGAGGGTGGCAGCAGGTGACCCAGGAGCTGGTGGGATGCTGGAGCTGACAGGTCGAGCCCGGATCCACTTGCCTTCTTGGGGGGATAATGGAGGCAGCCTGGCAACGTCCAACAAACGGCGGCGGGCACTCCATGGGGGACCAGGAAGGCGTAATGCCGAATGAAAGTGTCAACCTCCTTCACCAGACACTAAGCAAAGACTGAGTTCCTCCTGGTGGAGTCGGGGGGTATAGCCCGAGGAGGAGGAGCTCTTTCATTTGCATAGTGTCCCTCCTACTAATATCTCTAAGCTATACCCATGGTCTGTGTCCCCCAATGGAAAAAAGTACGAGAAAAATGAGCCCTCACACAGCTCTGTAAAAAGTTACAGGGATCAGTTTATGGCGATGAAAACAAAAAAATATTTTTTTTCAAGTTTTTTTTTCAGTTTTAAAATGCAAGAAGAACTATACATATCACAGTAATCGTACTGATCTGGAGAATGAAAGTAACAGATCAGTTTTACCACATAGGGAACGGTGTAGAAACAAAACCCATAAAACTGTTTTATTTTCGTTTTTTTTCCAATTTCACCTCATTTGGAATTTTATCCCAGCTCCCCACTACATCATATGCAATATTAACTGGTGGAAATAGAAAGTTCAAGATGTCTCATAAAAAAACAAGCTCTCATAAGGCTATGTGAATGGAAAAATAAAAAAGTTATGGCCCCAGAAAGGCAGGGAGGAAAAAGAAAGGGTTAATAAAATATCACTATCTATTATTAGACATAAAATACAGTGGAATAAAATAAAACATAAGCTGTTGGTCCAATTATTACTTCTCCTCACCCACCACAGACCCATACACACACAGCTTGGCTGAGCATGCATGTAAATTTCAACCAAGGAGAAAAAGTTTTGAACCTTTTTCACCTTTAACCCCTTAGTGACGTGTGACATACATATATGTCATACGGGCACATACAGCCTAAGGTCTGAGATCAGAAATAACTGCAATCTGGGCGTATTTCACAGATGCACTCCGCCAGAAACAGACAGAAGGTACAAATAAAATCTACAGCTCACCGTGCAAAAAACAAGCCCTCACACACTTCCATCGACCAAAAAATGAAAAATACTATGATTCAAAATAATTTTCTTTGTGCAATGAAAAGTATCATGGCTGTAGATATTTGGCACATAATGTTACAGTGCGAGGAGGAACCAGAGCTATAAAGACCAAAGAACAGCAAATGGACCTTTTCATGTCTAGAGTAAATTTCCCCCTATACAGGTGAAATTAGAATTTCGTACAAAAGTCCATTTATTTCAGTAATGCAACTTAAAAGGAATTGCATTAATGCAGCTTAAAATTTGAATTTTGTGAAAAGGTTCAATATTCTAGGCTCAAAGTGTCACACTCTAGTCAGCTAATTAATCCATACCCCCTGAGCAAAGTGTACCTCAAAATTGTGACTTTGGGGTTTCATAAGCTGTAAGCCATAATCATCCAAATTATAACAAATAAAGGCTTGAAATATCTCGCTTTGCATGTAATGAGTCTATCTCATATATTAGTTTCACCTTTTAAGTTGCATTACTGAAATAAATGAACTTTCACCTGTATATTTTGGGCTTTGTTTTTCACAAGACAGAGTCTTAGGGCTCTTTCAGACGGGTGTCCCGGATTTGCTCCAGATTCATTGTGGGAAACCGACGCAAGTGCGCACACAATTTCAGTCAGTTTTGACTGCGATTGCGTTGTTCAGTTTTTATCGCGCGGGTGCAATGAGTTTTGCACGCGCGTGATAAAAAAACTGAATGTGGAACCCAGACCCGAACTTCTTCACTGAAGTTCGGGTTCGGTGTTGTGTAGATGTTATTCTTTTCCCTTATAACATGGTTATAAAGGAAAATAATAGCATTCTTAATACAGAATGCTTACTAAAATGTGGCTTGAGGGGTTAAAAAATAAATAAAAATTAACTCACCCCATTCACTTGATCGCGCAGCCGGCATCGTCGTCTTTTTTCTTCTTTGAGGACCTAAAAAAGGACCTTTGACGTAATCGCGCTCAGGTGACGTCAGCGCAGGTCCTTGTGAATGAAGATAGAAGATCCTTCTATCTTCATTCAGCAGGACCTGCGCTGACGTCACCGCGCTGACCACGTGGTGAGCATGATTATGTCATCAAAGGTACTTTTGCAGGTCCTGAAAGAAGATGATGCCGGCTGCGTGATCAAGTGGATGAGGCAAGTTAATTATTATTATTTTTAACCCCTTAAGGCACATTTTACTAAGCATTCTGTATTAAGAATGCTATTATTTTCTGTTCTAACAATGTTATAAGGGAAAATAATACAGTGAGTAGACTTTAATGGGGGCCGGGGTTGCTCATCTCTATCATCTCTTAGCAACCATACATGAAAATTGCACCGCATCCGCACTTGCTTGCGATTTTCACGCAGCCCTATTCATTTCTATGGGGTCTGCGTTGCGTGAAAAACGCAGAATATAGAACATGCTGTGATTTTCACGCAACGCACAAGTGATGCGTGAAAATCACTACTCATCTGCACAGCCCCATTAAAGTGAATAGGTCCGGATTCAGTGCGGGTGCAATGCGTTCACCTCACGCAGTGCACCCACACGGAATTCTCGCTCGTGTGAAAGGGGCCTTAAAGGGCTTGTCCCACGAAACATATTCTACAGTTTTCAAACCAGCACCTGGATCTGAATAATTGTGTAGAGAGGTACTCTGTTTCACATATTGTGGGTGTGTCCTGTTATTACACGTTATTGGTCGGAAGTATTTGCACTACCGTCAGCTGTCACAAATAGATAGACCCATCTCCTGGGTTGGCACTGTTCTTTTTCAATAAAAACTCCTTCTCCTTGGATATAGGGCCTCTTTTAGGACATATCTTGGTTATTGCAAAATGTACTGTGGTCAGACACTGGAAGGTGAAAACTTCTCCAGAAATAGGTGAGGTAATTGCTACACTTAACACCACTTGTCAATGTGAGAAACTTTTAGCTTACAGTGTACAAAACAAAAACTGAGCCGTTGGTATGAAACAACAACCTGTCTCCGATCTTAATATTACAGAATTAGAGAGATCAAGGTAAGTATAAAGGGTGTTCTACCCACAGTTTCCAAATCCTATCTACCCTTGGCTTCCTAAATACAGGTGTTGAACCCCCACCGATCAGATACTGACTGGGGCAGACTGGCCATAGACCCTACAGGGAATTTTCCAAGTGGGCCGATGCCCATAGGGGCCACCCGTGCCCTCTTCCCTGTTGCTGGGCAGGTACGTACTAGAGGGGAACTGAAGCGGTTGTAAGAAGGTACCTGGAATTATTGTGGATGGAAGGTATGTGTCACCGAGGTTCCTGGCCTCGGTGAAGTAAGAGTTGGTATTCTATGCGTCAGCAGCAGCTATTGCTAGTTGACACCTAAAGATTTAGCATGGCTGTTATAGCTGATCCGGAATGGCTTTTACTGGGAGTAGTCAAAGTGCTGGGTGGGTGACTACTCCCCATGTCCCAGGACGGGTTTTGCCAGGCATAAAAACCAGCCAGCACTGCCATGTGTGAGGATTTACCTTCCTCTGACAGTGGAGCTCAGGAGTCTGTGTGCTGTGAACTGAGGGCTGTGCTGGGATTTGAGGTTTGAGCTGCCTATGGACTTGACGAGGCTGAACGGCTAACAGGGTATGAATTAACACCCAGGAGAAAAGGTGTCTTTTACTGTTTATGGACTTTTCTTGTGTGTGAACAAACACCAAGCCACCTGCGTTTTGCGATACACATTATCTGCATTTTGTTATACAACAATGTATGAATAAACACTGCTGTTTGATTCAAGAACTGTGTACTTTGCCTCTATATTGCATCCGCTAGTCCTAACTACCAGAGCGAATCCCCACAGGGTCATTATTAGAGGAAGTCCAGGCAGCATACTGAAGGTAGGGCTGGCTTGGTGCTGTAGCCCAAGGACAGAATGTGGCAGCTATTGATGGCCACCACAAAGGGACAGCTTCTGGGGAGGTATTTTGTGCTGCACTGTGGTATTACTGACCCTGCCAACATGTATTGGCCCCATCTAATTGTGTTGCCTCACCTTCTGTCAATTTATAATCACCTACAACATTGGGGCCATTTTTAGAAGATTTCTTCCAGGGCCACTTTAAGTTCCCAGTCCACCCCTGGATACTGATGACCCATCCTCTGGATAGTATAAAACTCCCAGAAAGCTCTTTAAGAATTACCACTGCAGCCTATGGGAGTTTCATTATGTTTCTATGGGGCCCCTTCTGTGGCAGGGCTCCATAAATGCAATTTGTAACGGACCGTTTCAGCAGACAAGGGGTTAAAATCCGTTTAGGCGATAAGCCCCTTTCTGAGAGACAGGCACAGCTACTGCAGGATACACCAAACTCCCGAACTGGATACAAAGTAGCACTCCAAACTGGAACCTCACGAATAGCTGCTAGCAGACGAACAGGAATCAGCTTACACTTCTGGCAATCTGTCCTCTAACAGCATACAGTGAATCCCCCCAATAACGAGACAAGGCTCCGTGTTGAGGGTCAAGCAGTGGTCTGACTGTACTTCACGTACAGCCTCTTTTATTCATAAACCACAAACATAGTACTGCCCACAGGGGTTTGAAATACAACCAATCAGTAATTTACAACACATACAATGTAACTACAGCAACCAATCGTTCACACCCCCAGAGGACCAGAATGAAGACTGTGACATAGGACAGATACAACATATCCCCACAATGCATCATGGTCTCCTCCTCTCTGTCCCGGAGACAACCTGAGGAGCAATCCAATTATCTCTGAGGACAAAGGGAGATCGCCAATACACATGTGAGGACAACAGAACAGACATCACCATTTAAACACACAATGGGACAATGGCACAATAGAAACACACCCAGCATTTTCCTCCCAAGCTGACAAGTTACACTTATTATAAATTGTTACAACTTTGTGAGTTTACATTGGCCATACATATAACTTACATTAATTTAAACAGTATAACTTGGGGACAAACCTATCCAAAATTCACTTGAATAGGTTCAGGGGTTTAAAAGTTAGTATATGGCCCATAATCCTGGGGCAAGAGGCGGATAAACAGGCCTCTCCAAAACACAGTGGCGAGGTTGGTTTCGCCACACATCTCCCCCCCCCCAGGGAAGACTAACCAGATACCTGACCTCACGCCGGTCGGTACCTGAGTTAGTCTGGCAGCCCACCCACAACCCAATACTGGACCTGTTGCATTTGGTAGCCTGTCTCTGTCCAGTGAGTCCACCAAGGTTATGTTGGAAGCTGGTACTCCCGGTCTCTGTGTTGCTCCCTGGCTTGGAGTCTGATTGTTGGAGGGGGAGACCGACTGTCTCTACCCCCTGTGCTGTAAGTGCAGAGACCACGGTCCCATCTGTACTGTTGTGGGGCTTACTGTCTCCCCCTGGTGCGTTAAGCTGCCGCTGGGGAGAGGGGGTAACGAGCTCCTCTCCCATACATACTTCCAGCCGCTGGGGAGGGCGACCGACCGTCTCCGCTCCCAATACAGTGTCCTGCTGCTGGGGAAAGGAGACTGGGCTCTCTATTCCCTGCTGGACACTCTGCCACTGGGGGACAGGACCGACTGTCTCTGCCCCATGTAACTCCGCCTGCCGCTGGGGAAAGGAGACTGGGCTCTCTATTCCCTGCTGGACACTCTGCCGCTGGGGAATGGAGACTGGGCTCCCAATTCCCAAAAAATCACTCTGCTGCTGGGGGGCAGGAACAACTACCTCTGCCCCCTGTAACTCAGCCTGCCGCTGGGGAGGGAGGACGCTGCTCTCCTCTCCCTGCACTTCACACTGCCTTCCCGGCATATCACTCTGCTGCTGGGGGGCAGGAACAACTACCTCTGCCCCCTGTAACTCAGCCTGCCGCTGGGGAGGCAGGACGCTGCTCTCCTCTCCTTGCTTTTCACACTGCCTTCCCGGCATATCACTCTGCTGCTGGGGGGCAGGAACAACTACCTCTGCCCCCTGTACCTCAGCCTGCCGCTGGGGAGGGAGGACGCTGCTCTCCTCTCCCTGCACTTCATACTGCCGCTGGGGAATGGAGACTGGGCTCCCAATTCCCTGCAGGACCGGTGGAGAGACCTCGGTCCCATCTCTACCGGCCACCTGGGGTCCTTCCCAGTAACACTCTACAATATCTGCCCAGCTGAATGGGTCTGGATCTGGGTCTGTCACCTTACTGTCCTGCTGAGCCTTCCCACTGGCGTGGAAGAGATCTCGGTAGTACTGCTCCAGTTCCCACTCCAGGGTTGCTAGGTGAGCCAGTTCTTGCTCTACTTCATGGGGGTCATCCCACTCATGCCTAGCCTCCCTCTCATAGAAAATGTCCTGAAGTCTGGACTGTGCAGGGCTCCCGAAGTCATGCTCTGCAAAGGACTCCCATAACAAGCCAGGACCATCAAACTCCTCTCCCTCTGGCTTGTCATGTTCGGCTGTCCAGGGTATATACTGTGCCATATACCACCAAAGCGCCTGGTAGGCATCCTCCAGCCATAGCTCCTGCCATACCCGATGCTCTAGTTCCTTCACCCATTCCTCCAGGGGCTGCTCTCCCAGGAAGGGCATCCGCAGGGCCACTTGCTTCTGCAACCGCTGCTCTTCACTGGGGAGACTCTCACCCCGCTGGTATTGTACACTATCCAGGGCCTGGTACCAGATGCCTTTCCTTAATGCATCCCGGCCATCCAGGTCCTCCTCCTCGTATAACACTGCTGGTTCCATCCTGTTGCTTTTAGGGTCGCTGTACTGGGACATGCGTTGCCTTTAAATTGTAGAATCCACAGAAATGGTGTCTCCTGTAAGTGTCCTTCTGGCTGTAGGAACGATCCCGCTGCTTGCCACCAATGTAACGGCACGTTCCAGCAGACAAGGGGTTAAAATCCGTTTAGGCGATAAGCCCCTTTCTGAGAGACAGGCACAGCTACTGCAGGATACACCAAACTCCCGAACTGGATACAAAGTAGCATTCCAAACTGGAACCTCACGAATAGCTGCTAGCAGACGAACAGGAAACAGCTTACACTTCTGGCAATCGGTCCTCTAACAGCATACAGTGAATCACCCCAATAACGAGACAAGGCTCCGTGTTGAGGGTCAAGCCGTGGTCTGACTGTACTTCACGTACAGCCTCTTTTATTCATAAACCACAAACATAGTTCTGCCCACAGGGGTTTGAAATACAACCAATCAGTAATTTACAACACATACAATGTAACTACAGCAACCAATCGTTCACACCCCCAGAGGACCAGAATGAAGACTGTGACATAGGACAGATACAACATATCCCCACAATGCATCATGGTCTCCTCCTCTCTGTCCCGGAGACAACCTGAGGAGCATTCCAATTATCTCTAAGGACAAAGGGAGATCGCCAATACACATGTGAGGACAACAGAACAGACATCACCATTTAAACACACAATGGGACAATGGCACAATAGAAACACACCCAGCATTTTCCTCCCAAGCTGACAAGTTACACTTATTATAAATTGTTACAACTTTGTGAGTTTACATTGGCCATACATATAACTTACATTAATTTAAACAGTATAACTTGGGGACAAACCTTACCTAAAATTCACTTGAATAGGTTCAGGGGTTTAAAAGTTAGTATATGGCCCATAATCCTGGGGCAAGAGGCGGATAAACAGGCCTCTCCAAAACACTGTGGCGAGGTTGGTTTCGCCACACAATTATTGTGGTAGCACCAAATCCTTTAGAGGGCTTGAGGATACCACAACAAACTATGTTGAGATTAGCGGCTGTTAGGGCCCCAGGAGTGCAGCACTCTTGAGTAAAAGCTGCCTTAGATGCCATGGTCACAACTAGGGTTGGGCGATATCAAAAATATTCCCAAGATAACGATATTAAGAAATTTATCGCGATAACGATATATATTGCGATAAATACCCATTTAGCAGAAAAAAAAAAACACTTGGGGCCAAAAGGAGACATTATACTGTATGGGGCAGCCACAAGGAGACGTTACACTGTATGGGGCAGCCACAAGGAGACGTTACACTGTATGGGGCAGCCACAAGGAGATGTTACACTGTATGGGGCAGCCACATGGAGACGTTACACAGTATGGGGCAGCCACAAGGAGACGTTACACTGTATGGGGCAGCCAGAAGGAGACGTTACACTGTATGGGGCAGCCACAAGGAGACGTTTGTACTGTATGGGGCAGCCTCAAGGAGACGTTATACTGTATGGGACAGCCACAAGGAGACGTTACACTGTATGGGACAGCCACAAGGAGACGTTACAGTGTATGGGGGCAGCCACAAGGAGACATTAGAGTGTATGGGGCAGTCACAAGGAGACGTTACACTGTATGGGGCAGCCACAAGGAGACGTTATACTTTATGGGGCGGTGGGCCACAAGGAGACATAATACTGTATGGGGCGGTGTGTGGTAGTTTAGGGACGCCTCTTACGATCCATCTAACTGGGGTAAAATCCTATTAGGATAATTTGTGGAGGAAGTCTTCTTTGGGAGATTTTAAAGAAGAGGACAGGGCTCCACATGGGCTAGAAGTGACAACTGGTATTGGGGGGGGGGTCATTCTGTGGTGATGTCACTCTCCACCCCCAAAATAGCAGTACATGAGGAAGCTGACTTCAAATATGAAGTTCTCCTACCCCTATAAATCACCCCAATGGACAGTGACTGCAGTCATTACCTGAAGGAGTAGTGAAATAGCCAGGGGTTATGTTAGCAGTCAGTAGTGGGCGACGCAGATGAAAACACAGAAAACACCTTCAATGTAAACCATCAGTCTACCGGAGCCCAGTACACACGATATATACAGATATACACGTCATGTATGTACACAGTGACGTCTCTATTTATATGCGTATCACATCACAGGTGGACACTGGAGTGAAGACACATGCGTTGGTGACACATATTAAAGAGGACCTTTCATGGGTCCAAAGAATATGAACTTTTTGATTGCTTTTGGGATACATTGGGCCAGATTTATCATTAGCTCAAGTCAGAATAAGGCCTCTTTCACACGTCCGTTTTTTTTTTTCCGTTTTGCGGGCCGTTTTTTGCGTTCCGTATACGGTCCGTATACGGAACCATTCATTTCAATGGTTCCGCCAAAAAAAACGAATGTACTCCGTATGCATTCCGTTTCCGTATTTCCGTTTTTCCGTTCCGTTAAAAGATAGAACATGTCCTATTATTGCCCGGCAAATCACTTTCCGTGGCTCCATTCAAGTCAATGGGTCCGCAAAAAAAACTGAACACATACGGAAATGCATCCGTATGTCTTCCGTATCCGTTCCGTTTTTTGCAGAGCCATCCATTGAAAATGTTATGCCCAGCCCAATTTTTTCTATGAAATTACTGTATACTGTATATGCCATACGGAAAAACGGAACGGAAACGGAAACACAATGGAAACAAAAAACGGAACAACGGATCCATTTAAAACGGACTGCAAAACACTGAAAAAGCCATACGGTCGTGTGAAAGAGGCCTAATGGAGTGAAAAAGTCTAAAATTTTTGCGCAATCACTAAAACTGCGCAAAAATTTGCAACTTTTTTCTGCTCTGCACTATGCTCGCCAGTTTTCTGAAATGTGTTTTCTTATGTAAATGAATCTCTAGACAGATTTACTATTGCGACTATTTAAAAAGTCGCAAAAAAATGCGCAATTTCACTCCGGTGAGGACCATGCTTATCTTATGAGACTTTTTAACCCCTTAAGGACGCAGGGCGTACCGGTATGCCCTATTTCCCGAGTCCTTAAGGACTCAGGGCGTACCGGTACATCCTAACTTTAAATCGTTATGCCGGCGCCGCAGGGGTTAATCTGAACAGGATGCCGCCTGAAATCATTCAGCCGGCATCCTGTCTCAACGTCAGCGGGGGGTCATGTGACCCCCACGTATCGGCGATCGCCGCAAACCGCAGGTCAATTCAGACCTGCGGTTTGCTGCGCTTTCTGCAGTTTCTGATCCATGCGGTCCCTGACCGCGGGGATCAGAAGCTTTAGTGTCCCTAAAATAAAGATTTTCCACCCCCCCATGATTTTTTGCCGGCGGTTGGTGCAGGGGGGGGGGAGTTGTGGGCGGTGGGGGCGGTGCGGGAGGCGGGCGGTGCGGCAGGCGGGATCGCGATCCCCCGCCCGCCTCCCCTTGAATAATCGTTGGTGGTTAGTGGGTATACCAAGGTGCCAGCAGGGTGCTAAAGGCAGAGATCTGTTCAGACAAAGTGTAAGTAAAATACAGTACAAAACACTATATGGCGTACTGTACTGTATTATACATACATCAGACCCATTGGATCTTCAAGAACCAAGTGGGTCTGGGTCAAAAAAAAAGTGAAAAAAAGTGAAAAAAATGTAAAAATCAAAAAACACATTTATCACTGATTAAAAAGGCTGTTAACCCTTGCTTTGTAACTGCAAAAAAATATTAAAATGGAAAATCTGCCAAAAAAGTGAAATTTTGAAATTGTATCTCTATTTTCCATTAAATCTTGTGCAACACCTAAAGGGTTAACAAAGTTTGTAAAATAAGTTTTGAATACCTTGAGGGGTGTAGTTTCTTAGATGGGGTCACTTTTATGGAGTTTCTACTCTAGGGGTGCATCAGGGGGGCTTCAAATGGGACATGGTGTAAAAAAAACAGTCCAGCAAAATCTGGCTTCCAAAAGCCAAACGGCGCACCTTTCACTCTACACCCTGCTGTGTGGCCGTACAGTAGTGTACGGCCACATATGGGGTGTTTCTGTAAACGGCAGAGTCAGGGCAATAAAGATACAGTCTTGCTTGGCTGTTAACCCTTGCTTTGCTAGTGTAAAAAATGGGTTAAAATGGAAAATTAGGCAAAAAAATGAAATTCTCAAATTTCATCCCCATTTGCCAATAACTATTGTGCAACACCTAAAGGGTTAACGAAGTTTGTAAAATCAGTTTTGAATACCTTGAGGGGTGTAGTTTATAGAATGGGGTCATTTTTGGGCGGTTTCTATTATGTAAGCCTCGCAAAGTGACTTCAGACCTGTAGTGGTCCCTAAAAATAGTTTTTTTGCAGATTGTAGATTTGCTTCTAAACTTCTAAGCCTTGTAACATCCCCAAAAAATAAAATATCATTCCCTAAATGCTACAAACATGAAGTAGACATATGGGGAATGTAAAGTCATCACAATTTTTGGGGGTATTACTATGTATTACAGAAGTAGAGAAACTGAAGCTTTGAAATTTGCAAATTTTTCAAAATTTTTGGTAAATATGGTATTTTTTTATGCAAAAAAATTAACTTTTTTGACCCAATTTCAGCAGTGTCATGAAGTAAAATATGTGACGAAGAAACAATCTCAGAACGGCCTGGATAAGTCAAAGCGTTTTAAAGTTATCAGCACTTAAAGTGACACTGGTCAGATTTGCAAAAAATGGCCAAGTCCTTAAAGGGACTCTGTCACCACTTTCTAACCCCCCCTTTTAAAAGTATTGTTCTCTCCATGGCACCCTTGTGATTACAAAGGTGTTGTTATAACATAAATTCGCCGTCTCGTTTTGATAAAAATACCTTTTATCTAACCTGTCAATCTTGTGGATAAGGTGCCCAGGGCGTTTCTGAAGGTCTGAAGCTGCCGCCCGCCGCCGTTGGTGCCCAGCTCCTCCCCTGATCCTTTCAGCGCCGCCTGAATGTAAAGAAATCCGCCTCCGGCTCTCGCTCAGTGCCCCCTCCTCCTTTTCAAAGATCCCGCGCGTGCGCACAGGCCTGTGCCTGATGCGCCCGTGAGGACATTTAGAATCAGCCTCATTGAGCGAAGTGCGCATGCGCGCACTTCGCTCAACCTCCTCATAAGACGAGCACTGCAGCCAGCCACTCAGAGCCTGCGGCTCCATACAGCGCTTGGCAGGCTCTGAGTGGCTGGCTGCAGTGCTCGTCTTATGAGGAGGTTGAGCGAAGTGCGCGCATGCGCACTTCGCTCAATGAGGCTGATTCTAAATGTCCGCACGGGCGCATCAGGCACAGGCCTGTGCGCACGCGCGGGATCTTTGAAAAGGAGGAGGGGGCACTGAGCGAGAGCCGGAGGCGGATTTCTTTACATTCAGGCGGCGCTGAAAGGATCAGGGGAGGAGCTGGGCACCAACGGCGGCGGCGGGCGGCAGCTTCAGACCTTCAGAAACGCCCTGGGCACCTTATCCACAAGATTGACAGGTTAGATAAAAGGTATTTTTATCAAAACGAGACGGCGAATTTATGTTATAACAACACCTTTGTAATCACAAGGGCGCCATGGAGAGAACAATACTTTTAAAAGGGGGGGTTAGAAAGTGGTGACAGAGTCCCTTTAAGGTGAAATAGGGCTGAGTCCTTAAGGGGTTAATAGAACATGCGACTTTTTTGTAAAGACGTGCGACTTTTGTAAAGGTGCTTACTGACGGATAAACTGCTACCGGCAAACCACATTTATTACAGTCTTAAAGGGCCGATCATAAATCTGACTTGACTAAAACTGACTTTAGCCATATGTGAAAGTGGAGTGAGCTGTCAGAGTAATGATAAATCTGGCCCATTTGACTTTTTGTGAGGCCAGGTGAAAAAAAATGACTGTTTTGACATAGTTTTTATTTTTTATTTTTATATTTTTACAGCATTCACCTGAGGGGGCAAATAATGTGATATTTTTATAGAGCAGGTTGTTATGGACGAGGCGATACCTAATATATCTATCATTTTTATTTTTGTTAAGTTTTACACAGTGAAAGTCTTTTTGAACAGAATAAAATCTTGTTTTTCTGTTGTCATTTGCTGAGAGCCCTATTTTTTTTAATTTTTTGGGCGATTGTCTTAGGTAGGGTCTCATTTTTTGCGGGATCAGATGACGGTTTGAGTGGTACCATTTTGGGCTAAATACGCTTTCGATTGCTTGGTGTTACACTTTTTGTGAGGCAAGGGGACCAGAAAATGTCTGTTTTGGCACTGTTTTTATTTAATTTTTTAATGGAGTTCACCTGGTGGGGTGGATCATGTGATATTTTTATAGAGCCTGTCGATACGGACGCAGCGATACCTAATATGTCTACTTTTCTCTTTTTACCTATTTTTAACAATTTTTTTTTTATACTTTATTTTGGGAAAAGGACACTTTTTTTTTTTTTTACTTGAAACTTTATTCTTTTTGTAAAACTTTTTTTTTTTTACATCTTTTTTAACTTAATTTTTTTGTCCCACTCTGGGACTTCAAATTTCGTTGTCTGAACCCCTTTACAATGCATTACAATACTTCTGCATTGCAATGCATTGGCTGTAATTGTATTACGGACTGTAATACAGTACACTTAGGCCGCTTTCACGTGGGCGAGAATTCCGCGCGGGTGCAATGCTTGAGGTGAATGTATTGCACCTGCACTAAATCCGGACCCATTCACTCCAATGGGGCTGTGCACATGAGCGGTGATTTTCACGCATCACTTGTGCGTTGCGTGAAAATCGCAGCAAGCTCTATATTGTGCGTTTTTTTCAAGCAACGCAGGCCCCATAGAAGTGCGGATGCGGTGCGATTTTCACGCATGGGATGGGAACCCGATCTTTATTATTTTCCCTTATAACATGGCATAAGGGAAAATAATAGCATTCTTAATACAGAATGCTAAGTAGATTAGGGATGGAGGGGTTAAAAAATAAAAAATAATTAAACTCACCTCATCCACTTGATCGCGCAGCCCGGCTTGTCTTCTTTCTTCTTTTTTGAGGACCTGAGAGGAAAGTGACATCACCAAAGGTCCTTTTCCTCCCAGGTCCTCAAAGAAGAAGAAGAAGAAAGAAGACAAGCCGGGCTGCGCAAACAAGTGGATGAGGTGAGTTTAATTATTATTTTTTTATTTTTTAACCCCTCCATCCCAAATTTACTTAGCATTCTGTATTAAGAATGCTATTATTTTCCCTTATAACCATGTTATAAGGGAAAATAATAAAATCTACATAACAGTTAACCCAAACCCCAACTTCTGTGAAGAAGTCTGGGTTCGGGTCTGGGTACCAAACGTGCCGATTTTTCTCACACGCGTGCAAAACGTATTAAAACGCTTGGCACTCGCACAGAAAAAATTGTGCATTTTCCCGCAACGCACCCGCATCTTGTCCGGCCCTCACACGCGACGCCTGTGTGAAAGAGGCCTTACAGCCTGCCTCCTGTGAGATCCAGGGGGCTGGATCTCACAGGCTGACACGGAAGGCAGCTACGATGCCTAAAAAAGGCATCGGGCTGCCATCCAAGCCATCGAATCCCCATCACAGCAGCGCAGGAACCCGCTAGACACGCGGACCCCTCAGGATAACGCACGTGCCGCGGTCAGCGCTGAACGCGGCAGTGCAAGAGTTAATGTGCCAGCATCTGTGTTTTAACCGTTGCCGGCGCATACAGCAGGGGTCCGTCAATCACCATAGCTGTACGGTGCTGTATCCTACGGGTTAAAGAAAGTTTGGAAAAAAAAAATTGAAATCTGATTTTCTCTACTTTTAAGAAAGATAGTTATTACTTAACATTCCCTATATAACATTCCCTATGTCTATTTCATGTTGGCATCATTTTGTAAATGTAATTTTATTTGAGGCTCCACGGTGGTTTTTGTACCTGGTCTCCCTAAGATCAGCTATTGCTTTGCTTGAGTAGTTTCCAAGGCATTGCTCCCGGTGATTTTTGTTTAGTTTGTAGTATATACTTGAGGGAGTGGCACCTTCAAGTGTGAATGCGCTTCTATTTTATCCTGGGAGTAGCATTTTGTGCACTTTTGCCCTTCCTATCAAACAGACCGCCTTGATTAAGGTGGTACATATAGCTGTGCTTGCTCCTCCGTTCATCGGTTGCTGGTTGCACATAGAGGTGACTAGGAGCAGCACACTATATGTGCAGAGTCTGCTTTCCTGAACATAGATGCCCAATGGCATAGGTAGGTTTAGATTAGGACCTGCCTGACTGAGACCACATTGGCGGGGGTAGTTGGGCACAGATGTGTTTTGATCAAAATATATTGGTAAGAGTCTCCGATTTTATTATATCAGAATGAGGGCTTAGTCCATATATAATGCTTGCATCTATTGTGCATTATTGTTTTCTGTGATTTTTTATTCATAAATGTAGCCATGGACATCCGCATATTTATCATATCGTGCAGGATGTTTTTATTTATTTTTTTAATGTTTTTTCTGTGATTTTTGCTTAGATTGGTCCCAGTTAGCCAGGCACACTGCAGGGCTCAGAAGGGAAGGAGTGCCATATGGTTTTTGAAGGGCAGATTTTGCTGAAATGTTTTTTGGCGCCATATCGCATTTGAACAGACCGTGTGGTATCCCCACAGTGAAAACCCCTTTTAAGTGACCCCATTTTTGAAACTACACCCCACAAAGAATTTTTCAAGGGGTGTAGTGAGCACTTTCAACCAACAGGCATTTCATAGAATTTAGAAACACCTGGTTGTCACTTCAGACCCAAATCTTTCATTTTCACAAGGGGCAACAGAAGAAAATCACTCTCAATTTGTTACCCATTTTCTCCTTAATATGGAAACACACCATAAGTGGTCGTAAATTGCTGTATGGGCACAGCTTTTGGAGGACAGATTTTGCTGAAATTGTTTTTGGGTGATATGTCGCATTTGAAGAGACCCTGACGTGCCCCTACAGTGGAAACCCCTCATAAGTAATCCCATTTTGGAAACTACACTCCATAAGGAATTTTTCAAGTGGTACAGACAGTATTTTGACCCCACAGGGTTTTTGCAGACCAAGAGTGCATGATGCCTTATCTGGCCCTTCTTTCATGAAATAAAGAAAACAGGCTTCATACTCACACAGGAGACTTCGCTGCATAACAAAGAAAATAAATGCATGCGTACTACAATTATGCACTAAATAAAGCTTTACATAAATAAGTGTCTTACCTTCTTTTTAGCTTTTTACCAATAACAGGAAGTGGCTTGAGTGCTAATTGCTTCCTTAGGTTCTTCAGATTTCCCTGATCTGCGGCTCCATGAACAGCAGACTGCCAGGTGCCTTCATGAATACGAGCACCCTATATAACACACCAAGAATGACAACATATACGTGGTGGGGTGAATCATGGAGCCCTAGCCTTCCTTTGCTAAACCATGGGCCCAACTGATGGAACTTCACTTTAGAATAGTTCTCTATATATAGGCACACACGAAAACTGATATGTGTTACGGCCACGCAATTTTATCGCACAATTAAGCTGCCGTAGCACAGTTAGTTAAATGGGTTATCCCACAAAACGGATCACTATGCACGGAATAGGTGATTTAATATGAAGTATTGCAACATACATGCAATAAAGATAGTAAGCATGTACATTACATTTTCCTCTCTGCTAGTGCCCCCTGCTGTTTCTCCTGCATTCACTGGTGGACTAGACATGCTCAGTAGCTTCCCTGCTCCCTTCCTACTCGGTGCTGGTGAAGTATTCTCATAGTGAAGCGGCCCAGACACCTTTCATTCACTCAGCCCCGCTTCTAAATTCATAGAAGAATGCCGCTATATCTATTTCTAGATAGTGGAAGAGAAAACTGAGGGAGGGCACTGCATAGCATAGTGCTATTTATTAGTGGAATCACTGGAGTTGTGTGTAGGGACTATAGGGGTTATTTATTAAGACCGGAGTTTTAGACGCCAGTCTCTACAGAACTTTGGCGTATCCATCGCCAGTTCTAAATATAAGACAGCTTCCTTGCTGACTTAAATTTAGACCATTTTCTACACCTAAAACAGGCGTAGAAAATGATGAATGAGACGGGCCTGCCGGCCTATCGCTTTCCCTGCCACCCCCCCTTTTTTTAGACCTGGCGTGAGCAGGGAAAAGTGCAGCTTACAGTGCAAATAACCTTTGTGCCGCAATCTGCGCCAGAAATACGCCTAATATAGGCATATATCTGATCGTAAATGACCCCCAATGTTCTATGCAGGGGAGGGAGACAGGAGCAGGGGTTAACAAGAGCTGAATGCACTGCACTCATGGGAGATGCAGGTGCTTGACTGTCACATGTGATAAGCTGCTGCCCACCCACAAAAAGTAAAGAAATAAAACGCTGCAGGTAAGTGGGTAACGGTGAAAATTACACTAGTGAGCAGCATTTCTTGCATTGATATAGTTAAAATAATGGCATGCATAATTTTTTTGTTAATTTGTGGGATAACACCTTTAAAGGTCATGGACACCTTTGGGACAATTTTTTTATGATTCAATTTTACTTGCTTTTGGCTGAAAAGCATTTTTTGGTCATTTTAGCAGTTTTTGAGATACTTGCGGTTAAAAATCAGTCTAATTGCAGACTGTCCCTCTTGAGTTCTGACATGTGAAGCCTAATCTCTGATCTCCTGACCTCAAAAAAACTCATTTAAGCCAAATCATATCAGTTTGATAAGAGCTTAGCTATGATAATCACATTTTCTGCCAATTTTGCAACTTTTACAGGGTATCATAAAACCATCACTTACAAAGTACATTGGGGGTTATTTACAAAACTTGTATGCCAGTTTTCTGTTGTACAAAGTCTAAATTTTTTCCACAATCATTTTACAACTTATCACGTTTCTAGATGCTCTCTGCTCTTTAAAACAAAAAAGGTGGTGCCCAACAAAGTGGCACATTTACAAAAACATGGCAGAAATCTGATGCAAATTATAACTAAATCTATGTGAGCCCTTAGCTGAAGTAGATTTCAGTTTCTGGTGCAATTTTATTAAGATGCCTACACCTCTTAATAAATTTACCACCTCTTACTGAACTAGGGTATGAGCCCCATTAGCTGCAACAGGTTTGCTCTCAGGACAGCACACTGTACTACTACTCTACCAACAATGGAAAAAATATCTGGAATTAATAATTAGAAAATAAACCTCCCTCTGGGAATCTGTCAAGGAGTGGACCGTCTGCAATAGTTTTGATGCAGGGTCAAATGTTCGGTTGACTGGGAATGCCAATTCCTACTCATTTTCCTGTTTTACTTTTCCTGTTTGTTGCACAAGGGCCCACATTTACCAATGTGAGGGCTCCTGGAGTCGGGTGTAAATGTGGCACAATTTGGACCTCTAGGTTTAGATAAATGATCTTGCGGCTAGCCCAGACAGAGTACTGGAAAAGGTGTGTGGATTTGGGGGAAAGGGGCATGAGCAATTTTGATATTAAATTCCGTCTGAAACTAAACAAACCTAGAAATAGTTGGTATAAAGTTATACAAAAGCATCTATCCCTGCACCCAATTTATCATCCAGCCAGAGCCGCTGTAATACGTTTGTTGCATGTCTAGACGGCCTGTGTATGTTTACGCCATCTACAGGATTATAAAGAAATCAATTAAACTAACCTCTGGTCCAGACTTGAAAGCCATAATACTTTCTACAGCTGTCAGGGTTCCTGAGAATTAGAAAAAAAATCCTTACATTTCTTTGCAATCATCCACATTCCACTGACCATGAAAGCAATGTACACGGTAAAATAAAATCTACAGATCGCTTGAAAAAAATGAGCCCTCAAACAGATCCATAGTTGGAAATAGAAAAAGGTTATGGGGGTCAGCATATGGCAATGCACAGGAAACGCCATAAAAACTAAACCCATAAAACTATGGCGTATTTTGTCAAATTTCACCCTATTTGAATTTTTTTTTCAGCTTCCCATTACATTGTATGCAATATTAAATGGTGACATTAAAGAAAGTATATTTTGTCCCGCTAAAAACAAGCCCTCATTATGACTTTGGGAAGGTAGGGAGTGAAAAACAGTAGATCACTATGTTCACAAAGTCCAGAATTTTACCGGACAGAAGCGTACATAGGTCACCTACAGTTTTAGGTTTCTTTTTTAAGAAAAGCAACAATAGAAACCTTATTACAAATAATTATCAGCTAGCTAAGGCTACTTTCACACTAGCGTTCGGGGCTCCGCTTGTGAGTTCCGTTTGAAGGCTCTCACAAGCGGCCCCGAACGGATCCGTACTGCCCTAATGCATTCTGAGTGGACGCGGATCCGCTCAGAATGCATCAGTCTGGCAGCGTTCAGCCTCCGCTCCGCTCAGCAGGCGGACATCCGAACGCAGCTTGCAGCGTTCGGGTGTCCGCCTGGCCGTGCGGAGGCAAACGGATCCGTCCAGACTTACAATGTAAGTCAATGGGGACGGATCCGTTTGAAGATGACACAGTATGGCTCAATTTTCAAACGGATCCATCCCCCATTGACTTTCAATGTAAAGTCAAAACGGATCCGTTTGCATTATCTTGAAAAAAAATAAATAAAAAAAATTGTATTTTTTTTTTGTTCATGGTTATGCAAACGGATCCGTTCTGAACGGATGCAAGCGTTTGCATTAAAGGAGCGGATCCGTCTGTGCAGACACCAGACGGATCCGCTCCTAACGCAAGTGTGAAAGTAGCCTTAAGGGACACTTCCATCAAAACATGTCACCACATATTTACAACCCCCATGTGAATATTTTTTCCATAAAGAACAGTAGATATAATTTTTTGATCTCGCTCCATGTATACTAGTTCCTGCCCAGTGTCTGATACTTGCTCTTTGTCTGGACTTTGTCTCACTTTTTTTTTTGTAATCATCTTTATTCCAACCATAATACTGTATATAAATACAAATATTGTAAAGCATTACATAAACATTTTTGACAAGATAGTAAAATCGTGCTTACAAATTTTTATTTTACAGTAGATCCCCCAAAATAACCACCCCCACCCCCTGAGACCGAGAGAATTTTTTTTTTTTTAATTTTTCCTCTTCTTTCCCCTCCCCCTCCAATCCCAAATATTTATCTATGAAGGTCTTCCATTTACTCCATAATCTACTATGAATATGCATTTTGTTTACTTTGATATAGCCTGCTTTCTCAATGGATCTATGTAAATTTAAGGTACTTACCCACTCATTTACAGTATGTACTTCAGTTCTCATCCATCTTCTGGCCACCAATAGGCGGGCCAGAAAAGGAGATTTTGTTGTGAAACTCACCTGTAAAATCTTTTTCTCGTCTTTTCCATTGGGGGACACAGACCATGGGTATAGCTTAGGCCATTACTAGGAGGAGACACTATGCAAATAAGAAAAAACAGCTCCTCCTCCACTGTCTATACCCCCATGCTCCAACAGGAGGACCTCAGTGCGTGCAAAAGCAGTAGGAGAAGGAGACCAAAAACAAAATATTAACAAAGAAAAACAGAACCGAGGAATACCACCATCGGGCCGTTAACCATAAGGTCCCAATAGAATTGAACCTACCCCTCCTGCAACAGACAAGAATGGGTGGGAGCTGTGTCCCCCAATGGAAAAGATGAGAAAAAGATTTTACAGGTGAGTTTCACAAAAAATCTCCTTTTCTCGCCCATTCCATTGAGGGACACAGACCATGGGACGTCCTAGAGCAGTCCATGGGGTGGGAAGACCAGCACCTCCAGAGGGAAACGTCCAACGGTTAAACAGGAACCACAGCCTGCAATACCTTGCGCCCTAGGGCAGCATCAGCCGACGCCAGAGAGTGCAGCTTGTAGAACTTTGTAAACGTATGTAAGGACGACCAGGTGCCCGCCTTACAAAGCTGTTATGTAGGGGCTCGATTGCGCCTAGCCCAGGAGGCCCCCACCGTCCTGGTGGAGTGCATGGTAACCCCCGCTGGGGGAACCATACCCCGGGACCGATAGGCCATGGCAATAGTCGACCGAATCCACCGAGCCACAGTGACCTTGGAGGCCGCCAGACCCTTACGAGGCCCCTCGGGAACCACAAAAAGGGAGTCCGAGTGGCGAAATGGGGCAGTAACCGACAGGTACACCCGCAAAGCACGGACAACATCTAGAGAATGGAGAGCACGCTCCTTGGGGTTCGGCGGGGCGGGGCAAAAGGAGGGCAGGACTATGTCCTCATTAAGGGCAAAAAAGAAGGGACTGGGCGCAGTACCACCTTATCCTTGTGGAAGACCAAAAAGGGCTCCTTAGAGGAAAGGGCGGCCAGATCCGATACCCTCCTAATAGAGGTGATGGCCACCAAAAAGACCACCTTCCAGGTGAGAAGACTCAGGGAAATGTCCCTCAGGGGCTCAAAGGGAGCCGCCTGGAGGGAAGACAGAACCAGGTTCAGATCCCAGGGGGGCAGGGGAGGGACATACGGAGGGACCGAATGCGCCACCCTCTGTAGGAAGGTCCTCACCGGACCGAGCAGAGCCAGAGGCCGCTGAAAGAAAATGGCCAGAGCCGAGACCTGACCCTTCAGAGAGCTCAGGGACATTCCCATCTCAAGGCCCGACTGGAGAAAGGAGAGGACCACCGGAACGGAGAAACGAAGGGGAAAAACGCCTATCTTCTCGCAAAAGGCAAGAAAGGCCTTCCAGGTACGATAGTATATCCGGGAGGAAGCTGGTTTCCTGGCTTTGATCATGGTCTTCACGACAGAGTCCGAGAAGCCCCTCTTCTTCAAGATGGTGGTCTCAACAGCCACGCCGTTAAACGAAGTGGCTGTAAATTCTGGTGGAAGAGCGGTCTATGAGACAGCAGGTCCTCCCTGAGATGAAGAGGCCACGGAACGTCTGCCAGCATCCGAGTGACCTCCGAGAACCAGGCGGGCGAGGCCAATCGGGGGCGATGAGGATGGTCGGGATTCCTTCTGCCGCAACCCTGCGAAGAGCCTTTGGGAAAAGAGGCAGTGGTGGGAAGACAGAGGAGCGCAAAGTCTTGCCACGGAGACACCAGAGCGTCCACCCCGTATGCCTCCGGATCCCGAGCTCGGGCCAGGAACGTGGGAACCTTGTTGTTGAGCTTGGACGCCATCAAGTCCACGTCCGGGCAGCCCCAACGACGACAGACGTCCTCGAATACGTCCGGATGCAGAGACCACTCTCCCGGATCCACCCTGTTGCGGCTGAGAAAGTCTGCCGTCCAGTTTTCGACCCCTGGGATGTATACTGCAGACAATATTGGAACGTGAGCCTCCGCCCACTGGAGGATCCTTTTCACCTCCTGCATCACCGTCCGGCTGCGGGTCCGGCCCTGATGATTGATGTAGGCCACGGCTGTGGCATTGTCCGACTGGACCCTTACCGGGAGACCCGCTAGGAGAGGGGTTTAATGAGACAGAGAGAGGAAAATTGCTCTGAGCTTCAGTATGTTGATCGGAAGGCGGGCTTCCACCTCCGACCACACCCCCTGAACCGTCTGTGCCCGGAGTACGCCACCCCAACCCAGGAGACTGGCATCGGTGGTGACGACTGTCCAGGAGATTGGGAGGAAGGATCTCCCTAAGGTCAGATTATGAGGGGACAGCCACCACGTGAGTTCCATGCAAACCCGAGGAGGTAGGCAGATCCGAGAGTCCAGACCCCTCGATGTCCTGTCCAAGAAGGACAGGATCGCCTGCTGCAGAGGCCGAGTGTGAAACTGGGCAAAGGGGACTGCCTCGAAGGAGGCCACCATAAGCCCCAGAACCTGCATGCACTCCCGGATGGAGAGACATGGGGAATGCAGAAGGCGAGACACCGACTTCCGTATCCGAGAGAACTTGTAATCCGGAAGGAATACCCGGGCTGCAGTGGTGTCCATAATGTCACCCTCTGGGAAGGTTGGAGAGAGGACTTTGGGAAGTTGATCAGCCAGCCGAACTGTTGCAGAGTCTGAACAGTGATCCTGACGCTGTCTTCGGCCTGGGGACGAGAGGGAGCCTTTATCAGTATGTCGTCCAGGTAGGGCAATAGAGATATGCCCCTGGTACGGAGAAGCGCAATGAGCAGTGCCAAGATCTTTGTGAATACCCGTGGGGCTGTCGCCAGCCCAAAGGGAAGGGCGACGAACTGATAATGACGGCCGCCAATCTGTGGTGAGATTCTGCGATAGGGACATGCAGATAGGCGTCCCGGATGCCCACCAACGTGAGGAACTCCCCTGGAAGAAGAGAAGCAATAACGGAGCGGAGGGATTCCATCCGGAACCTCCGCACCCGCAGGGACTTGTTTAATAGCTTCAGGTCTAGGACCGGACGCATTGATCCCTCCTTCTTCAGTACTACAAAGAGATTTGAGTAGACCCCTGAACCCTGTTCCTCCATAGGAACTGGGGCAACTACTCCCCGGTCCAGAAGGGAAGAGCCCGCCTGTAAAAGGGCCGAGGCTCAGGCCGGATCCCCCGGAACACGAGAAGGAAAGAAACGTTCCGGAGGCCTGGAAACTAATTCTATCTTGTAACCGGAAGTCACAATTTCCAGGGCCCAGGCGTCTTGAACGTGAGCTCTCCAGACTTGCTGAAAGGAGAGCAGACGGCCCCCCACCGCAGGCGGTGGGGGCACCCCTTCAGGCGGAGGACTGCTTGGGAGCCGCGGGGCGGGCAGAACTCCCCTGGAATTGTGCCCGCGGGTGCCAGGAAGGTTAGGGCTTAAAGGAAGGCTTCTTGTGGGAGTCCTAAGAGCCGCCGGAGGAGGGGGCTGTTGCAGACCTGGAGGAGAAGCGCCGAAAGGACTGGTTTCTAGGGCCAGAGGGCCGAGCTTTGAAGGCCCGCTTGCATCTAGATTGGGGCAGGTGGGTGCTCTTGCCCCTCGTAGCGTCACAGATAATCTCGTCCAGCTTAGCACCGAAGAGCCTGGAGCCCGCAAAGGGGAGGCTAGTGAGGGAACGCTTGGAGGAAGAGTCAGCGTCCCAGACCTTCAACCAGACCTCCCTGCGCTGCATGACCGAGAGGGCCGAAACACGCGCAAAGAGAGTGCTAACGTCCAAGGAGGCCTCACAGAGGAATGTTGTCGCCTGAGACATCTGGAGGACAAAGTTCAAGGTGTCCGCAGAGGCATCCTGCTCCGTGAGGTCCTTATGATGGCACTGCAGCCTCACCGAAAGCGCCCTGGCTATCCAGGCCGAGGCGAACGCGGTCCACAGGCCTGTGCCCGCCAGAGTGAAGATGGCTTTGGAAAGAGAGTCCAAACGCCTGTCAACAGAGTCCTGTAGGGAGGACCCGTCCAGGACCGGTATTGCCGTGTTCTTAGCCAATCTGGCCACCGGCGGGTCGACCTTAGGAGAAGACCACTGCTGCACGTTATCTGCCGGGAAAGGATAAAGAGTATCCATGCGCCTTGTGGAAGAAAAACGGTGATTAGGGCGCTCCCAGGCCTTAGAAAGGACCTTGGCGAACTCACCATGAATGGGGAATGTGACTGCCTCTGGTTTCCTGGAATGGAAAACGGGGAATTCCTGGCTACTAGTGGAAGGTGGTTCCCCCTGGATGTCAAAGGTGTCACGGACCGTCGTGACCAAGTCTGCCACCATGGTGGAGAGCTTAGGCGAGGGTTCCAGCTCCGTATCTTCGTCCGAGCCGGACCTTTCCCCTTCAGACCTGTAGTCCCTGCGAGGGGGAGAGACTGAACGTACGCTGCTGCGTACGCTGCCTCTTAACGGTCGAGCGTCCTCTGTGGGGGGCACCGGGAGGTGGAGCGGTGCTAACCACAGGATCCGTGGCCACCATGCGTTCCATAAAGGCCATGGCGGCGCGCGAGACTTGGGTCAAGTCCGCGGCCGCCCTAGATATGGCAGAGGCCCAGGAGGGCTCCGAAGGGGCGGAAGAGGGACTGGGCTGGTTTGGTGGAGGGGGAGGAGGAGGATGATCCTGTCCCGAGGCAAGGCAAGAGTCACAGGAGCCTGTGACCAATAGTGGCAAGCAGCAGACCTTACAGGATCCCAGTGGGACCTGAGTTGCCGCCTTAGATTTTTGGCGGGCCCCAGGTCTTGGCATGATGGCGACAATCCCGGAGTCAGGGTCTCCTACCGTTTTGCAGAACGCTAAACCTGTCCTACCGTGACCTGTAAGGAGCTGGAGGAGCAGCCACGCGTGGAGAAGCGCTGAGGCAAAGCGGAAGCGCCGGAGCTGACACGATAGGCTCCGCCCCCCAGTCGCGTCACAGATCGCGCGAAACGCGCGCGGGAAGTATAAAAAAAGGCAGACCCCGGCTCCGAAAATGGCGTCCACCGCCAGGGTTGCAGGGGTAAACGAGCCCTCCGAGCGGAACGGGGGAACTGAAAAGGCGCAGCAGCATGGAGCTGCGAATAGCCACGGCCCCAAGAAGGAATCCCTCCTCCCTCTCAACCCAGCAGGTCCTCCCTGATCTACAGGTAAGCCCTAAGAAACCGTGTCATACAGTGAGCACGGGGGAGGGGGAGTTCGCAGGAGAGCCGTTGTACTTATCTGCGTCCTGCAGTCTTCCCCCTCTGATCCGGACCAGCAGGGGTCACCTCTTCAGTCATCTGGCACAAGGAGTGGCAGTGATCTGGATAGAGGGCAGGAGTAGATGACCCTGGGTCTGGTAGGCCACCGGAGCTGCAGGTCGAGCCCGATTCCACTTATCTTCTGGGGGGAAAGGGAGGTAGCCGGGGACGTCCATTCGACCCCGGCGCTCGCTCCACTGTGAGACCAGGGACGCACCATGTGACCCTGCGTCCTCTTTTGAGGAACAAACAAACAGGAGAAAAAAAAAAATACAGGGACAACCCTGCAGGAGCAGGAGTGTCACCTCCTTATCCGACACTAAGCTAAAAATGAGGTCCTCCTGTTGGAGCATGGGGGTATAGCCAGTGGAGGAGGAGCTGTTTTTTTCTTATTTGCATAGTATCTCCTCCTAGTAATGGCCTAAGCTATACCCAGAAGGATTTATATAGCATACATTCATTATGTTTTGTTAGATTGTGAGGAATTTCGCCCAAAATACAGATAGAAATCAATAAAGGTAGCTCAAAGCAAATAATATCACCAATTAATTCAATAAGATCCTGCAAAAAGGGTTGTATTTTTAGACATCTCCACCACATGTGGATTATATCCGCTTTTGGGTTTTCACATCTTGGGCATAGGTTTAACATACCGGATGAAAATCTTTGTGTCACGGGAGTGACCATGATAGGGTTTAGAAGATCTAAGAGACTGGCTGCATGTGATGTGATCTGACAGCCTCTTTGGTTTCACTTGTTTCTGTGTTGTTACTGGTGAGGACCACACTGCTTGTCTCAGGTGTAACTTAAGTGGTCATTCCAACTCCTCTTTTTAGTCCGGTCTCGCCCGTCATGCTATGCGGTTGATAGCTCCTTTCTGGTTTTGGAAGTGCTGGTGTTTGGTTCTCCACTGAGTTCCTGCTCATCCGCATACTTCAGAGTTAAGTGTCTTTTCCTATTTTCTAGTTTGTTGTATTAAGTTCCTGCTCATCCGCATACTTCAGAGTTTAAGTGTCTTTTCCTATTTTCTAGTTTGTTGTATTCCCCTATCTTTTGGTATTAGGCCTGAGGAAGTCTCCTGTTCCTTCAGCTGGAAAGAACCAGGTCATCTTTTGTCCTGACACTATTTCCTGGGCCCTTTAGGGTCAGATAGGGCTCTAGGTTCCGACGTATGGACATTTCTACCATCGAGGTCTGTTCATACTGATAGTAGTCAGGTCTCGGTCTAGGGATTCAATAGGTGGTGACCTTCCCCCTTTCCCTAGTTTCCAGGCCTAGTACCTTTTTCCTTCCCTCCTGTGTTCAGTGTGGAGTTTACTACCCACACCGCGCCGTGACACTTTGAATCCAACTAGGGGTTACGTATAAACAATGTAAAATCATAAATTGGGTAACTCTGTATGAAGGATTACACAAATAATTACTCGCTTTCCAAAGACTCCTCCACTGTTCCTTCGATAGGGAGCCTATATCCCTTTCCCATGCATTCTTACTTTTACAGCTCTCCCCATTATTTCTAACTACTCTTAATTTTTTATATAAAGTCGAAACCAGTCTGTAATTGCCCCGCCACCCTAAAATAAAATTCATCAATTCATGTGAGTGTAACACCATAGGTTTCTTTTTCTTAACTCCCTTGAAAATTGCAGGTACCTTATTTTTCGCCCTATAAAGTGAGTAAAAATTATAATTCGTCTTATACTTAGACTCACCCAAAAAAGTGATATCCCCCAGTGTCCTGTTATACCAAAGAGGAGTCATTCGTATAATTCCTTCTAAACCTAGATTACGCTTAACCAACAACCAGGTCTCCACTAAAGGTTTTATCATGGGAATCTTATATGAACCTTTTTATATAATTGTTCTGATTTGAGTAATGCGAACATATTTGGCAAACCACCTTCATTATGATGCACTAAATGTAAGAAATTAATTTGTTCCCACTTCATTATCAACGCAGTATTGACCACTGAATAATAAAGCCTCATGTCTGGAATTTCCAATCCTCCCTGATCATAAGCCCTGGTAAACCAGCTTAATCTTTTCCTAACCCTCTTATCAGCCCACAATAATTAATTAAATAATTTCTCCAGATTTTCCTATAGAGATGGGACAATTTCTAATAACATATAATAATTGAGGTAGCAAAAGCATTTTGATGAGACCTATCCTATCCGCTTTATTTATAGGAAGTTTATTCCGAATCTTAATCCTCTCCCTAATTTTCCGAAATAGCGGCATAATATTCAAATCTAGGGCCCACTATCCTTAAGTTCTTATCTGTGATTTCAACCTCATCACTTAATGGAAATAAAATTGATGCCAGTTGATTACCATACCAGATAGCATGCCAAAACCATTCATCATTTTAATAACATAATCTAAATCCTTGTTAGTATCACCAAGAAAAAAAAAAGATCATCAGCGTAGAGTGATATTTGGTCTGCACACCTTTTTTTATATTAAAACTTTCGGACAACTGTCCGTTAGTGGATATGCGTGCTGTTGGATCCCTATAAATAATCTTCAACCAGGTTATAAATTCAGGGCCAATACCAAATTGACCCAAAATTTCCCAAAGATATCCACATTCCACACTGTCAAAAGCTTTTGTCGCATCTAGTGACAGAATAGAACAGAGACCGGTATCATTCCCCAATCATTGGATATTAGCAAAGATTCTGAATAGGTTTAGAGATGTAGATCTTCCAGGAATAAATCCATTTTGATCTGGATGCACCAGGTCAGTAATAACCCCTTTCAGTCTCTTCGCCAAAATCCTAGATAGAATCTTGCAGTCATTATTCATTAAAGAGATTGGACGATATGAACCCGGATCAAGGCTATCATTTCCCTCCTTATGAATTAGAGTTGTGCTCGGATCGGCTCATGCTGAGAGGGTACCCTACCTAAGCCTATACTCCACCCCCCCAACCTAGAAGCAGCAGAGTTATGCCGGAACTGCTTATCGAAGGGTAGCCTAAAGGGGGCTACCCCAATAATGAGACCTGAAAGAAGGGAGGGCTCCTGGGTGGGTTGAAATCGTTCGAACCGACAAGTGGGGGGAGGAGGGCCAGGTTTAAATAGTGAACGCCCCGCCTCCCCTCACACAAATACGGCACTCTTAATTGCCTACCACTTGTGCTCGGATCGGCTCATGCTGAGAGGGTACCCTACCTAAGCCTATACTCCACCCCCCCAACCTAGAAGCAGCAGAGTTATGCCGGAACTGCTTATCGAAGGGTAGCCTAAAGGGGCCAAAAGAACCATGCATAGGAGTTAGAAAACTTGATAACAGAAACTACAGACCAAAACTCGAAAGCCAATGATATTTCGTATAAGGATCCGGGATATTACGTATGGAACACACGGAACTGCGACGACCCAACCGTTTGATGACATGTACTGGCACCTTATGCATGGACGCCGCCGCTGCCGCGCCCATGCGGAAGGAATGTCCTGTGATCCAGCGAGGACCGACCCCTGGACCTGTCAACTAACCTGAAAGTACGTAAGAAAGGCCGCGGTGGTTAGCCGGGCATTGACTAGTTCGAGTACGGGAGAACATGCCGCTTGGACTAAATACTACGCAGCCAAGCCTCCAAGGCCTGCACCGGACACCATCTGCTGTCCGTGGGAAAGTATCTGACCGCCACTGGTTGCCCCGGCCGTGACGTCTTGGACGAGGCCAAGGTGAGGACATAGATGGACCCGCGCCGGATGAGCTGACCTTTCCGCAGGCACCCAGCCAGCGTATTGGTGCCCATGAGCTCGCCTGACCTGAGGAATCCATGGAAAGCCAGGTACAAGGCTGTTTCTACCAGAGCGCTAACCTGCGGCCCGAACGGTTTGCCCCTGCAGTTTGCCTGTCACGGCCTGAACAAGCTACCGGTAAATGGCTGACGCCCATGTCGTTTCACAACAGACATCTTGCGCAAACCCTTCAACGCCGCTTTGATCGGGTGGGCGGAGAAGAGTGACGGTAGGTCCGGATGTAGCCTGCACCAATGGTGCTGAATACCTGCCATGTATAGTTAACAATGCTATAGGACAGGTTTAAGTGAGAGTGGCAAAAACCCCGACAAAGCCCAATAGGTGAGTGATAGGCCCCCGGCCAGCGGCCGGGTAGGTGTTCTCATATCTCTGAAACAGGTGCCAAGCTGTCTTGTAAGCCCTCAGAGTATTACTGGCCAAGGAATTGGCCATCAGTCTCTTAGCTATGGTGAGATGGGAGACTAGTCCCAGCGCAGCTGGGCCTGGTGAGGAAATTTTTATTTATTTTTTTTAATCTCCATGCGTGAGAGACTCTAATGGCGGAGTCATATGTGTAAAACTAAAACGGAGAAGCTCTGCGTGAGGGACTCTAATGGCGGAGTCATATGTGTAAAACTAAAACGGAGAAGCCATGCGTGAGAGACTCAGATGGCGGAGTCATATGTGTAACCTAAAACGGAGAAGCCATGCGTGAGAGACTCAGATGGCGGAGTCATATGTGTAACCTAAAACGGAGAAACCATGCGTGAGAGACTCTAATGGCGGAGTCATATGTGTAACCTAAAACGGAGAAGCCATGCGTGAGAGACTCTAATGGCGGAGTCCTATGTGTAAACCTAAAACGGAGAAGCCATGCGTGAGAGACTCTAATGGCGGAGTCATATGTGTAAACCTAAAACGGAGAAGCCATGCGTGAGAGACTCTAATGGCGGAGTCATATGTGTAAAACTAAAACGGAGAAGCTCTGCGTGAGGGACTCTAATGGCGGAGTCATATGTGTAAAACTAAAACGGAGAAGCCATGCGTGAGAGACTCAGATGGCGGAGTCATATGTGTAACCTAAAACGGAGAAGCCATGCGTGAGAGACTCAGATGGCGGAGTCATATGTGTAACCTAAAACGGAGAAACCATGCGTGAGAGACTCTAATGGCGGAGTCATATGTGTAACCTAAAACGGAGAAGCCATGCGTGAGAGACTCTAATGGCGGAGTCCTATGTGTAAACCTAAAACGGAGAAGCCATGCGTGAGAGACTCTAATGGCGGAGTCATATGTGTAAACCTAAAACGGAGAAGCCATGCGTGAGAGACTCTAATGGCGGAGTCATATGTGTAAAACTAAAACGGAGAAGCTCTGCGTGAGGGACTCTAATGGCGGAGTCATATGTGTAAAACTAAAACGGAGAAGCCATGCGTGAGAGACTCAGATGGCGGAGTCATATGTGTAACCTAAAACGGAGAAACCATGCGTTTGAGACTCTAATGGCGGAGTCATATGTGTAACCTAAAACGGAGAAGCCATGCGTGAGAGACTCTAATGGCGGAGTCCTATGTGTAAACCTAAAACGGAGAAGCCATGCGTGAGAGACTCTAATGGCGGAGTCATATGTGTAACCTAAAACGGGGAAGCCATGTGTGAGAGACTCTAATGGCGGAGACATATGTGTGAACCTAAACGGAGAAGCCACGCGTGAGAGACTCTAATGGCGGAGTCATATGTGTAACCTAAAACGGAGCAGCCATGCGTGAGACTCTAATGGCGGAGACATATGTGTGAACCTAAACGGAGAAGTCATGCATGAGAGACTCAGATGGCGGAGTCAAATGTGTAACCTAAAACGGAGAAGCCATGCGTGAGAGACTCTAATGGCGGAGTCATATGTATAAACCTAAAACGGAGCAGCCATGCGTGAGAGACTCTAATGGCGGAGTCCTATGTGTAAACCTAAAACGGAGAAGCCATGCGTGAGAGACTCTAATGGCGGAGTCATATGTGTAACCTAAAACGGAGCAGCCATGCGTGAGACTCTAATGGCGGAGACATATGTGTGAACCTAAACGGAGAAGTCATGCATGAGAGACTCAGATGGCGGAGTCAAATGTGTAACCTAAAACGGAGAAGCCATGCGTGAGAGACTCTAATGGCGGAGTCATATGTGTAAACCTAAAACGGAGCAGCCATGCGTGAGAGACTAATGGCGGAGTCATATGTGTAAACCTAAAACGGAGCAGCCATGCGTGAGAGACTAATGGTGGAGTCATATGTGTAAACCTAAAACGGAGAAGCCATGCGTGAGAGACTAATGGCGGAGTCATATGTGTAAAACTCACACGGAGAAGCCATGCGTGAGAGACTCAAAAATGTATATATTATTTTTTTTATTTTTTATATATATATATATATATATATATATATATATATATATATATATACTTTTTTTTTTTTTTTCACTATCAACCACTTAAGCAGCTCCCGTATGGGCACAGCTCTGAGTACGAGCATGAAGAGCATGGTATAACGCAGATCACCTGCACGGACTAACTAACATCTTGTGCCTAAATAACCCCCTTGGAACCTAATGTACGGCCGGCAGCAGGAAGCCAGCCACCGCCTATGATCTGCTCCCCCTGACCGAGCCTAGTACTCCTTCCCCTGATCCCTGCCTACCTAACGGCACGGCGGCCCGTGCCAGACTTTATTGAAGATGAGGAGCCTTACCCCCCAGCCGCGTGGGGAGCTCACGCTGCTCCCTGGCAGAATGCACCAGTGCGGGATGGCCGACCCACCGCCGGCTGGACACTCGTACCGCGTGGGGAGCAGCGCCACTCCCTGGCAATGTGCACCGGATCAGAGGGAGCCCTTCCTTTACCGTAGGCCCCGGCCCCCGCTGGTTTGAACCGTGTGCCGCGTGAGGAGCCGCACAGCTCCCTGGCATTGTGCGCCGGTGCGGGAGTGCCCCCCCTCACCTAGGGGCTGGTTATTGTGACTGGAACCCGCTGGGAGACTGAAGCCTAACTGGACCTACCTGTGACCGTGAAGGCTGACCTCCCAGGCCGTGGCTGACCCACGTGCGTAGTCGTGACGCAACTACCCGTAGATGCCCACCCAGTGCCTGTAGTTAACGGGAGTGCGACCGAGTCTGTGGATGTGACCGACTAGCCCCTATAGTCGTGAGGGGACCCTACATCGAGAGTAGCGGTAACGGACCATCGCCTGTAGACGTGGTAGTATTACCTCATGAGTCTGTTGACATGAGACTAATGCCTGCAGTTGTGGCCGGTCTTAATAATGAGTCTGCAGTCGTAACGGATTTGTGCCTGCAGTCGTGGCAGGGCTTTAGAGCGGGTCTGTAGTCGTGACAGACTGATGCCTGCAGTCGTGGCAGGACTTTATAACGAGTCTGTAGTCGTGACAGACTGATGCCTGCAGTCGTGGCAGGGCTTTATAACGGGTCTGTAGTCGTGACAGACTGATGCCTGCAGTCGTGGCAGGACTTTATAACGAGTCTGTAGTCGTGACAGACTGATGCCTGCAGTCGTGGCAGGGCTTTATAACGGGTCTGTAGTCGTGACAGACTGTTGCCTGCAGTCGTGGCAGGGCTTTAGAGCGGGTCTGTAGTCGTGACAGACTGATGCCTGCAGTCGTGGCAGGGCTTTATAAGGAGTCTGTAGTCGTGACAGACCTGGCAAAGCAACATTCCTATCTATACCATTATTATAATTTTTTCTTTTTTTTTTTTTTTTTTCTTTTCCCCCCCACCAAAGGCCACGACTGTAGGCGCCACCCTGTAAGAGATGCGCCAGAGGCCTGGACATAATAGACCACCATCCCCTGTCCCCCAAGCCTATGCAGGAGAAAAGAGGGGGTTGGCCCCCGCATGCACCACCCCTGACTCACCTGGCGGCCATGACAGCCACGAACCCCACAGTATCGTAAGTTAGCCCACCACCTGTGAACCTGAATAACCAAGGACAGACGTGTGAGTGAGCGCACGCCAGCTGGGCGACACTTCACTCATGCCACCGCTCCCTAGCTAACCACCGGATTATTGTGACTGCGCCCGAACCAACCCCCTGACTGACCGTATGGGCTTATGGGCGGCCCGGCTGCGTGCGCAAAGTGACGTGGCCAGCCCCCCTCCTTGAAGCCCTCTTTATATTTGATCCTTGAACATATTCCAAATTTTTTTAAATATATATATATATTTTTTTTACTCCTGCCTTAGTACCTAGCCACTGTGCCTGAGCAGAGGAGCCCTGCACCAAGACTGCAGTACCAGTATGGGCCTGTAGGTGTCGACCATCCCCCGCCCTCTCTCAAGCCAGGACCTGCTGGAGCGCAGCAAGCCAGTGATTCCCTTCTAGGTTAGAATTAACCATTGAAATCATAACTTGTTATACAGTGCACATGTCTGAGTATCTGCTTATCTCGTCTTGCCTGAGTTTGGCGCAGTAAAGAAGACGAGTTTATTCTGCAGCGGATTCCTAGACATGAATAAGCATGTCCACCTTCACAGCCTCGCTAATTGTAATTACCAGGAGAACGTGCATCAGGATCGGCTGCGAGGGATTTGCGCTCCGCCATGTGGAACATTGCATCCCGTGCCCACCGCTATCGACTATTTGTACAGGGAAAGCCGCGGCGTATTAATCGCCTATAGGTTTCGGCTTCCATCCCCTGATCCTGCAGCTGGACCTCCGCTTACTGATTGCAGCTAATGAATAGACCCCTGTGTGAGCGGACGGCGTTTTCCTCTACGGCGGAACGTTCTGATACGGGAGTGAGTGATATATAACGCTGCGTCGTGGAGCCGACGGCCGGCGTGACCGATGCTCAGGGTATGCGAGCGGACGTCGTGACCCGTCGCTGCTGAGCCACAGGTGAGGGGTGCCTGCCTGGGGGACGCTGCATGTGGGAGCGGGGGTGCTTAGCGCAGGGCCTGGAGCGGATCGGGGTGCCTGTCTCGGGGTGCCGGAAGCGATCGGGAGTGCGGGCAGTCTCCAGCGCAGCTGGGGACCGGCGGCACGCTTGGCAGCCCCACATGTTATACATAGCGAGACGGGTGTGCAAGCCACCCTGCCTACCTAATCACCGTAGCGACGAGCTCGACGCAGCCGATCCCCCGATCCTCCAGTGACGCATGCCCTTCTCTGGCACCAACCCACAAGCCGATTCGAAATCGTTCGAACCGACAAGTGGGGGGAGGAGGGCCAGGTTTAAATAGTGAACGCCCCGCCTCCCCTCACACAAATACGGCACTCTTAATTGCCTACCACTAATCGTTGCTTCCCCCATTGAGGTAGGTAAACAGACCATTTGTTTAGAGCAGGGATACTCAACTGGCGGACCGCGGTCCAAATACGGACCGTGGACACCAGCTGTCCGCACCCCTGCCATCCCTTCCATAGGAAGCAGCACTTTCATCCGGCGCCTGCACGTGGAGGAAGCTGTCTCTCTCAGCGGCTCAGTCCCTCCTCTCCTGCAGCAGCGGCATGTAAGGGAGCTTCAGGCTTCAAAGGACACTTACATGCTGCTGGAGAAGAGGCTGGACATCACCACTGCCACCAATGGAATAAAGTCCACATTTTGGGGGGGAGGGAGGGGACTGAGGGGTACAGACAAGCGGGAACACTGACTGCAGGAAAGGACACCACAGTGTCATTGTCCTGTTTCCATGTTGCCTGTGCCTCTCTCTGTAATGGTTAAATTTAGATAAGGCTCCATTCACACCATGGTATTTTTGTTCCACATCCAATCCCCATTATTGGTGGATTGGCTGCGGACCCCTTTATTTCAGTGGGGCCGCAAAAGATGTAGAGAGCACACTGTGTACTGTCTGCATCTTTTGTGGCCCCATTGAAATGAAGGGGTCTGCATCCAATCCACCAATAATGGAAGTTGGATGTGGAACAAAAATATATATGTCTGTTCTGCGGCTAGGGTTGCCACCCGGCCAGTATCTCACCGGCAAGGCCGATATTTTAGTGGCCCTGCCAGTGCAGGTAATTTCTTTATACCCGCAATTTTTCTGTATGGACTGTTACTAATGAGCGCTTCCATTGCAGAGCACTCATTAGTACAGCCTTTAACTCCACCGCCACTTGTGTTAATAAAAAAAAAAGTAGGGTACGCACCAACTGGAAGCTCAGGACAGGAGCTCCGAGACGACATCACACTGGAGCGCAGGTCCCGTCCTCAGCTTCCAGTCAACAGAGAGTGTTCACTGCAGCGCCATCAAATGGAGGAGGTAAGTTTTTTTTGTTGTTGCAAAAGCAGAGATGGTGGCATTATTCTTACCGGGGGCACTAATGGGGGCATTATTCTTATTGGGGGCACTAATGGGGGCATTATTCTTACTAGGGGGCACTAATGGGGGCATTATTCTTACTGGGGGGGCACTAATGGGGGCGTTATTCTTACTGGGGGCACTAATGGGTGCGTTATTCTTACTGGGGACACTAATGGGGGCATTATTCTTATTGGGGGCACTAATGGGGGCATTATTCTTGCTGGGGCACTAATGGGGGCATTATTCTTACTGGGGGAACTAATGGGGGCATTATTCTTACCGGGGGCACTAATGGAGGCATTATTCTTACTGGGGGCACTAAAGGGGGCGTTATTCTTACTTGGGGCACTAATGGGGGCGTTATTCTTACTTGGGGCACTAATGGAGGCATTATTCTTCCTGGGGGCACTAATGGAGGAATTATTCTTACCTAGGGCACTAAAGGGGGCATTATTCATTAGAGTATACAAAAACCTCCATTAATCTATTCGCCCAGAACTCCCTGTCTCTCTTGAATAATTCCACAGGTAACCCATCTGGGCCCGCCGCTTTCCCAGGTGGAGATTCAACAATTGCTGATAACACCTCATTTAGTGAAATGGGCCAATCTAAATCTACCTATTGAGAAGCACTAAGTTTTGGAATGTTAATATCCCTCAAGATATCCCCCAAACTGCATTGGTCTACTTGATTTTATAGTATTCCCTAAACACTCCCACTATCTTATGCTACTTTCACACTTGCGTTTGGGGTTCCGCTTGTGAGATCCGTTTGAGGGATCTCACAAGCGGCCCCGAACTGATCCGTTCATCCCCAATGCATTCTGAATGGATAAGGATCCGTTCAGAATGCATCAGTTTGGCTCCGTTCCGCTCTGGAGGCGGCCACCAAAACGCAGCTTGCAGCGTTTTGGTGTCCGCCTGGCCGTGCAGAGCCAAAACGGATCCGTCCCCCATTGACTTTTAATGTAAAGTCAGGAGTCCCTATTAATATACCATCGGATCAGAGTTTTCTCCAATCCGATGGTATATTTTAACTTGAAGCGTCCCCATCACCATGGGAACGCCTCTATGTTAGAATATACCATCGGATTTGAGTTAGAGCGTGAAAACTCAGATCCGACAGTATATTCTAACACAGAGGCGTTCCCATAGTGATGGGGACGCTTTAAGTTAGAATATACTAAGAACTGTGTACTGTACATAACTGCCCCCTGCTGCCTGGCAGCACCCGATCTCTTACAGGGGGCTGTGACCCGCACAATTAACCCCTCAGGTGCCGCACCTGAGGGGTTAATTGTGCATATCATAGCCCCCTGTAAGAGATCAGGTGCTGCCAGGCAGCAGGGGCAGACCCCCCTCCCTCCCCAGAATTAAATTCATTGGTGGCCAGTGCGGCCCCCCCTCCCTCCCCAGTATTAAATTCATTGGTGGCCAGTGCGGCCCCCCCTCCCTCCCCAGTATTAAATTCATTGGTGGCCAGTGCGGCCCCCCTCCCTCCCCAGTATTAAATTCATTGGTGGCCAGTGCGGCCTCCCTTCTCCCCCCCCCTCCCCCCCCCCCCCGGGCGCTCCTCCTACTGGTAAGTGACAGGTCTGTGCTATAAGCAATGCGCCGCACAGACCTTTCACTTACCAGTAAGAGGAGCGACCGGCCGGCCACAGACAGCGCAGGTAAGTATAATTCTTCTAAAATTGCTAAGTAACCATGGCAGCCAGGACTGCAGTAGCATCCTGGCTGCCATGGTAACCGATCGGAGCCCCAGCGATTAAACTAGGACTCCGATCGGAACTCTCTGCTGCTACCAATGATGGGGGGGGGGGGGATTTTAATTAGGGAGGGGGGGGGAGGGGGGAGGCCGCACTGGCCACCAATGAATTTAATATTGGGGAGGGAGAAGGGCCGCACTGGCCACCAATGAATTTATTACTGGGGAGGGAGGGGGGTCTGGCCCCCTGCTGCCTAGCACCTGATCTCTTACAGGGGGCTATGATACGCACAATTTAACTCAGGTGCGGCACCTGAGGGGTTAATTGTGCGGATCACAGCCCCCTGTAAGAGATCGGGTGCTGCCAGGCAGCAGGGGGCAGTTATGTACACAGTTCTTAGTATATTCTAACTTGAAGCGTCCCCATCACCATGGGAACGCCTCTGTGTTAGAATATACTGTCGGATCTGAGTTTTCACGATTGTGAAAACTCAGATCTGAAAAAGCTGTTATGCAGACGGATCCGTTCCAAACGGATACCATCGTTTGCATTATAGGTGCGGATCCGCACCAAACGCAAGTGTGAAAGTAGCCTTACCTGGTTCATAGTGTATCGTTTCCCCTTTTATCCCGAATTGCGGCGATATTTGCCGCTCCTTCAGTGCTGTTAATTATCTTGGATAAAAACTTGCCTGGTCTGTCCCTTCCCAATATCTCCTAGATCTAACAAATAAGTCCAAATTCTATGCTTTTTCCCCTGAGATAATTATCATACTTATTGGATGCCAGGAGCCATTCTTTTCTCGTTTCCTCAGTTTTTTGAATAATCATCCTTTCTTCACTATTTTTCATATTGAGCTTTTTTTCTCAAAGATTTTTTTATTTAGTAGCACTCTCACATAAGCCTTGGCAGCATCCCAAACCACATTATCCCCAGCTGAGCCCTTGTTTATGTCAAATAAAAAAAACTACTTTCTTTCTAGTTGCTCCTCCCGGCCTATTAAATAGGGTAGAGTTTACGAACGTTGTTCCTACCTTCGATCTTTGAACCCACCTTTATTAAAACTGGGGAGTGGTCTGAGATGCACCTTGGCTCATATGAGACCACCACTTTGATCTGAAATGTCATGTGATTACCTAATACCTAGTCTATCCTAGAAAGTGAATCAAAAGTCTTACTATAACAAGTCCGCCATATATCCCACCATCCAAACTCTTAGGCTAGTTGCTTTAAAGGTGTATACCCATGTTTTTTTTAACTTAATCTGTCCACATCGTCATCCATCGTGCAATTAAAGACTCCTAGCACCAATAAGGGGCCGTTTTGTTTATCCTGCAAAAACTCTAGATTAATAAGATTAATGTCTGTAAGGTGGAGGGATATATATATCCCTGCCAATACCAACCTAACATTCTCAAAGTATCCATGCAGAAAGACAAATCGTCCCTCTGCATCGATCTTCTGAGAAATGATTGAGCATGCTATATCTTTGTGAATGAGAATACTAACCCCTCTACTGTACCCACTGTAAACCGAGTGGAACTGAAAAGTAATCTATTTTCTTTAAAAAAAGGCTCAATTTCTCCCGCAACATATGAGTCTCGGTTAGACACACTATAGCTGGAAGATATCTTCTTCTTATAAGACTAAACACTGCAAAGTTCCTCACCTTCTCCCGCAATCCTCTCACATTCCATTACACGATTTTAATTATGGACATCTTTTATATCAAGATTCTTCGCTGCAACAGGAGAGGCAGAAAGAAAGAGAAAACAGTAACAAAAAGGAGAGGAGAAAAAAAAAAAAAAACGCCCCACCCACCCCTCTTGTTCTTGGTCCTATCCATTACCCCCCCCCCCCCCCCCCTTTGGTGTTTCAGTCCCAATTGGAGACTTAACACCCTACTATACTGACACGAAATCCACCTCCTTCCCCTCCATATCACTAAAATGGTGTTATCTTTTCCCCATAACTTTACTTAACATACACTTAATTCATCCTAAACCCATAGCTTCCATCCACTTATTTACTTCTTGAGTAGAGATAAAGAAGCTAACCCTATCCTTTGCGGGGTATCGGAGGGAATAAGTTATCTCCGCCTGGCGGAGTCTTCGTTTAACCTCAGTAAATTTCTCTCTCTCTTTTTGAGTGGCGGCAGAGTAGTCCAAGTATATTAAGACTTTTGATCCTTTAATTTCTACTGATCCTAAAGATCTTATTTTACGCATGACAGTCTCTTTTATCCTTAAACAGGGTAATTTTTGCTATTATTGTTCTTGGGAAATTACCCGTTAGGTTCCTCATTGGTATCCTATGTGCCCTCTCCACTATGAACAATTTAGACAAGTTTTCCCCGCCTACCACCTCAGTAATCCAATTTTGGATATATCATTTTTTCAGGAATTCCTATCAATCTTATATTTTATCTCCTATCCCTGTCTTCCAGGTCTCTAATTGTTTTACCTAATGTTTCATTCTCTACTTTCAAGCTCTTGAAATCTTTTACCATTCCAAGAGCTTGATCTTCTAACTTACTAATCCTTTGTTCTACCAAATGTGCTCTCTCACTGACTTTCTTACAATCATCTCTAACTAGATGTACTTCAGATTTTAATTCCCCCATTTGCTTCGTTATCATCTCCAGCACACTGTTAGACTTACTCACTTCTGACATAATGTCAGCCAATGTGGGGAACTATGACGTGTCTGCTGGAGATGGCAATGTCGCCCCCACTTCTGCATCCTCATTGCTCACAACCATATTTTTTGTTTGGATGTTAGATTTAATATGTCCCTTATACCCTACGGTTGACGAAGCCTGAAGGAACCTGCCCAGTCCACCCTCCCGATCTCCTTTTAATCTGAGTGTGTCTTGTCTAGGGGAGCCATTGTTACCTTCCTTTCCTTTACTCTTTACCCTCCCCTTCACCTTTCTTCCTTTCCCTTTTCTTACTTTGTTCCTATCTTTTAAGAGTTTTGCTCTTAATCAGTGAAGTAGACTAGTGTCCCCCCAGGATTCGTCACCGACAAAACAGAGCGTCTCACTTAAAACTCGCCATACCATGAAGAAGAGACTGAATAAGGGCACAACACCTCCCCTCTGCTATCCCAGTAGTGTAGCTGTCACATTATACTAATTAATGCAATTTCCTTCTGTGGGCATCTTTATATGCACCAATCAAGAGAACAACAGGGCTGTCATTCTCCACATATTATTACAATGAGAATTACCTTGCAGGTAAAATTCCCCTTATAGCAGCAGTAAACGGAGAGTGGGTTACTTATCTATTTGTGCTGACTACTGACATAAAGAAAAAAAAGTACAAAGTCCTAAAAAATCTATAAATAGTGAGTTTACAAAAATACACATTTCTGATGGAAGGGTCCCTTTAATTTATGAAACTAAAATGTAACACATTATTAGTACCTTGCATGCTGTTCCTGGTGAATAAAACCCCTAGATCAGCAGGAATGGAGTCAAATCCACTGCTTCCAACAACATACACCCCATTGTCTGCTGCCTGCCTGTCATACTTCATGTACATTGACTCAAGAAACTGTGGAGAAGACAGGACAGGATTATTAAACAGGAAAATCACACTACAATACAATACTTCTACAAGCAGAATGCCACGGTCAGAATAATGCTGTGTTAATACTGCACTTGCCATGTACATCGCACATATAGGTTGAGAAATACACCTTACGTATATTCCGAAATAGACTACTGTCATAGGTTTGTTTCAGGATGCCTCTGTATTAAATATACTAAAAGACCTCCCCCTGTTGTACAGTTGTGTACCTTCTATGGAGGCAGACCACGGGACTTACTATGGGATCTGTGGGGAAAGGGACCGGCTACTGAGCAGCTTTTACTGCTTTCCAACAGTCAAATTAATTTGCTGCAGCCACCAATAGGGGGAGCTCAATGGAAAGATTTATACGGCTCTTATTAGAATCTCCACTAACTGCATAAATTCATATGTGCAGAGCTCCCCCTAGTGGTGCAGGCATCCATAATATAATAGGATACAGGGCTCACCGGGAAAGATTAAAGGGGTTCTCCGGGAATTAAAAAAATGAAAATACTTCAATGTTAATTTATTACAAATAACCTACTCACAAAAAGTTAGGGATATTTGGCTTTCAGGTGAAATTTATGGAAAACGTAAAAAAATTTGTGCTAGACTTGAGGTACCTTCTTTGTCTATTGTAATGTCCCATAGAATTCTGCATCTCTTACGAGGAATCATAATTACCCCTAATTATGACAGACCTCTAACGTGGCTTGAAATGCTAATATCACAACAATGAGAACGTAGGAAGGTTATATCACTTGTATATACACATATGATTAAGGCCTCCTGCACACGAACGTGTGCTGCCTGTTGCCATATTGTGGACCGCATTTGCAGATCCGCAATACACGGGTGCCATTCTGTGGGCATTCCGCATCACGGATGCGGACCCATTCATTTCAATGGGTCCGCAAATCCGGAGATGCGCAATGGTGCGGAACAGAAGCACGGAACGGAAACCCACGGAAGCACTCCCGTACTTCCGTTCCGCAAAAAGATAGAACACGTCCTATCTTTTTGCGGAACAGGCGGATTTCAGACCCATTAAAGTGAATGGGTCCGCGATCTGCTGCGGCTGCCCCGCGGTCGGTGTTCGTGCTGCAGGAGGCCTAACTCTCCCACTAACTCCGCAGATGGTCTTTGCTTTCTTAAAGCATGGGAAACTGAATTAAATGTGACCTTCGCACCATCTCAAATCCCCCAAGATAATATCCAGATCTGTTACTGTATTGTATACAGGTTGTTATTCTGCTGTAACTTAAAAACCAATAAAAAGAGTTTAAAAAGAAGAAAAAAGTTCACGCTACAGTGATATTATATCACCCCCACAAAAAATGTCAATGTCTCAATAACTTGTCATGTGGCCTTGAGCATCAATTACAGCTTGACAACGATGTATCATGCTGTTCACAAGTCGACTTATTGTCTGCTGAGGCATAGCATCCCACTCTTCTTGGAGGGCAGTCCTCAGGTCATTGAGGTTCTGGGGTACAGAGTTACAAGCCTCTACACAGCGACTCAGCTGATCCCATAGGTTTTCAATGGGATTCAGGTCTGGAGAAAGTGCAGGCCACTCCATTTGAGGTACCCAGTCTCCAGCAGCCATTCCCTAATGATGCAACCTCGATGAGCTGGCACATTGTTGTCCATGAAGATGAAATTAGGCCTGTGCTGTTCATGCAGAGGCACAATTACTGGATTAATGATCAAGTAGTATGGGCTTGTCACTGTACCATTCACAAAGTGTAGGACAGTTCTGTATTGACTAGACACACCTGCCCACACTGTAACACTACCACCACCAAAGGCTAATGCATAGCTCTCTCCGTGACATCTCCAACATCGTTGGCAGCCATCATTTCTGCTCAGCGTGAATTGACTTTCATCAGTGAACAGCACTGAGGCCCACTGTTCCCTCGTCCAGAGTAGACGCCCATGCAAGATAATGATGCCTCTGCCTGGTGGTGTGGTCAGGTACCAAGCTTTCTTGGCGAAACACGCGTTGAGGTGCAGCTCCGGTCAGACACCTAGTGCTTCCGCATATCATGGGTAACTTATGTTTTGCTTTATACATGTCTAGTGTGTTACCTTAGTGTCATTGCTTACACATGAGATAAACAAAAAGGAAGAAAAAACTGGAACTGCAAATAGTATTTGCTCCTTGGGCGCTGCTCGGCTGGATATATAACGCAGAAGGTGAATAAAAAAGTATTTATTGGTCTACGCGTTTCGAGGGAATTGGACCCTCTTCCTCAGGACAATCATACAATACAGGACAGTAAACATTTATTTATACACTTGTTTTTGGCGCCTAAACTCGATTTCGGGGGCGGGGCTATGGGCGGAGTTAATGTGCATATAAACTAACATGAGTTAAAATAATCGTTACTATATAAATAAATAAAAGCAAACTTAGGGACACTTCACACAATAAGGTTAACCCCTTTGAGCTTTTCATCGACATTCAGAAATTCAGAAGGATCCTAACAATAAAAACACACTTCTCAAGGGAAAATCCCATACCACAGAAGCATGACACCAATTCACCAGACCAGGAGTACAGACACATTGATGTACGTCCAAAATCAAATTTTTTTCCGTCATATAGTCAAGGGCACTGCATACCAACATTTTTTGACCTGATTTCAGCTGACCTTAAGATCTTAACCAAAAAACCAGTTATTCACAATCATAATGGTAATTTGACAAAATCTGAAAAAGTAGCTTTGAACACGCTCAAAAACAACCGTGATATAGTTATCCGCCCTGCCGACAAAGGGGGGGCAATTGTCATTCAGAATTACACGGAATACGAAAACGAGGCTCAAAGGATTCTAAACGATACCGAATATTATTCAAAAATACACCATAACCCCTTCACAAATGTAAATATCAGTCTAACCAACCTAGTGAAAGAGGCCCACAGTAAGGGTTACATAAATAAAAAAGAAAAAAATTTCCTTCTACCAAAAATCCCGTGCAACCCCTATTTTTATCACCTTCCAAAAATTCATAAGAATAAAGATAACCCCCCAGGTAGGCCCATCGTCTCCAATACCAAATGTGCGACAAGCAATTTATCTCAATATATGGATCTTCACTTACAGCCATATGTCAAAAACCTGCCCACGTATCTACATGACTCCAGCCAGCTCATCCGTGAATTAAAAACTATAAATTGGGAAAAATCATATTCGTTTCTCACTTTAGATGTCACATCCCTATATACCAACATTAAACACGAACTAGGCCTCCGGTGCGTCCAATCAGTGCTGGAAAGGGACATTAGCCTAAAATCTTCCCAAATTTCTTTCCTATTACAAAGCTTACAGTTTATTTTAGAAAACAATTATTTTTTATACAATGGTAACATCTACCACCAGTGTAAGGGGACCGCTATGGGGACGCGTGTAGCACCGTCCTTCGCTAATTTATTTATGGGGGAGTTCGAAGAACTACACATAACCAATCACTCAACCTATAAAAACAAAATCATTTTTTTCAGGAGGTATATCGATGATATATTCATTATATGGGATGGGGACGAACTCTCCGCCAAAACCTTTTGCCAATCCCTTAACGAAACAGATTGGGGTATTACCTTCACTCTCAACTTTAATAAAACGGAAATCGAATTTTTAGATATTATCATTCAGAGTCACAATAGCACCATATCGACCAAAACATACTTCAAACCGGTAGATAGCAACAGTTATATTCATTATTCCAGTTTTCATCACAAAAAATGGCTACAAAACATACCTTATAGCCAATTTAAACGAATAAGACGTAACTGTACATATAAAGAAGATTTCATACAACAGACAGACACCATCCGTAAACGTTTTTCGGCAAAAAAATATCCACCTAAACTGATAAAAAACGCCTTGAAAAAAAGTTCCATTGTGTCCCAGGAGGAATGTCTTACAAAGACCTCCAAAAAAGAAGAAACACAAGATCGTCTTAATTTTATCACCCAGTACAGCACGTCAAATGGGCATATTAAGAACGTTCTAGCCAAACACTGGCATATATTACTCCAAGATCCATACCTCTCAAAACACCTAGCGCATAAACCAGCCATTACATATAGACGAGCCCCTACGATAAAAAGCATTTTGGCCCCCAGCAAACCCAGACAACACAATGCACCACAAAAGAAATCCAGTATAATTACGGCACAGAATGCGGGCAGCTACAAATGCCGGTCTAGGCGATGCCTATGCTGTAAAACAATTACCCATAATCAAACCACATTCATATCAAACCGCAATAAAACGTCCTTCCCCATAAAACAATACATGACGTGCCAGTCCTCTTACGTCATATACCTAATCGAGTGCAGTTGCGGCCTGCAGTATGTGGGGCGCACAACACAGGAGTTACACTGTCGATTTAATCAACATACATACAATATACGACGCTTATATCAAAAACACAGCTTGTCAAGACACTGTGCGACAACTACAGAAAAACAAAAACACCCAATAAAAATCACTCCTATAGAACACATACCAGAAAACCCATTTAATCGGTTTGATATCCTACAAAAACGTGAAGTCTTCTGGATATATCAACTTGATACGCTAACACCCCATGGTCTCAATGAACTGAGTGAAACAGTACTGTAATCAAATAACATATGCTACTACCTATGTTTTATAGAATTTTATACATGATATATCCTTTTTATGATAATATTTTTATCTATATTTACCTGCTATGTTAATTACCTTTTACTGTGTGCACTCTATATTCTTTCACCATTCAGTCGTTATTCTGCTCCCATAACGTCTATTCACTGTTATACAGGACATCTCCGAGGGCCCGCCCCGTCAGCTTACGTGCCAAGGTAGTGGGGGCGTATCCTACCACTCTGCGTAGTATATTATTTTATAGCGCTTCCCAGCACTTCTATCACTCAGCAAAACCCAACCTCCCCTATAATGTTACGTCATCAATGTGGGCGTGGCCTAGCGACCCGTCCCTAAGTATTACCTCCCCCTGCCGCTCTCTGTTTCATACATATCACTTGTGCATACATTTTTCACCCTATTTACCACTGGACATCCATATTAAGTGTCCCTAAGTTTGTTTTTACCCATAAAGGAGGGATTGTCTTATTTCATGTTTACATGTATATTAACTCCGCCTACTGTCCCGCCCCCCCAGCGCTCCCATTACTTAGTAGAACAGCAACACCCAACTTCCCCGTCAGTGCATGTCACAAATGTGGGCGTGGCCTAGTGACCCGTCCTAACGTATCACCTCCCCCTGCTGCTCTCTATTTATATCCATCACTGGGGCATAATTCACACTCCAGTGACTATGTTTGTTTTCACCAATATAGTAGGGATTATCTTAAACTCATGCTCGTTTACATGTATATTAACTCCGCCCATAGCCCCGCCCCCCCAGCGCTTTTATTACTGAGTAAAACCCAACTTCCCCCTCAGTGTTGCATCACAAATGTGGGCGTGGCCTAGCGACCCGTCCTGACGCATCACCTCCCCCTGCTGCTCTCTGTTTACATCCATCACTGGTACATATTTTCCACTCCAGCGATTACCGGACGTCCTTGTGAAGTGTCCCTAAGTTTGCTTTTATTTATTTATATAGTAACGATTATTTTAACTCATGTTAGTTTATATGCACATTAACTCCGCCCATAGCCCCGCCCCCGAAATCGAGTTTAGGCGCCAAAAACAAGTGTATAAATAAATGTTTACTGTCCTGTATTGTATGATTGTCCTGAGGAAGAGGGTCCAATTCCCTCGAAACGCGTAGACCAATAAATACTTTTTTATTCACCTTCTGCGTTATATATCCAGCCGAGCAGCGCCCAAGGAGCAAATACTATTTGCAGTTCCAGTTTTTTCTTCCTTTTTGTTTATCTCACTTCGCTGTCGCATTTAATTTTTAAATGCGCCCTGGAACCTAGGCTGCAGCAAGGCATCCCTGGCCGCTGGTCCATTTTCCAGCAAGGCTCGTCACAACTAGACTCTGGTAAGCGCATTACTTTTTTCATCATTGTAATCGTCTCATACTTTACTACACATTTGGCGCTGCCTCTCTCTTCCCCCCTTCCTTTTATATTGCTTACACATACCACTCTTGCTTCACCTGTACTTTAGTCATTATGTGATCTGGCTGCCTGCATTATACGGGATGGCCACAATTGTTACCAGTGGTGGGCAACTCTGTTATGTGTGACCTTATTGATCCTTTACATGTGTGCAATACATATGCTTATACAGTATGTCAATCTGGGTGAATTTACAGTTCCCCCACTAATATGCGGTTCTACACCTAGTGTTTTATTACATCTTTTCCTTGTTAGTCTGGTATGTGTGAGGGTGGGGGTTTGCGGTCCCGCTACACGGGGCGTCCCATCCCCCTTTACCTTATGCCTTCGTGTTATTGTATATTTATTATTTTTCGCCCTAATAAACTACATATATTTTATATGAGTGTTTTCTCATTCTTCGATGGGGTTATTGGTCTTTTTTCTTTTGTTGGTTCCGTGGTCAGGTACCCTGGCAGGTTGCCTAGCACGCAGACCACGCAGATGTAAACTGTTTCGCATGGTCTAACGTGACACTTAGGTGCCTTTCACCTCCCTTAAATGTGTCTAGAGTAGGGCTGCAGATATAGACTATTTTTGTAATCCAACGATTAATTAAGTACTCTAATAACAAAAAACAAATTAAAAGAACGTTTTCCTTTACAAAAACTTATCAGCCCCCCCGTGCCATCAGGTTTCCCCCCCCCCATGCCATCAGGCTCCCCCCCAGTGCCATCAGGCCCCCTCCCCAGTGCCATCAGCTGCCCCCTTTAGTGCCATCAGCTGCCCCCTCTAGTGCCATCAGCTTCCCCCCAGGTTGTTGTCCCCCCCCCCCCCCAGTGCCACCATATTCTCCTCCTAGCCATGTCCCCAGTGCCAGTGAAATAAAATACTTACCTTTCCTGTAGGGGCGCTGCCGACACTCCAGAAAACTTCCATCCTCTTCTTCTTCACGCTCTGCACTGGGACCTGACGTCACACAGCGTCAGGTCATAGTGTGCACGTTAACTTCTAGTGCAGCCCGGTGCGGGCCAGTGGGGGACCATGGAGCGAGAGTAACAGCAAGGGCTTCACTCACACTCCATGGTCACATGACACAAGCGAATCCTTGATGCAAAAAATTTGCATCTGGGATTTTTTGGTGTCACATTACTCGATTCAATCGAGTAATCGTTTCAGCCCTAGTCTGGAGTTGTACGGCATTCATCATCTGGTTCCGTAGGGCATTGTTCACAATGAAGCAGTCATCAGTGTGGGATGTGGCCAAAGGACGTCCACTTCTATGCCTTTCTGTGACTCTTCCAGTCTCTCTGTATCTCTGTTGCAACCAGTTGATGACACTCTGTGACGCTTTAAGCTCAGTGGCCACTTCCGTCTGACAATATCCTGCTTGAAGCCTCATAATGGCGAGGCACTGTTGACTATTAGGTGTCATCTTGGTCTCATGATGTCAAAATGTGAACAGCATGATGAGGACGACTGTTTTAATACCAATTCTAATTGAACCACGAAATTTATTGGGCGATTCATGGATCAAACACCTGTTGTGAGTTTTGCCATCAAGCTCCTTGTTAGAGAACAGCAAGTTGTGCAAAAATACTGAAACATTGAACAGTTGGACATCTGCATTCAAAAGTTTAGAGACGGTCACATTAGGTTCACCTGTAAAGGTTAGAGTGCATTTAGGTTCATTCTGAAATTTCACCCACAAGCCATATATCCCTAACTTTTTAGTGCTGTTGTAGTTTTTACATTTATTCCACATGTCTCGCTGACAAAAACTGCAACTGCATAAAAGCTGCAGCAAAAACATGCATTTGCTGTAAATTTTACCCCATTTTCAGGGACATTAGTCTACCCGAAGGTTTTATATATATTTTTTGGGTGGAACATGTAACAGGTATATAAAGTAAAAGGTGAATTTTTCGTTAGACGCAAAATATAAAGAATACTATAGAAAGCTGAATAATTATAACCTAAAGCACACAAGCCCATAGGAGTGTATGAAGAGACTGGTAAATCTTACCTGGGGTTCTCCACTGATATCAACAAAGTGCGCTCCATTCTCAACGCAGGCCTTTACCACAGGTTCACCATAGAATTTGTACTAAAAGAACAGAAAACGTACATTCAGAAGCCAGATCCTTCATCATATAGAACATAACCCATGGATTCTGGACAGCTTTCTGCGTCTTTTTTATCAGCAATAAAGATGTAAAATGAAAAAGAAAAGTCTGGCGTCTTCACTGCAATTATCATTTTCTTCTTCATAAGTGGAAATGTACATCACACTGTGAACAATACGTCCTTAATAACATAAGGGGGCGAGGAGCTAGAAGCAACGCAGGCCACGGCTGGGGGACCGGCTCAGGTAACTACACTCACTTCTCACCTACTTGGACGTGTCTCCTGCAGCTCACACTTACACAATAGGGCACATTTATCGACAGGTACCGACCAAGTGCACGCCGTTTGCGGATGCAGACCCATTCACTTGAATGGGTCTAAGAATCCGCAAGATACTGAAGTAGAAAATGAAAAATATTTTGTATAATGCCGCCTCATTATGCCAGACACTACATTCACAGATCTTATGTGTGGGTACACATTCCCAAGGTGGGGTAGCACTCACTTGGGTGAGGGGCTAAAGATTAGACAGGATGAAGAATGTTTTGGTAATGGATAGCAGATGTTGGCTAGGATGAACATGGAGAAAGCACACCATGCATGGATATATCCAATAGGGTGGAAGAGAGAGTTTGGGTTGAGATGGTTATGTGTATAAGATGAGTGTGGGCCTCTCCCCCTTTTCCTTTGTGCGGAGAAGCTGTTAATGCTCCCGGCTAGCTGCAATAAACCGTATTCATACTGGAGACTGCGTTTTCTGAGTGGTATCCCACAAGAAAACGTTCCGCACCACAAAAAATAGAACATGTTTCGTAGTGCTTCCATGAGCTTCCGATCCGTGCCTCCGCACCGCGCCTTATCTTGCGGATTGTGGACCCATTGACGTCAATGGGTGTTTGCAGGCCACAATACGGGCAAGGGGCATGAGCGCTTAGTCTGACCTCTGGTGGTTCTTTTTCAGTAAGGTTCATATTCACTTAGGTTGGTCTAATGTATTTGTGCATGGAAAATAGATTCTGAGAAAAGTTGCACGTCTCCCTGAGTACGAATTTTAATGCAAAGAAATTAGCACTTTACCCCTCAAAACTGTTGAATAAAAATAAGCCAGCCCTGGAGTGGAGTAAAAATTAGACTGTTTTTGCGACTAATTGATGCGTAAAAAAGGCGCACCTACATAAATAGATCAATAAAAAGTCGCAAAAAATAGACAACTCTTGAATTAATCTAAAAATAGTCGATTGAGTCACAAAAGCCTCCAAGACAGGCGCACATTCAGTAGTAAATGTGACTAATACAATTAGACTGCGAAAAATAGCATTTTTTTTAAAGAAGGTTTTGGACGTGTCCCAAGCACAAATGGTCATGCTATCAGAAATGACTTTTGTGGATAACACCCTCTTGCACCTTGCATACCTGATATGCAGAGAACTTTGCCCGGTAGAGTCATTCTCTGCTGATTAGAGCTCCACCAATCTATTATCAAATGATGTCACTTCTGTGGTGGATAAGAGGTGAATTACAGTTTAACGATGCTGCTACATTGCTCAGGACTTCTATATTCTCTACACAAAAGGGCAGATCACAATAGACTTTAGGCTACTTTCACACTGGCGTTTCTGGGTCCGCTTGTGAGATCCGTTCAGGGCTCTCACAAGCGGCCCAAAACGGATCAGTTTTGCCCCAATGCATTCTGAATGGATAAGGATCCGCTCAGAATGCATCAGTTTGCCTCCGTTCAGCCTCCATTCCGCTCTGGAGGCGGACACCAAAACGCGCTTGCAGCGTTTTGTTGTCCGCCTGACGATGCGGAGCCAAACTGATCTGTCCTGAATTACAATGTAAGTCAATGGGGACGGATCCGTTTTCACTGACACAATATGGTGCAATTGAAAACGGATCCGCCTCCCATTGACTTTCAGTGTAAGTAAAAACAGATCCGTTTGCATTATCATGAAAAAAAAATATATGACATTTTTTTTTGTTCATGGTAATGCAAACGGATCAGTTCTGAACGGATACAAGCGTTTGCAATATAGGTGCGGATCCGTCTGTGCAGATACCAGACGGATCCGCACCTAACGCATGTGTGAAAGTAGCCTTAGCTGTCGGACTGACTTTTTTAGTGGCATTATTGTCGGCCATATTACTGTTTTTCTGTACTGTCTCAGGAACAGAAAAAAACAAAATAACGTCAGCGCTGGATAAATTACATGGAGGACATCCATACCACCTGATGGACCCCACTGACTATATAATGAGGTCCATCAGGGTTCAGTCACTTAGCAGAAAAAATAGTGCTGCAGCCTGGCATTTTTAATGGACTCTGCCCTCTGATATTGGGTGATGCCCCTGGGATTGTAGGATGCCCCTGTCTGGTAATATGGCTGAAGTGGTACAACACACCTGAGACCCAAATGTGGGGCTGCTCATGGATGCCCTGCCGGCTCACTGGTTTAACATATGGGCATACAATAGGAGCCCTTGTTAAAAGTCTCACAGATTTTTAGTAGGCTACTTTCACACTAGTGTTTCTATTTTCCAGTATTGAGATCCGTCATAGGGTCTCAATACCGGAGGAAAACGCTTCAGTTTGTCCCTATTCATTGTCAATGGGGACAAAACGGAACTGAACAGAACGGAATGCTCCAAAATGCATTCCGTTTGATTGCTTTCTCATACCGGAGAGCAAACTGCAGCAAGCTGTGGCTTTCTTTCCGTCCTGGGATGCGGAGCAAGACATGATCCGTCATGACCCACAATACAAGTCAATGGGGACAGATCCGTTTTCTCTGACACAATCTGACACAATAGAAAACAAATCCGTCCTCCATTGACTTTTAATGGAGTTCATGACGGATCCGTCTTGGCAATGTTAAAGGGGTTGTCCGGGTTCAGAGCTGAACCTGGAGATACCTCCATTTTCACCCAGGCAGCCCCCCTGACTTGAGCATCGGAGCAGTTCAAGCTCCGATGCGCTCCTTTGCCCTGCGCTAAATCGCGCAGGGCAAAGGCATTTTTTGGAGATCCGGTGATGTACCGGGGCTCTCCATGGGGCTGCCAGGAAGCCCGGTGGCGTCACCGGCACAGATGGGCGGGATTTAGCTAAAGCCCGCCCATCAGAGATGGTGACGTCACGAACACACTGCTGGGCGGAAGTTTCTGCCGGCAGTGTGTTATTGAAAACAAAAGATCCCTTGCCCTGTGCGATCTAAGGGTATTTCCGGGTTCAGCTCTGAACCCAGACAACCCCTTTAAAGATAATACGACTGGATCCGTTCATAACGGATGCAGGTGGTTGTATTATCAGTAACGGAAGTGTTTTTGCTGAACCCTGCCAGATCCAGCAAAAACGCTAGTGTGAAAGTAGCCTTAGGGCACTTTCACATTAGCGGCAGGGATCCATCCTGCCGCTAGTTCACTTGTGCCCCCGGACTGCCTCTCCGTCCCCATTGACTATAACCCGGTGGCGGCACGGCAGCGCACGGCGAGAGGCAGCCGGACTAGAAGTATTGCCTTTCGCCGTGCGCTGCCGCCGGAACAGCCTGCTGGAGTCCCCTGCCGCTAAGCAGTGCTTCTCAAATAGTGGGGCGCGCCCCCCAGGGGGGGCGCCAGGCTCCGTAAAGGGGGGCTCGTTCAGGGCCGGCCTTTGGGGTGTGCGGGCTGTGCGGCCGCACAGGGCGCCATAGCAACAGGGGCGCCGGGCGGCCGACAGCTCGCAGTGTAATATGCGGCAGGGAGATGAGCGCTTCTATTGTGGAAGCGCTCATCTCCCGTCTGATCAGAGGCCGGCGCAGGCGCTGGACGCGATGTACGGAGCGGGGGCCGGGGGAGGGACTGGGAGTTGGAGCTGGGGGCCGGCAATAGCGGTGGGGCGGTGCGGTCACTGTACTATAGCCCCGCCCCACCGCTCCCTCCGGTATACTAATATAAAATGTATTATTGAATTAAAAGTTATTAAACATGCCCCCCTCACTCCTAATAGTACCGTATATCCGAATTTCTTCTGTATAATGTCGGCAGGCAGGCCGGGCGGCCGGCGCGTCCCTCAGTGATGTCACGTGCCTGCGCCGCCTGCTTTATGAATGAAGCAGGCGGCGCAGATAAGTGACGTCACTGAGGGACGCGCCGGCCGCCCGGCCCGCCTGCCGGCATTATACAGAAGAAATTCGGATATACGGTACTATTAGGAATGAGGGGGGCATGTTTAATAACTTTAAACGGCGGCGGCGGGCACACGGAATCTGTGGATGGCACAGTTAAGGGGTGGGGGTCTGTGGATGGCACTGTTATGGGCTGGGGGGGGCACTGTGGATGGCACTGTTATGGGGTGGGGGGTCTGTGGATGGCACATATATAACAGTGCCAGCCACAGATCCCCCTGTAACAGTGCCAGCCACAGATCCACCCCATAAGTGTCCGTCATCCACAGATCCCACCATAAGTGTCCGTCATCCACAGATCCCCCCATAAGTGTCCGTCATCCACAGATCCCCCCATAAGTGTCCGTCATCCACAGATCCCCCCCATAAGTGTCCGTCATCCACAGATCCCCCCATAAGTGTGTGTCCGATCCACATTTCTTTCTTTTTTTATTCTCTTATACGTTAATAAGGATACAGTGTTATGCAGAGGTGTACTTATAACAATTTTATAGACAAATGATACTATTTACAGTCGCGCGGGGGGCGCAAAATGTTTTCTTCTTCCTAGGGAGGGCATGACAGAAAATAATTGAGAAGCACTGCGCTAATGTGAAAGTAGCCTTAGGCGGCATCATGTTTTCAGCTTTTGGTAGCACCATGTCATCAGAGCAGAAAAGGATTTTGTATGAGAGATAGCAGATAGAAGACAATGGTGGCAGTGACTGGCGTCGTATAGCCGTATGATACTTACTGGACCCACACAGTCGAGAACAACGGAGGCCTTCTTACACATGTCATCGAGGGAGGGGGCGTCACTAACGTCGCAGATTATAATGTCAATGGACTTCAGCTGAGGCTTTCCTACAAATGATTAGACAGACACAGTGACTGGTACTGGAATCAAGACTTCTCACAGGGTTACAAAGACTAGACTGGCAACTGGCAAGCAATAGGTTAAAATTATCAGAGCTGAGTTTGACACTCGGTAAGCTTTTCTGTGGTATCACAATGTGTTATGAGTCTTCTACAGGACTGAGTGGAAAGCTGCCCATAACTAGGAGGCCAGATGCATACCGCAATATGACCTGATAGGCTCACATTTTCATGGTTGGCATCTTTACCATGAGGCACTGGAGAGATTTTCCACTGTAACAGCATTGCTTCTAGAGGACAACTCTGCCGTACAGGCTTTGTACACGTGGCACTGCCAATACTGGGCCTAGGGCAGTGATGGCGAACCTATGGCACGGGTGCCAGAGGCAGCACTCAGAGCCCTCTCTGTGGGCACCCACACCCTGGAAAAAGTCTATGGTGTACCAATATGCCTTAGACTTTTCCTGCCATTCAGCAGCGCAGGGCGCACTATGAACAGCACAGGCAGCGCACTGAATGTAGGCAGGATATTGTAAATAAATTATAAAGTACATGGAAGATATTCTATATTGGACTGTAGTATTCAAGGTAAATTGCTGTGTTGGCACTTTGCGATAAATAAGTGGGTTTATGTTGCAGTTTGGGCACTCGGTCTGTAATAGGTTCGCCATCACTGGCCTAGGGTCTCATTCACATTTCCGTGTCTGTTTGACATCCATAAAGATGTCCGTGAAGGATCGGTGTTTGGTCCATGTGTGGTTTTTATTTCCCCTCTGTGTGTCATCCATATTTCACAGACACTACTAGGGCTGAAAATACATTTCCAGAGCATCTCCTAGCAATGGTCCGTGGTGCATCCGTGGTTAGTGGCTTTACATAGACTTCAATGGGCTGTTTGGTCAGCACCACAGACCAAAGTAGAGCATGCTCCTGTAATTTTTACACTGATGTGTGAACAACCACATTAAAATCAATGGGTAGGTGCCATGTCTGCAAGGACTGAGAAGCTGTCAGCTACTCTATCCACTCGTCTCCCCCATAAATGTTCCTATAGTCTGAGCACGATTCCTGCCGTAGGAAGGGCACAGGCTGGACGTTCCGTCTGCCAGGATGGTTGGGACACCCCCTACATACCATCCACAGGATCCACTCTGCAGTCAGGGGAAATCCTGATGAGAACTGGCTCTTCTTATCTATCCTCTCCAAGAGAAGTGATAGGAGCAGTCTGAAGAGAGGCGCTTCCTACAGGCTATGTCCCCCATGTCCCCGCTTCCTACAGGCTATGTCCCCGCTTCCTACAGGCTATGTCCCCGCTTCCTACAGGCTATGTCCCCCATGTCCCCGCTTCCTACAGCTATGTCCCCCATGTCCCCGCTTCCTACAGGCTATGTCCCCCATGTCCCCGCTTCCTACAGGCTATGTCCCCCATGTCCCCGCTTCCTACAGGCTATGTCCCCGCTTCCTACAGGCTATGTCCCCATGTCCCCGCTTCCTACAACTATGTCCCCCATGTCCCCGCACTCACCCAGTCTCTCGGCCGCCCAGCTCAGCACCTCCTCCAGCTTCTTCTGGCTCCGGCCAGCTACAGTCCAGCGGAGCTCTTGGCCCCTGTAGTCTTCCCCGTCAGCCGCCCGGGCCACTTCCTCCACAACGAACTGCCCTGTGAAGCCAGAAGCCCCGAAGACCACTATGTGGTATGGCCGGTTTGAGGCCCGGGTCGCCATAGTGACAGCGGATGGCGCGTGAACGACTGGTGAGGGACAGCGACACTGAGACAGCAAACTGCAAAGAGCAGGAGGGCAGCAGACAGCTGGGTTTATCTTCACAGAAACTTTATTGCAGTACGGGAGCGCTGCGGTTTTATCTACGTGTGGCACACCTCAGCAGGGTCATTTCAGGTTGGCAGCTGAAGGCATCCCTGTTGGTCTCACGTTCATATGTGCCTGTATTACTGAGAGAAATGTATGTTTTAATATATGCAAATGAGCCTCTGGGAGCAACGGGGGCGTTGCCATTACACCTACAGGTTCTGTTCTTTCTGAAATGTCTGTGCCCTCTATAATGGGATTTACAGGGCCGGCCAGGCTAAGGGCCACGCCCCTGTTGCTCCTAGAGGCTCATTTGCATATATGAAAACATTTTTCTCAGCAGTACAGACACATATGAACATGGGACCAACACAGACGCCTTTAGCTGTTTATAGGTAGAAATCTGCTGACAGATGCCCTTTAACCCCTTAAGGACCCGGGCCGTTCATGTACGTCACAGCTGGACGTGACTTAATGACCAGCGACATGCATGTACGGCACAAGGTCCGCCAGATGCTGGGAGGGAATCGCGGCACCATGGCTGCTCTTACCAGCAGGCATCCATGCCAGGTAAGGGCAGCATAGTGCTGGACCGCCCCCTGCAGCTCCAAGCGCTGCAATTGGCCGGTCAATGAAGACCGGCACATTGCAGCGCTGGAAGCAGTATGAAGCTGCGGGGGGGTTTACAGTGCTGAACTGGTCAGCACCGGTCTCCTCTAAAGTGAAGCAGGGGACACCAGTGTTTGGCGTCCCCTGCCAGCGCTGCGATTGGCTGGAACTACGCTCCGGCCAATGGCAGCGCTATAGCTGCACAGGAAAGGGCTGAACCTCCCTGCATGCAGCCATTCTAGCTAGTGACTGCATGAAGAGAGGTTCTGTACTGCTTGTGGCTTGCTGGGACTTGTGGTGCACCACCACTGTGATTTCAACTTTTCCTGCTGAAAGAAGAAAAGAAGCAGAACATCTGGAATTGCTGCTCTGATTTTTTTTTCCATTTGCAGCTGTTCCAGATCCCTAAACCACCCTCCGTCCCTGTTGTCGTATTTTCCACCATTTTCCAGATCTGCACCACTTTTTCTGCATGCGAGCTGTGACCGCCAAGTGCTGTTTAGTGCATACCTGCCTGATTAGCACCTGGGGATTATTTTTTGCGCTTGTTTTTTCACATTTGTGTTGATTTTTTTGCCAATTTTTCCTTTTATTTTGGTTCAAAAAGAAGAAATTGTAGTTAGGGCTTTATATTAAATATATAGAGAGCTCTATATTCCTATATATATATATATATATAGATAGATATAAGTTAATTTTTAGCCAGTGTTCACTTATTTAACACTGTAGTGAATTTTTATACTACAGTTTTTGCATGCATGCACGATCTGTGTGCGTTCTGCAGAGCACTCATTTTTATTTTATTTTACATTTTTTTGCGGGGAAAAAGACATGCAGTTAGTGGTAGTTAGTTTTATATATATATATATATATATGTGCCGGTTGCGTCACTAACGTGTGACGTCGCTGGTCACGTGCGCCACCGCTCGGACGCCTGCCAATGATGTGTATGCAGTCTGGACATGCGCTGTAACATCCTAGGGACGCGCTGAACAGCGCGATGATATATGTGGGCACCATCATTCCACCAGGTATTAACTCATTAGCTTATCCCCTATTCACATGTTTATGATTAAAGTTTTAGCACTAATCATGGATTCACATTGAACAGCTGTGTATAATTATGTATCTGCTGTAATACTGTATGATATTCTACTGTATTTTACACTTGACACTTTTGAAGCACTTGTCACTTTATTAATCATCATGACCACGATCTTTTTATGAATATTTGGATATATTTTTTTCACGGATTTCTGTAAAGTTCCAATTAGGCTGATGTATTGATTGTTCTGATTGGTATACCTATATATGTATGTTGTGCACTTTTTATCAATGCTTGAGAAAGGCTCATGTAAGGGCCGAAACGTCGCTTTTTCCACCGCATGGGTGAATAAAACTTACACTGTTTTACTGAAGAACCGTTTGGAGTGCAGTCCGATTTTTTTGCTGTCTATATATATATATATATATATATATATATATATAAATATGCAGTAAGCCGGATTGGGACGAATGCACACTGGCGCAATATTAATAGTTTTTAGTTTGTGACGCCAATTGCAGCTCTTGCGCAGGTACTGTAACAGGGCCCTTTAAGATGTAATAGCTCACGTACCAAGTGAGGAATGCCAGAGGGGGAATAATGTCTCTGTGTATGTCAACGGTGTCTCCTACCTTGGTACGGCTGGACTCCTGGATCCTGGCTCACATGCAATAAAGTGAGTGCGGTTAGTAGGAGTAATTGAGGAATGAATGAGATCCAGACTGGAAATATAATCCAACTTGTCTTTACTGAATGCAGCTTGAATCCATATAAGATACAGCAATAGTCTTGGATCCCAGCAGGTATTGGCAATATGTGGCAGGAATCAATATGTATTCTGCTTCTATTCATATGCCTAGTGAATCTGGCAGGTATCTATCTTCTGCTCTGTCTTCTGCTTGGTGTGGGCCTGACTAGCTGAGGAGGTATTTGGCTTCTCCTGGACTCTGGATAAGTACTCACAGGACTGCTCGCAGGTAATGGCTTTTTCCTGGAGATCTGTAGTTCTGGAGGTGCTGCTTGCTTGTCACCAGCTCTGAGGCTGAAGGGCTCAGTCTGGGAAGGGTGATCCTTGGCCTCAGCCGAGGCTGGATCCTAGGTTGGGATCCCTGTTTCTGGGAGCTCCTACCAACACAGCCTTCCCCTTGCAGGGGGAGCTGGAACACACACTCTGCATCTAACTTCCTCTCCTCCCCATGAGGTAGGATGTGGGAACATTCCACTCCTCCTCAAAGAGGGGGGAGCTAGACTGGAATGAACTATTCCAGTCTAGACTTACTAAAGGTCTGCTGAACATATTGCTGCCACCTGCTGGTGTACATGGAAATTACAGCAAACACATTATACAGGCCTGGAAAATACACACAATGGAAAATGCATTGTTAGATCACACAAGATGACAATACACATGCACCTGACATGCTGCAGCAGGGAGAAAGAGTTTAGTGACATACTCTGGGATGTTACATATATATATATATATATATATATATATATAAATTTGAGTTAGTGTCAGTTTTTAATTTTGCATGAATGCACCTGTGTGCATTTTGCAGAGCACTGTAGTGAATTTTTATACTGCAGTTTTTGCACGCACGCACGATCTGTGTGTGTGCGTGCTGCAGAGCACTGATCAGTAGTGTTCTCATTTGTATCTGCTCATTTTTATTTTATTTTATTTCATTTTACATTTTTTTGCGGGGAAAAAGACATGCAGTTAGTGGTAGTTAGTTTTATATATATACACTCACCTAAAGAATTATTAGGAACACCTGTTCTATTTCTCATTAATGCAATTATCTAGTCAACCAATCACATGGCAGTTGCTTCAATGCATTTAGGGGTGTGGTCCTGGTCAAGACAATCTCCTGAACTCCAAACTGAATGTCAGAATGGGAAAGAAAGGTGATTTAAGCAATTTTGAGCGTGGCATGGTTGTTGGTGCCAGACGGGCCGGTCTGAGTATTTCACAATCTGCTCAGTTACTGGGATTTTCACGCACAACCATTTCTAGGGTTTACAAAGAATGGTGTGAAAAGGGAAAAACATCCAGTATGCGGCAGTCCTGTGGGCAAAAATGCCTTGTGGATGCTAGAGGTCAGAGGAGAATGGGCCGACTGATTCAAGCTGATAGAAGAGCAACGTTGACTGAAATAACCACTCGTTACAACCGAGGTATGTAGCAAAGCATTTGTGAAGCCACAACAAGCACAACCTTGAGGCGGATGGGCTACAACAGCAGAAGACCCCACCGGGTACCACTCATCTCCACTACAAATAGGAAAAAGAGGCTACAATTTGCACGAGCTCACCAAAATTGGACTGTTGAAGACTGGAAAAATGTTGCCTGGTCTGATGAGTCTCGCTTTCTGTTGAGACATTCAAATGGTAGAGTCCGAATTTGGCGTAAACAGAATGAGAACATGTATCCATCCTCTGATGGCTACTTCCAGCAGGATAATGCACCATGTCACAAAGCTCGAATCATTTCAAATTGGTTTCTTGAACATGACAATGAGTTCACTGTACTAAAATGGCCCCCACAGTCACCAGATCTCAACCCAATAGAGCATCTTTGGGATGTGGTGGAACGGGAGCTTCGTGCCCTGGATGTGCATCCCTCAAATCTCCATCAACTGCAAGATGCTATCCTATCAATATGGGCCAACATTTCTAAAGAATGCTATCAGCACCTTGTTGATTCAATGCCACGTAGAATTAAGGCAGTTCTGAAGGCAAAAGGGGGTCCAACACCGTATTAGTATGGTGTTTCTAATAATTCTTTAGGTGAGTGTGTATATATATATATATATATATGAATTTGAGTTAGTGTCAGTTTTTAATTTTGCATGAATGCACCTGTGTGCATTTTGCAGAGCACTGTAGTGAATTTTTATACTGCCGTTTTTGCACGCACGCATTATCTGTTTTCATTTACATCTGCACATTTTTGAGGGTTTTTTTATTTATTTTTTGTGGGGAAAAAAGACCTGCAGTTAGTGGTAGTTACTTAGATACAGTATATATATATATATATATATATATATATATATATATCCATATATGTAAATCTAATATATAAAGCTGAGTGTGTGTGTATGTATGTGTGTCCGCTAAAGGAATCCGCACCGTCACATTTACAATCACGAAGGCTTTAGACCAGGTCTCAGCTCTCTAGGACGTACCGTTCCTGAGATATTCCCAAAAAATGCATTAGCCAATAGAAGCTTGGTCACATGACCCTTATCAGCCAATAGAAGCTCGCAGGCCCTTAGTCTTCACATACACAGTTTTACACCAGGTTTCCATAACAGCCCAGCCATTTATCTTCACTGCTATAGGTGAGCTTTAAAGGAAATCTGTCACCAGGATAATCGCTATTGAAGTAAAGTCATGGCCTAATAGCACCTTATTTCAAGATCTGCCTTTGTTCCAGCAATAGATGTTTTTATCCTCTGAAAATCCAGTTTATTTGGTATGCAAATAAGCCAGTAAGGTGCCCAGAGGGGCGTCACTCTTGCAGGAAGGAGCCCAGACACGCCCCCTGCCACAATGTGTCCACCCTCAAAAGACAAACTTAAAACCACGCCCCTAGGCCCTGCTAAGTCACGCCCCTGATCTGGTTAGGCCATGCCCCCTCTCACCCCTCAGCCGACAGGGAATGAAAAAATGAAGGTAAAAATCAACTTCTGTCAGCTGCAGGGGTGGGAGGAAGGGTGACTTTCTCCCTGCAGCTCACACTCCGACAGCACAGTGCGCCACACCCCCTACAACTCCTGAGCCGACAGGGATTGTAAAAATGAAGTTAAAAATCAACTTCTGTCAGCTGCAGACGTGATAAGGACAGTGATTTTCTTCCTAGCAGCTCACACTCGGACAGCACAGTGCTGCTATCTTAGAGTGAGCTGTTCAAAAGGACATCCTTGTGTCCGTCCAGGCCCTGCGCCAGACGGAGGACAGGGAGTCTAAAAGCCGGACTGTCCGGCCTAAAACTAGACCTCTGGCCACCCTAGGGGCAGGCTGCTGTGGAGGTCACAGTTAAGGGGATGGTCCGCTATGGAAATCAGTGTTAAGGGGCAGATTGCTGTAAAGGCCACTGTTAAGGGTCGGGCCCCTGTGGAGGTTACTGTCAAGGGGGTGGTGTGCTGTGAAACTCACTGTTAAAGGGAAAGGCTGCTGTAAAGGTCAAAGTTAAGGCTGTGGAGGTCCAATTTTAAAGGGGTTGTCCGCATTTAGACCTGAACCCGGACATACCCATATTTTCACCCAGGTAGCCCACCTGATGTTAGCATCGGAGCATGTCATGCTCCGATGCTCTCCCTTGCCCTGCGCTGGATCGTGCAGGGCAAGGGCTCGGCAGTGTGTTCGGTGACGTCACCGGCTCTGATGGGTGTGCATTAGCGCTGCCCTGGCCATTTTACTGGCTAGGGCAGCGCTAAAGCCGCCTTCAGTGCCAGTGACGTCACCGGGCATCCTGGCAGCCCCATGCAGAGCCCCGGTACGTCACCGGATCTCCAAAAAATCCCTTTGCCCTGCGCAAAAAGATAATATGCCTTTAAGATTCATTTTGTAATGTAAGGTAAGCTCAGTGACACAGCAGAAACAACAGAAAGCATAGTGTTACTCTGATGTTGCTGGGCAGAAGTCTAGACCAATCACAGCCAGCTTCTCACATAGCAAGAGTTTTCACCAATCACAGCCAGCCTCACACACAGCCTGTCTGGGAATTCCCCTAGCAGGAGCTGCTAGAATCATTATTCACCAGAGACAGGAGCTGAAGAGACATTCACTCCACTGAGAGCTGAGTTTTATGGAAACAAGAGGTCAAAATAGGTATTTAAAAAGTTATATGATGTTCAAATTGTTAGTATTGTGTTTAGAACTGTATACTAAATTAGATATATATTTGTTTTATTTACAGTTCCACCATACTGATCCATACAGTCCATACAAATTGCAACAGCAAACTGCAAACTGCAGTAGAACTATTAGTTAGACCTCAGATATACCTCTCAGAGAAATTATAAAGTGCTTAAATAACTTAAAGTGAGAGTTCAGATACTCAAGAGAGAAATACAGTTGCAAGAAAAAGTATGTGAACCCTTTGGAATGATATGGATTTCTGCACAAATTGGTCATAAAATGTGATCTGATCTTCATCTAAGTCACAACAATAGACAATCACAGTCTGCTTAAACTAATAACACACAAATAATTAAATGTTACTATGTTTTTATTGAACACACCATGTAAACATTCACAGTGCAGGTGGAAAAAGTATGTGAACCCCTAGACTAATGACATCTCCAAGAGCTATTTGAAGTGAGGTGTCAGCCAACTGGAGTCCAATCAATGAGATGAGATTGGAGGTGTTGGTTACAGCTGCCCTGCCCTATAAAAAACACACACCAGTTCTGGGTTTGCTTTTCACAAGAAGCATTGCCTGATGTGAATGATGCCTCGCACAAAAGAGCTCTCAGAAGACCTACGATTAAGAATTGTTGACTTGCATAAAGATGGAAAGGGTTATAAAAGTATCTCCAAAAGCCTTGCTGTTCATCAGTCCACGGTAAGACAAATTGTCTATAAATGGAGAAAGTTCAGCACTGCTGCTACTCTCCCTAGGAGTGGCTGTCCTGTAAAGATGACTGCAAGAGCACAGCGCAGACTGCTCAATGAGGTGAAGAAGAATCATAGAGTGTCAGCTAAAGAGTTACAAAAGTCTCTGGCATATGCTAACATCCCTGTTAGCGAATCTACGATACGTAAAAACTGAACAAGAATGGATTTCATAGGAGGATACCACAGAAAAAGCCACTGCTGTCCAAAAAAAACATTGCTACACTTTTACAGTTTGCACAAGAGCACCTGGATGTTCCACAGCAGTACTGGCAAAATATTCTGTGGTCAGATGAAACCAAAGTTGAGTTGTTTGGAAGAAACACACAACACTATGTGTGGAGAAAAAGAGGCACAGCACACCAACATCAAAACCTCATCCCAACTGTGAAGTATGGTGGTGGGGGCATCATGGTTTGGGGCTGCTTTGCTGCGTCAGGGCCTGGACAGATTGCTATCATCGAAGGAAAAATGAATTCCCAATTTATCAAGATATTTTGCAGGAGAACTTAAGGCCATCTGTCCACCAGCTGAAGCTCAACAGAAGATGGGTGTTGCAACAGGACAACGACCCAAAGCATAGAAGTAAATCAACAACAGAATGGCTTAAACAGAAGAAAATACGCCTTCTGGAGTGGCCCAGTCAGAGTCCTGACCTCAACCTGATTGAGATGCTGTGGCATGACCTCAAGAAAGCGATTCACACCAGACATCCCAAGAATATTGCTGAACTGAAACAGTTCTGTAAAGAAGAATGGTCAAGAATTACTCCTGACCATTGTGCACGTCTGATCTGCAACTACAGGAAACGTTTGGTTGAAGTTATTGCTGCCAAAGGAGGTTCAACCAGTTATTAAATCCAAGGGTTCACATACTTTTTCCACCTGCACTGTGAATGTTTACATGGTGTGCTCAATAAAAAGATGGTAACATTTAATTCTTTGTGTGTTATTAGTTTAAGCAGACTGTGATTGTCTATTGTTGTGACTTAGATGAAGATCAGATCACATTTTATGACCAATTTGTGCAGAAATCCATATAATTTCAAAGGGTTCACATACTTTTTCTTGCAACTGTATATCCACCATTTTATGTTGAATGACAAGATTGAACAGTTGAACCACCATCTTATGCCTACCGCCATTTTGTGATATCTTTTCAACACATGTTTTGTACATGGACTATCTGCTGCGGAGGCGGCAGTGTTATATATGAAGAAAAGTTGAAGTTAATAAAGAAGTTATTTGAAGTATTTAGTGTGCTATTTAAACCTACTGTTTCCATAGAACGACACTAGATGAATTACAGAGTAATAGACAGTCTGGTTAGACTAAAAGTCAGAGATATCAAAATTATTCTAATGCCACAGCGCAAAAGGCACTTCATAGTACTACATTTGCCCCAGCGGAACTATTACCCTCAGAGGGTGAAGCAATAGCACTCCTCAACTTGCACAGTAAAGAGCGCATTAGCGCAGCGGAGTGCCAGCATATACTGCCTCGCAGCAACTGTTCCCTGAGTGAGAAAGCAAAGAGACCTCAGCGGAGCTACCATAGAGGCCATAGAACGTGGGCATTAATCAAACTGCAGCCGACTCTTAAAGTGGCAGAACGGCAAAGGTAAGATAGTCAGAGAAAGAGCGCCAACCCTCCTGCGATCCCTAGAGAGAGAAAGAGACGCATGGTGGGAGGCCAAAGTCCAGAGCTAGAGTGCCTGCACCGCTATCCATGGAGAGACCACGTACTGCAGCCAGCTAGTTTCCCGCCACTAGGCCCATAGCCTGCAGCAGCGTATCCAAGCCAGCGCATCGCAAGTCATCACAAAGCATCGCAAGTCTGCACAGAGCATCGCAAGTCATAACTGTCACGGCCTATGGTGTACGTCGTGACACTGTTGCCATGCCTGCTGTGCCAATGGCAACATTTTGCTGTTTTGGCATGTTGTGGCAGTGTCACAGGTTTTGCTGTGTGCGCCGTGACTTGCTGGCCACGCATGCTGTTGTCTGCAGCAACCTGTTGCCTTTTGCTTGTGTGTGCAATTCCCCTTTAAGTAGTGCCTCCCTGCTATGTGGTATGTGTGGGGTTAATTCACTGGCTGGAGCAAAGTGGTGAGTTGGGTGTGGTCTCAGGTCTCTTTACATGAGTGGTGTCGCTACAGGGGGGCAAGGGGGGGCGATTGCCCCCCCCCCCAGGTGATTCCTTGCCCCCTTCCCCCGCTGATTCGCTGCTGCGCCCTGCCGCCCACACTAGTGATGTCCGGTTCATGATCGAATCGTTCTTTTGAGGCTACATGCACACGACCGTGCCGTTTTTTGCGGTCCGCAAACCGCGGATCCGCAAAAAACGGAAGCCGCCCGTGTGCCTTCCGCAATTTGCGGAACGGAACGGGCGGCCATTGATATAACTGCCTATTCTTGTCCGTTTTGCGGACAAGAATAGGACGTTATATTTTTTTTGCAGGGCCGCGGAACGGAGCTGACACAGAGGCTGGGGAGGCTCCTGCCTCTGGGCAACTGTCGCTGCTGCTGCCGCGAATGCCGGGCTGCCGGCGCGCTGCCTGGAGGACAGAGGGAGTAGTGAGCACTGCACTGACTTACGTGCTCCCTCCCCGCTCCGCCTCCTGGCTCGGCCGCTCCGCTGCTCTGGTCTCTGCTGTCTGCTCAGTCGACGCTTACTGGCTGCGTACAGCGCGCGCACGTAGACCTGACGCGCTGTACGCAGTCAGGTCACATGTGCGCGGCGCCGTCTGGAGACCAGGAGCAGCGTGGGCCAGGCAGCAGCACACCGGGAGCGGGCCCCTGCTCTGGCAACTGGCATCTCCAGGGTGTAGAGGTGAGTGGAGCTGCGGAGCTGTAGTGTATATTACCGTTATGTGCGGCCACTCATATTACACTCAATTACTGTAATGATGGCATCCATTCCCAGCATTATATTTAGAGCCATCAGTTTCTCAGATTACAGAGTGGGCAATGCTGCCCAGCTGATGGTGCCAGGTTATAACATGCCAATGCCAGCCTGATGACAGTGTACTACACTGTCATCAGGCTGGCATTTGCATGTTATAACCTGGCACCATTAGCTGGGCAGCATTGCCCACTACACTGTCATCAGGCTGGCATTGGCATGTTATAACCTGGCACCATCAGCTGGGCAGCATTGCCCACTTTGTAATCTGAGAAAGTGATGACTGTCATCAGGCTGGCATTGGTATGTTATAACCTGGCACCATCAGCTGGGCAGCATTGCCCACTCTGTAATCTGAGAAAGTGATGACTGTCATCAGGCTGGCAATGGCATGTTATAACCTGGCACCATCAGCTGGGCAGCATTGCCCACTCTGTAATCTGAGAAAGTGATGACTGTCATCAGGCTGGTATTGGCATGTTATAACCTGGCACCATCAGCTGGGCAGCATTGCCCACTCTGTAATCTGAGAAAGTGATGGCTCTAAATATAATGCTGGGAATGGATGCCATCATTACAGTAACTGTATGCTCTGACTGTGTATTACTTCTCAGTGCACTGCCCAGTTTATTCTCAGTGCTGCTTCCTTTGACATTGGCATATGACTAGGATATGTCGGCGCCGGCCACTCATACTACACTGTCATCAGGCTGGCATGTTATAACCTGGCACCATCAGCTGGGCAGCATTGCCCACTTTGTAATCTGAGAAAGTGATGGCTCTAAATAATTTAGAGCCATCACTTTCTCAGATTACAGAGTGGGCAATGCTGCCCAGCTGATGGTGCCAGGTTATAACATGCCAATGCCAGCCTGATGACAGTGTAGTGGGCAATGCTGCCCAGCTGATGGTGCCAGGTTATAACATGCCAATGCCAGCCTGATGACAGTGTAGTACACTGTCATCAGGCTGGCATTGGCATGTTATAACCTGGCACCATCAGCTGGGCAGCATTGCCCACTCTGTAATCTGAGAAAGTGATAGCTCTAAATATAATGCTGGGAATAGATGCCATCATTACAGTAATGCCTCATGCACACGACCGTTGTTGTGTTCCGTGTCCGTTGTTCCGTTTTCCGTGATTTTCTGCGGACTCATTGACTTTCAATGGGTCCGTTGAAAACTCGGATAATGCACCGTTTGTCATCCGCGTCCGTGATCCGTGTTTTCAGTCAGTCAAAAATATATGACCTGTCCTATTTTTTCACGGACAACGGTTCGCGGACCCATTCAAGTCAATGTCCGTTAAAAAACACGGAGGCACGCAAGATTGTCATCCGCATCCGCGCGTCCGCGTACGTTTTTTTCCCTATCATTTGCAAGGCAAACTTGACTTAGATTTTTTTTCACTTTCCTTCATGTCTGGTGATCCTCCAAAAATCAAGGAAGACACACGGAAACAAAAACGGAAACGGATGACTGAACAACGGAACCCCAATTTGCGGACCGTGAAAAAATACTGTCGTGTGCATGAGGCCTAACTGTATGCTCTGTGACTGTGTATTACTTCTCAGTGCCCAGTTTATTCTCAGTGCTGCTTCCTTTGACATTGGCATATGGCTAGGATATGTCGGCCATAACTGTGATAAGACAATCATTTACAAAAAAAGGTGATTTACAGTGTAATTCTGTGGTTGTCGACGACGCTTGCCTGACTGGCTGAGTACAGCGCCCACTTTGACCTGACGCGCTGTACGCAGTCAGGTCACATGTGCGCCCTCTGGAGACCAGGAGCAGCGCGGGCAGCAGCACAGCACTGTGTCACGACCCAGCACAGGTTCCAGCAGGGATAGAGCAGTGTTATCCACAGATGCCCCCATAAGTGTGTCATCCACAGATCCCCCATAACAGTGTGTGTCATCCACAGATCCCCCATAACAGTGTCTCATTCACAGACCCCCCATTAGTTCAAAACCCACCCAAAGCATCTTTTGGTTAAAACATTTTTTTTTTCTTATTTTCCTCCTCAAAAACCTAGGTGCGTCTTATGGGCAGGTGCGTCATATAGGACGAAAAATACAGTAATATTATTTCCTGTTAGATTCTATGCGGCGGGTGACGCAGACTCTGCCAGGTCCGCATTCGCACCGGCCGCTGCCGTTGTGCTGGTATAATTACGCAATGCTATGGGGCTGGTATGTAATTTCTTCCAGGGCTCGTTTTTATCCCCAGTCTGGCCCTGCACGGAGCCGCCTATCTTTGGGAGCACTCCGGCTCCCAATGCCTTCCACAGCGACAGATTCTTAAGGGGGTGACAGCACTGGAACCAGGAGATGTTATAAGAACAGGAATGCTCTATAGGAATTAGAGCCTTCCCTCTCCATAGGTAAGTACCTGTATCTGTATTTTTTGTAATTTTTTTTCGTTTCAGTATTGCTTTAAGATCGGAGAAAGGTACCAGGCAATTAAAATTACTTACTACAGCAGACAAGTCCTCAGTATGCTTGCCTGTTGCTGGAGCAATCGGCCAAAAAATCAAAAAATATGCGCATCATTAGTGCCGATTTGCGCAATTGCGAAAATAATGACTGGAGATCACGAATTCTAGAACTCGCGAATTTATTGCGAAAAATTTGTGAAATATCACGAAAACGAATATTGCCTATGCCGCTCATCACTATTGCCGAGCATGACAACCTCTAGTGGGGTGGCATGAGAGATGTGGAAACAGCTCTCATTGTCTGAACATTGTTTGTTTAAATGAAGTTAAATGATCTAGACTGACATATTGCTGTTTAGCCACAAGAATACTCACCCAGCCTCGCCAAAATTAGTGATGGCTTAGTAAAAGGCACATGGCAGCCCACCTGGAGTTTTCCCAAAGGCACCTGAAGGACTCTCAGATCATCAGAAACAAAATTCTCTGGTCTGATGAGACAAAGATTGAACTCTGGTTTGAATACAAGGTGTCACGTTTGGAGGAAACCAGGCACCGCTCATCGCCAGGCCAGGCCAATACCATCCCTACAATGAAGCATGGTGGTGGCAGCATCATGCTGTGGGGATGTTTTTCAGGGGCAGGAACTGGGAGAATAGTCAGGATAAAGGGAAAGATGACTGCAGCAATGTACAGAGACATCCTGGATGAAAGATATATGTCAAACATGATTAAAAATAGATAATTGTGGAACAAAAAATATATATAATAGTATGAAATTACACCTGACCTTATGCTTACACAGTTGCTGTCACTACTGGGAACCTCCTATGTTTTTTATTTGCTTATTACAGAATGTCTGTTTTCTGATTGGAAAAACCTAAACCCACGTATCCCCACACATGAAAATTCAGCAGAGCATCGGACCAACTATTATAAATGGAAAAGAACATGAAAACCGGCCAGCTTTTTGACAGCACTATAGAGAAAATGGTTTTGACTGAGAAACAAAAGTGGCGAGATGTCTTGAAGTGCATTTTGGATGGAATTTTGTTTTGTGCAAAAAACAACCTTGCACTCAGAGGTTCTGAAGATATTATTGGAAGTCCACACGCTGGCATATTCCTTGATCTAATGGAGGTAATAAGTCATCACAACATGTCACTAAAAGAGAAGATTGAGACTCATCAGAAGCTCTGTGTCAATTACCTTTCAAGCAAAATTCTAAACTAATTTATCAGTATTTTGGGGGATACAGTCCGCTCTCAAATCATTAATAGAATAAAGGAAGCTAAATTCTTTTTAATTCTTTTTGACTGCACTCCTGATATATCCCATCAGGAACAAATGAGCGAAATAATCCGTTATGTTACAGTTGTGAATGGAAAGGTGACAATAGAAGAGAGTTTTATCGATTTTATCCCCACTAAGGAAAAAACTGGAAGTGGATTAGCTTCTGAGATAATGAACAAGCTACAGACTGATGGACTCGACTTTAAAGAGGACCTTTCACTGATTATTACACTATGAACTAACTATACAGACATGGAGAGTGGCGCCCAGGGATCTCCCTGCACTAACTATTATCCCTGGGCGCCGCTCCGTTCTCCCGTTATGCCCTCCGGTATCTCCGCTACTAAGTTATAGTAGGCGGAGATTCCAGTCACTAAGTTATGGTAGGCGGAGTCTGCCCTTGTTCTGCTCTAGCGCTGGCCAATCGCAGCGCAGAGCTCACAGCCTGGGAGGTTATTTTCTCACAGGCTGTGAGCTCTGCAATGAGATTGGTCAGCGCTACAGAAGAACAAGGGCAGACTCCGCCTATCATAACTTAGTGAACGGAGATACCGGAGGGCATAGCAGGAGAACGGAGCGTCGCCCGGGAATAATAGTAAGTGCAGTGAGATCCCCGGGTGCCGCTCTACATGTCTGTATAGTTAGTTCATAGTATAATAATCGGTGAAAGGTCCTCTTTAAAGATGGATGAGGGCAAAGCTCTGACAATGCAGCCAACATGGCAGGAAAATATAATGGAGTACAAGCAAGACTTCTTCTGGAAAATGAATATGCTAAATGTGTTCCATGTGCAGCACATAGTCTCAATTTGGCAGGGGTACATGTGGCATCTGTGAACCCTGACATTAAAACCTTTTTTGGGACAGTTCAAAGAATTTTTACTTTTTTCTCCAGTTCCACAGCTCGCTGGGAAGTACTTATAAAGCATGTTAAAACTACTTTAAAAGGCCATACCGATACTCGATGGTCATCCAGAGCAAGTGCAGTGAAGGCTTTGTATACACAGATCACTGAAATATGTGAATCACTCACAGACATTGCGGAAAATTCAGCAAATCCAGATTCAGTTTCAACGGCAGAAAGTCTGGTGATGCAAGTGGACTATGGTTTCCTGTGCAAACTTTTAGTTTGGAACAAAATCTTGGGTCATGTCGACAGAGTAAATCAAGCCATACAGGCCAAAGGCGTTTCTGTGTTGCAGGCTTCAAAAATGTTGACGGTTTAAGAGAAACCTTTCAAGAAATGAGGAATATTGATTTTCAGGAAGTATACCAGTATGCTTCAGAGGCATGTGGAAAACTTGACATCCCTGCAATGTCTCCTCAAAAAAGGCAAAGAAAGAAAAAAAACAAAGCACCTTATGAATCCCCTGATGAAGGAGCCAATCTGACTTCTGAGGACAACTTCCGAATTACTGTAAAACAGGTTTTTGACATTCTCATTTCTGACTTAACTTGGAAATCAAAAGCACTAATGGAAACATCCCAAGATTTTACATAAAAAAATAGAATGTGTCGGCAGATAAGAACCATTTGGCCCATCTAGTCTGCCCAATATACTGAGTACTATGGATAGCCCCTGGCCCTATCTTATATGAAGGATGGCCTTATGCCTATCCCATGCATGCTTAAACTCCTTCACTGTATTTGCAGCTACCACTTCTGCAGGAAGGCTATTCCATGCATCCACTACTCTCTCAGTAAAGTAATACTTCCTGATATTACTTTTAAACCTTTGCCCCTCTAATTTAAAACGATGTCCTCTTGTAGCAGTTTTTCTTCTTTTAAATATTCTCTCCTCTTTTACCTTCTTGATTCCCTTTATGTATTTAAAAGTTTCTATCATATCCCCTCTGTCTCGTCTTTCTTCCAAGCCATACATGTTAAGGTCCTTTAATCTTTCCTGGTAAGTTTTATTCTGCAATCCATGTACCAGTTTAGTAGCTCTTCTCTGAACTCTCTCCAAAGTATCAATATCCTTCTGGAGATATGGTCTCCAGTACTGAGCACAATACTCCAAATGAGGTCTCACTAGTGCTCTGTAGAGCGGCACGAGCACCTCCCTCTTTCTACTGGTAATTCCTCTCCCTATACACCCAAGCATTCTGCTAGCATTTCCTGCTGCTCTATGACATTGTCTGCCTACCTTTAAGTCTTCTGAAATAATGACCCCTAAATCCCTTTCCTCAGATACTGAGGTTAGGACTGTATCACTGATTTTATATTCTGCTCTTGGGTTTTTATGCCCCAGGTGCATTATTTTGCACTTATCCACATTAAATTTTAGTTGCCAGATTTTTGACCATTCCTCTAGTTTTCCTAAATCCTTTTCCATTTGGTGTATCCCTCCAGGAGCATCAACCCTGTTACAAATCTTTGTGTCATCAGCAAAAAGACACACCTTACCATCGAGGCCTTCTGCAATTTCGCTGATAAAGATATTAAACAATATTGGTCCCAGAACAGATCCCTGATGTACTCCACTGGTAACAAGACCTTGGTCTGAATATACTCCATTGACTACAACCCTCTGTTCTTTATCCTTCAGCCACTGCCTAATCCATTCAACAATACGGGATTCCAAGCCCAAAGACTGCAATTTATTGATAAGCCTTCTGTGTGGGACAGTATCGAAAGCCTTACTGGAGTCTAGATAAGCGATGTCTACTGCACCTCCGCCATCTATTGTTTTAGTCACCCAATCAAAAAAATCAATATGATTAGTTTGACATGATCTCCCTGAAGTAAACTCATGCTGTTTTTCATCTTTCAATCCATGGGATTTTAGATGTTCCACAATCCTCTCCTTAAGTATGGTTTCCATTAATTTCCCCACTATTGATGTCAGGCTTACTGGCCTATAGTTGCCCGATTCCTCCCTACTGCCTTTCTTGTGAATGGGCACAACATTTGCTAATTTCCAATCTTCTGGGACGACTCCTGTTGCCAGTGATTGGTTAAATAAATCTGTTAATGGTTTTGCTAGTTCACCGCTGAGCTCTTTTAATAGCTTTGGGTGTATCCCATCAGGCCCCTGTGACTTATTTGTATTGATTTTAGACAGCTGACTTAGAACTTCTTCCTCTGTAAAGACACATGCATCAAAAGATTCATTAGTCTTCTTTCCTAACTGAGGTCCTTTTCCTTCATTTTCCTTCGTAAAGACTGAACAGAAGTATTCATTGAGGCAGTCAGCTAGTTCTTTATCTTCTTCCATATACCTTCCTTCTTTTGTTTTTAATTTTGTAATTCCTTGTTTTAGTTTCCTTTTTTCATTTATGTATCTGAAGAATGCCTTATCGCCTTTTTTCCCTGACTGAGCTAATTTCTCTTCTGCCTGTGCTTTAGAAGCTCTTATAACTTGTTTGGCCTCTCTCTGCCTAATCTTATAAATTTGCCTGTCATCCTCGTTTTGTTTTTTTATATAATTCCTAAATGCTATCTTTTTGTTTTTAATGATTTTGGCCACTTCTGCTGAGTACCACAGTGGTCTTTTCCTTTTTTTGCTTTTACTGACAAGCCTAATGCAATTTTCTGTTGCCTTCAATAGTGCCTCTTTTAAGTAGTCCCATTTCTCCTGGACTCCAATGAAACTGTTCCAATCTGATAGGGACTCGTATACCACTAATCTAATTTTAGAAAAGTCAGTTTTTCTAAAATCTAAAACTTTTGTTTTTGTGTGGTGTGACTCAGTCACTGTACTTATAGTAAACCACACTGACTGGTGATCACTAGATCCCAAGCTTTCCCCTACAGTAATATCATATACCAAATTCCCACTTGTGAATACAAAATCTAAAATGGCCTCCTTCCGGGTTGGCTCCTCAACTACTTGCTGTAGAGATAATCCCAGTAGGGAATTTAGAATATCTGTACTCCTGGCAGAACTAGCTATTTTGGTTTTCCAGTTTACATCAGGAAGATTGAAGTCTCCCATAATGATAACTTCCCCCTTCAATGTCATTTTAGCTATTTCCTCAACTAGTAGATCATCTAATTCTTTGACTTGGCTAGGTGGTCTATATATCACACCTACACGAGTTACCTTATGATTATCAAGCTGCAAGGTAACCCAAACTGACTCTAAATTGTTCTCGCTAACTTGTTTCTTTTTTGTCCTGCACTTCTTACACTGGATATTGCGGAGTTACAGAAGGCTGCTTCCGATTTGGCTCTGAAGTATAACAAAGACTTAGATGCCATAGAGCTGTCTTCAGAAATTGAAAGCTTTAGGTTTCAGGTGCAACCATATTGCCACAAGCTATGTCGGCAACAGTTATTGATATCTGTCAAATGGTCTATGATTATTCACTGTCAGCTTGCTATCCAAATATTGAAACAGCGTTGTGTATATTTCTGACTCTTCCTGTCACTGTAGCATCATGTGAAAGAAGTTTCAGCAAGTCAAAACTTATTAAAAACTATTTACGCTCCAGTATAGGACAAGAGAGACTTTCAAATGTTGCCATTCTTTCCATTGAGTACTATGCAATGGCAAAGCAAATTGACTTTGGAAAGGTGATTGACCAATTTGCTTCAATAAAGGCAAGAAAAATTGCACTGTAATTTGCACCCGTATCTGTTTTGCACTTGGAATTTTGCTCTCACTCCTTTGGAGATAAATGACCACAAAACTATACAGTTTTTGATGCAAAACTTGCTAGTTTTTATTCTGTCTTGTTGACAGGATTATGTTTATTTATATTAAGATTATGTGGTTATTGTCTTATATGACTTGTTTTTGCACTTTATTTCTATCTTTATATGGATCTAAAGAGGTTGTGCATTTGTTTACAGCTATAGTTAATTGGTACATTAAACTGTGCATATTTATGTGTGATTACAACAGTATTTAGTAAAGACTCCACAAGTTGGGGGGGGGGGGGGGCGCACTTGGGCAGCTCAGCCTCTGTTGGTGGTGGACCTTGTCCCAGCCCTGCTGATACCCCTATAACTTAGGGGTATCAGGGTACATTATGCAAGGGTAATATAACTAAGGACCCCTGTATAATGTCCCCTGATAGCACTGAGTCCTCCTCAGTTATATTACCCTTGTATAATGTACCCTGATACCCCTTAGTTATAATATTATCCATAATGTCCCCTGATACCCCTCAGTTATATAACTGAGGGTAATCAGGGTACATTATACAGGGGGTAATATAATATATTACCACCATATAATGCCTGATAGGCCTCCTGAGTAACTTATATTACCCTTGTATAATTATGTACCTGGATACCCCTTAGTTATATGCTCCCGGCGGGGTCATATAACTAAGGGGTATCAGGGTACATTATTATACAGGGGTAATATAACTCAGGAGGCCTATCAGGCATTATACGATGGTAATATAGCTTACATTACCCCTGTATAATGTCCCATGATAGCCCTCCTCAGTTATATTACCCTTGTATAATGTACCCTGATACCCCTCAGTTATATTACCCCTGTGTAATGTACCCTGATATCCCTTAGTTATATAATATAACTAAGGGGTATCAGGGTGCATTATACAGGGGTAACATAACTAAGGAGTTCTATCCTATCAGGGACGTAATACAGGGGTAATGTAAGCTATATTACCCCTTTATAATGTCTGATAGCCCTCCTCAGTTATATTACACCCAATGTACCCTGATACCCCTTAATTATATTACCCCGGCGTCAGGGGCGTAGCTGCAGGGGAAGCGGCTGCTTTAGTATTTTTCAGTAGTATGATTAGCTGGTGAAAATTATTAGTGCCCCCCCATTTTTGACTGTGTATCTTCTGTGCCCCCCTATATATTGATCCTAGAGTCGCCACTGCTTTATATACTTTGGCTTGGAGACTGAGATCAGTTTTGGTTTGTCTGCCTTGCATGAGAGATGGTTGCTCTGTACTTGGATGAGATCTGAGGGCCATCCAAGTTTGACATCAATGTTATTTGCTATGTCACCCTGAGTGTTTCCTCCTTGTCTTCCTTCCCCTCCTTGTGCTCGGTGCCACCTTGCATCGGTGTCCGCATGGGGTCCAGGTTGTTTTGGTGTTTTTCCATCTTTGCTGCGGCAGGTAAGTGTTTGGTGTTCAGTTGTTACACTGTGTTCTTACCTGCCGTGCAGTTGCTTTCTCCCTGTCAGCTACTGGGCCGCTGGAGACGCCTTTCATCCGTGGTGATGGATGAACAGGAGGTCTCTGCCCTGTCACGATGTTGAGGGCGACTTCTAGGTTCGTAGGTATGAGCCCCCTTACCATTGAAAGCGGTTCATACAGCCAGGAGACTAGAGCTATTTTAGGGAAGCTATAGGAGGTGACCAGCTCCCTTTTCCCTGCCTATGGCCTAGTACTTGGTGACATTGTACGGTGGGGAGTTTCCCCCACTCCCTCCCGTGACAATAACAGAGCATCGCAAGTCTGCACAGAGCATCGCAAGTCAGCGCAAGCATCGCATCATATCAAGAAAAGACATGTTGTCATGCCGGTGACAGGTTTGAGAAGGTCTGAAAGAATATCTGCACATTAGTTATCTGACAGCCTCTTTTGGTTTCACTTTGTCTGTGTGTTGCTGGTATGTCCACACCCCCTGTTCAGGTGTGGATCATGTGACCTTCACCTCCCCCTATTTAGTCTGACTTTACCCATCACTCCTTGCTCTGGATAGCTTCATTTGGTTTTTGGAAGAGCTGGAGTGTGGTTCGTGGTGAAGTCCTGTTCATCCATCAGCCTCAGAAGTTAAGTGTTCCGCTTGTTGTGTTTTGTATTCCCCCCCATCTTTGTTGTTTACTAGGCCTCAGCGAGACGCTGGTTCCTTCACCAGGGAAGGAGCGGGTTGTCTCTGCACCGTCATTAATATTAGGGTGTCTGAGGGCCACCAGGGTTTTCTAGGTTTCTGTGTATGGGCATCTCTACCATCGAGAGGTGCCCATACCGATAGGATTTAGGGCCAGGGGCAGGGTTTTATAGGTGGTGACCCTTTTCCTTCCCTAGCGGTGAGGCCTAGTGTCTTTTCCCTTGCTTCTTGTTGTCTTTTGGTGTTCTCCCCTACTACATCTGTGATATTATCCAGAGCCCATACCGCAATTTTTTGTTCTGATCTGTGCAGCTATGGATGCTATGACTGCACTGGTCAAACAGCTGCAAAAATTGACTTTGGAGGTAGCAGACCTCCGTGCGATGGTTTTGCAGATTCAGAGTCCACAGGCTGCTGGTTCCAGTTGTGGGTTCCAGGCCTGTACTGAACCGAAGGTAGCTCTCCCGGAAAGGTTTTCCAGGGATAGTGACAGTTTCATCCGGTTCAGGGAGTCATGTAAATGATACTTTAGGCTGCGTCCATACTCTTCTGGGGATGAGTGTCAAAGTGTGGGTATGATTATTTCATTGCTAAAAGAGGACGCCCAATCTTGGGCTTTTTCTCTGCTGACCGGATCACCGTCACTCCGGTCGGTAGATGAATTCTTTAGAGCCTTGGGTATTATCTATGATGACCCAGATCGGATCTCTCAGGCCGAGACCAAGTTACGGCAGGGAGAACGTTCTGCGGAGACCTATTTCTCAGAATTTAGGAGATGGGCTACGGATACAGAGTGGAACTATTCTGCTCTCCGTAGCCAATTCTGCCGGGGTCTCTCTGAGAGACTGCAGGACGCATTGACTTTTCATGAAAATCCTGAGTCATTGGAAGCAGCTATGTCTCTTGCTGTACGTCTTGATAGACGCCTGAGGGAGAGATCTAGGGGTTCTCACCTTCAGGACGTACTGTCCAATAAGGGAACTGCTTCCTTTGACACTTATGGTGGACAGACACGGGTGGTTGCGCCTTGTGATGAGCCTATGCAGTTAGGAGGAGCTACTCCTGGAACTATTGGCAAAAGCTTGGGTCATGTGAAAGGAGTCTGCTTTTGTTGTGGCAAGAAGGGACATTTGGTGAATATTTATCTGTACTTTCAGCATCAAGGTGTAAACAAAAAGAAAAAAAGTTTAATCCCCAAATTACTATTGGTAGTATGGGTGGGGAGCAAGAAAACCTACTTTTGTCTTTTACTGGTAGTACCCATTTTCTCCTGTCTGCCGAGGTGGCGCTAGAGTCCAAAACTGTGAAAATTGAAGCATTTATCGACAGTGGGGCAGGAGTTAACTTGATTGATGGACAGTTTGTACGCATTCACGGGTTGACTACTAATGCATTAGAGAATAGTTTTTCTGTCTTTGTAATTGACTCAGCACCTTTCGCCCAAAAATGCCTGTCGCAGCCTCGCAGGTAGTGAATGACATTAATTTAAGAGTGGGTGATTTGCATCAGGAATCTATCTCCTGTTATGTGTTGGAGGGTCTGCCTGCTCCGTTGGTGTTGGGCTTACTATGGTTAAGCAAACATAACCCTAACATCGATTGGCAAGCGAGACAGATTCTCAATTGGAGTGATTTTTGCATGGACAACTGTCTTAATGGATCGTTCTCTATGGTTACCACTAAAACTGTACCCTCGTTCATTTCAGAATTTTCTGATGTTTTCTCTGAGAGTGGTAATCAGGAGTTGCCTCCACACCGGGAGTATGACTGTCCCGTCAATCTTATTCCCGGAGCTAAATTGCCCAAATCTCGGTTGTATAATCTTTCGGAACCCGAAAGAAACGCTATGCAAGAGTATATCACAGAGAGTTTGGCAAAGGGACATATTAGACCATCCAAGTCCCCAGTGGCTGCTGGATTTTTGTTTGTGAAGAAAAAGGATGGTACCCTGAGACCATGTCTGGACTTCCATAAGCTCAATCGTATTACCGTCTGTGATCCTTACCCCCTTCCTTTGATTCCGGATTTGTTTAGTCAGATTGTCGGTGCCAAGGTGTTCTCTAAATTGGATCTGAGGGGGGCATATAATCTGGTAAGGATCAGGGAAGAGGATGAGTGGAAGACCGCATTTAATACCCCTGAGGGTCCTTTTGAAAACCTGGTCATGCCCTTTGGGTTAACCAATGCTCCTGCGGTTTTTCAACACTTTGTCAATGACATCTTTCATCATCTGGTGGGAAGGTTTGTCGTTGTATACCTTGATGACATACAAATTTATTCGCCTAATATGGAGACTCATCAGGATCATGTGAGAGAGGTGTTACAGATCCTAAGAGAGAATAAGTTGTATGCTAAGATGGAAAAGTGTGTATTTGCTGTACAGGAAGGGCAATTTCTGGGTTACCTGCTCTCATCCTCAGGTTTTCGTATGGATCCCGAGAAGGTCCGTGCCGTGTTGGACTGGGATCGACCCTAAAATCTGAAAGCGCTTATGCGGTTTTTGGGGTTTACCAACTACTACCGTAAATTTATCTTGAACTATTCATCGGTGGTTAAACCTTTAACAGACATGACTAGGAAGGGTGCTGATATTTCTATCTGGTCTGATGAGGCATTACAGGCCTTTTCTGCTATGAAAGAATGTTTTGCTTCGGCCCCTATTCTGGTGCAACCGGACGTGTCTCAGCCATTTATTGTTGAGGTTGACGCGTCTGAGGTTGGGGTAGGAGCAATATTGTCGCAGGGTCCTTCAACCAGTAAATGGCGCCCATGTGCATTTTTTTCTAAAAAAAACTCTCTACTGCTGAAAGGAATTATGATGTGGGGAATAGGGAATTGCTGGCCATTAAGTTGGCGTTCGATGAATGGCGGCATTAATTAGAAGGAGCAATTCATCCTATTATGGTAATTACGGATCACAAGAATCTGGCCTACTTGGACTCGGCTAAGCGAATGAACCCAAGGCAGGCCAGATGGTCATTGTTTTTCACCAGATTTAACTTCATCACTTATCGCCCTGGGGTTAAGAACGTCAAGGCGGATGCTTTGTCACGTAGCTTTCCTGGGGGGGTGAGTCTAATGACCCTAGTCCCATTTTATCTGAAGGGGTAGTTATATCCGCTATTTATCCTGATCTCGAGGCCAGGGTGTTGGAGGCACAGGAGGATGCTCTGGACTCTTGTCCTCAGGGGAAATTGTTTGTTCCCTCCGAATTACGTCACAAGTACTGTGCTTGCTGGGCACCCTGGGAGCAGATCGACTGTCGATCTCATCTCTCGCAGATTCTGGTGGCCGGGGTTGCGTAAGTGTATTGAGGATTATGTGTCAGCCTGTGGTACCTGTGCACGTGCTAAGGTGACACATACTTGTCACGGATGATGTTGCAGATAGCTGGAAGTTATGAATAAACATCCGACTGGCTTGATCCCAAACTAAGGAGCATAAAGGTGACCCCTATAAAACCCTAAGAGCTCACCCTGACTACTAAGCACATACAAGGGTCTCAGAGGCAGACGATTGCATGCCCACGTACCTAGACTGTGTGACACCTGAAAACTCTATAATAGTGAGGGGACACGACCACCGGCTCCCTGCACTTCATACCGAGGGAGTCAGGGTCACCTAGAATCAAGCCAGCAAGGAAACACAATACATGAAAGGACTTATCTGAACAAACAGTAGCAGAAGTCTCCAGCAGTGAACACTTCAATCCAGGAAGTAGTATAAACCGCAAAGTGAGGCAGTATAGGAGGGAATATAAAGGAAAGAGGATTAGTCTAAATAGGTGACACCTGGGAGAAGGAAATGAGATGACAAAGTGAAACCAAAACAAAGAACATCATGCAAGAGGTAGAAAAGGACGTCTTTCAGACCTTCTCACAGAAGTGGCGGTGACAATACTCGGCCTTCCGGATCTCTGCTTCCATTGTCCATCCCGTCCAGACCTTGGACCCATTTGTCCATGGATTTTATCACGGATTTACCGAATTCTTCGGGAAAGACCGTGATTCTGGTGGGTGTCAATCGTTTTAGTAAAATGGCACACTTTATTGCATTGCCTAGTCTACCCAATGCTAAAACTCTTGCGCAGGTGTTTGTCGACAACATCATGGCATACATGGCATTCCCTCTGATGTGGTGTCCGATAGAGGGACTCAGTTTGTTTCCAGATTCTGGGGAGCGTTCTGTACTCGTCTGGGTGTACAATTGTCCTTCTCTTCGGCTTTTCATCCTCATTCGAATGGACAGACGGAGCGCACTAATCAGAATCTGGAGACTTACTTGAGATATTTTGTTTTAGAGAATCAGGAACAGTGGTCTTCATTTTTGTCATTAGCTGAGTTTGCTATAAATAACCGTAGGCAGGAATCCACTGATAAGTCGCCGTTTTTTGAGGCATATGGGGTCCATCCACAGTTTGGTACATTTTCTGGTGCTCATAATTCCAGCATTCCTGAGGAGGAATGATTTTCCTCTTCTTTGTCTTCTATTTGGCGGAAAATCCAAAATAACCTGGAAAAGATCGGCAACAGGTATAAGCGTGCGGCTGACAGGAGACGTATGAGTGGCTCGGACCTGAGAGTGGGTGATTCTGTGTGGCTGTCTACAAGAAACATTAAACTTAAGGTACCTTCTTGGAAGTTGGGACCAAGATTTATTGGTCCATATAAGATCACTGCCATTGTTAACCCTGTAGCCTTCCGTCTTGAACTTCCTCAGACATTGAAAATCCATAACGTATTTCATAAATCATTGTTAAAGAAATGTGTTGAACCTGTTGAACCGTCCTCCTTGCCTCCTGCTCCTTTAATGGTGGACAGCAATTTAGAATTTCAGATAAGCAGGATTGTGGACTCTCGAATTCTTCAGAGATCCCTCCAGTATCTCGTTCATTGGACAGGGTACGGACCAGAGGAGAGGATGTGGGTTGCAGTGACCGATGTTAATGCTAGCCGTCTGGTGAGAGCATTCCACAGAGCTCATCCTGATAAGGTCGGTCCTGGGTGCATGGAGTTCACCCGTAGAAGGGGGGGGGAGATATTGTCACATCGGTGACAGGTTTGAGAAGGTCTGAAAGAATATCTGCACATTAGCTATCTGACAGCCTCTTCTGGTTTCACTTTGTCTGTGTGTTGCTGGTATGTTCAGGTGTGGATCATGTGACCTTCACCTCCCCCTATTTAGTCTGACTTTACCCATCACTTCTTGCTCTGGATAGCTTCATTTGGTTTTTGGAAGAGCTGGAGTGTGGTTCGTGGTAAAGTCCTGTTCGTCCATCATCCATCAGCCTCAGAAGTTAAGTGTTCCGCTTGTTGTGTTTTGTATTCCCCCCCACCTTTGTTGTTTACTAGGCCTCAGCAAAACGCTGGTTCCTTCACCAGGGAAGGAGCGGGTTGTCTCTGCCCTGTCATTAATATTAGGGCGTCTGAGGGCCACCAGGGTTTTCTAGGTTCCTGTGTATGGGCATCTCTACCATCGAGAGGTGCCCATACGGATAGGAGTTAGGGCCAGGAGCAGGGTTTTATAGGTGGTGACCCTTTTCCTTCCCTAGCGGTGAGGCCCAGTGTCTTTTCCCTTCCGTCTTGTTGTCTTTTGGTGTTCTCCCCTACTACATCCGTGACACATGTCTCCCTTAAGACTGACATTTGTTCCTGCTTTTCAGAATAAGGTCAGAGCTTTCCTTTTATTACTTATCATTGCATATAGGCTTTGGCATAAAGAGACATTTTTTTGTGTTCAGAAATAAGAGATGTTAAATAAAAACAAAGGACAGTTTGTAGTACACAGACTCTAAAGCATTTAAAGTGAAAGTCATTTATTGCCTGCATTTATCGCTGTTGTATTCAAAGTGACAGTCATTTATTTCTGCATTTGTCAGTATCGCATTTAAAGTAAAAGGACTCTTAATATTCGTATTGATTTTTAGTATTGCATTTAAAGTAAAATGTCTGAGCCTAGTATTACCATGCCACTGTTAGAGGATACAAATATAGATAGAGTAGAGGGGAAAAGCAAGGGAACCTGGTAGAAGAGTCTGATGCAACATTAGTCTTGCCTCAAACAAATATAGCCCAAACAGATGAACTAAGACGTTCATTACGTGCCAGAAAACCGACCCCAAAGATATTGGAAAATTTGGAACAAGAAGCACCATTAAAAGGAAAAAAGTTCACCAGAATGTATGAGAAGTGGAAATCATACATTAAAGACATTCGTAGAAAGCTAAAGCAAGAAAGTATAAAAAGGAACTTGAGTGATATGGTAGAGACTTAATATACTAATGTCCCTTGGACTACCTTACACCTATTTAGGCTACTTTCACACTAGCGTTCGGGGCTCCACTTGTGAGTTCCGTTTGAAGGTGCTCACAAGCGGCCCCGAACGGATCCGTCCAGCCCTAATGCATTCTGAATGGATGCGGATCCGCTCAGAATGCATCAGTCTGGCTCCGTTTGTCCTCCGCTCCGCTCAGCAGGCGGACACCTGAACGCAGCTTGCAGCGTTCAGGTGTCCGCCTGGCCGTGCGGAGGCAAACGGATCCGTCCAGACTTACAATGTAAGTCAATGGGGATGGATCCGTTTGAAGTTGACACAGTATGGCTCAATTTTCAAACGGATCCCATTGACTTTCAACTCCCATTGACTTTCAATGTAAAGTCAAAACGGATCCGTTTGCATTATCATGAACAAAAAAAAAAAAAAGAATTTTTTTTTTTTTTTTTTGTTCATGGTAATGCAAACGGATCCGTTCTGAATGGATCTAAACGTTTGCATTATAGGTGCGGATCCGTCTAGGCACATACCAGACGGATCCGACCTAAACGCAGGTGTGAAAGTAGCCTTATCCTGCACCTCCTTATCGTAAAAATTAACCTTTATTTTCATATTGTTCTAATAGGTAACTAAGGGTACTTATTTAAAAATTTGCCAGTTAGTCTCTAGATGGTGATTAATAGTTAATGATTTCCTTTTGTATCTCCTGATTCAGAATATAGATACAAAAGGAAAATCATTAACTATTAATCACCATCTAGAGACTAACTGGCAAATTTTTAATATGAAAATAAAGGTTAAGTTTTAGGATAAGGAGGTGCAGGATAAATGGGTGTAAGGTAGTCCAAGGGACATTAGTAAAACACAGCATCCTGACATCATAAGGAAAATCTAGGTAGTTGTTATATGGTAGAGACGGTAGAAGAATATGAATCAGAGCTTATGGCAGCATATGTCAACCTGCGGTCATTTACGACACCTTCACAGGATATTGTAAGGAACATGGACACATGTACTGCGGTCACTAAAGATTTTGTAAAGCTCATGAGAACTATCATCTGCAGCAAACTATGATGAAGTTAAAGCAAGAAGTAGAATGAACAAGCTTTTTATGAGAGACTATGCTAGGTCCTTAGGGGGAACCATAATCTAAAGTGTGACCTCCTTCGCTAGCAGAAGTGCCACCCACTTATCAGAGTCCTCAAATACTTCAGCCAAAAGAAAGAAATTAGCTGAACAACTTGCTGTCAAGAGAGCAGAAATTTAAATGGAAGCTGCCATCGAGGTGCAGCGTCAACTGATGGCTGAAAAGCAAGCTGAAAAGGATGCACAACGCCATCAGATGGAAGCTGAAATGGATGCACAATGCCATCAGATGGAAGCTGAAATGGAGGCACAGTGCCATCAAATGGAAGCTAAAATGGAGGCACAGAGCCATCAAATGGAAGCTAAATTGAAAAGTCTGGAAAGGCAGAAAGAAGTTAAGATCATAGAAGCCAGACTCAGAGTACATGAGGAGGATATGAGTCAGAGTAGTCATAGGTTCAAATCTGTAGTAAGTGAAGAAAAAGACTTCTACTTTCCTTCATGCCCAGGAGAATGGAAGGAAATCTCCAGCATGTAGTGAAGAAATAAGTTATTATCCTTCCATCCTTGCTCAAAAAACAAAGATAGGCCTAGTCCAGTATTAGGAAAAATGTGTGTGAATTTACCCTCTATCTCTACCGGAAAAAATGAAGAAAAGGACTCACATAATTCAGAATTGAGTGAGAAAATAGAACCGGATGATTCTATTCCAAGATGCCACGGCAATACTCAGGAGAATGTTACAACCATTGTCCCAGCAAGACCACAGAAAACAGTCCTAGCTAGACTTGCCGTTCCGGAACCTACTGTATTTTCAGGAGACGTACTGAAGTTCATAGAGTGGAATGCAAGTTTTGGTATGATCATTGAGCATCATTGCTTTAGTCCAGTTGACAAGTTATTATACCTTCAGAGATACTGTATGTTGGTGGAGAAGCGAAGAAAGTTCTTGAAGGTAACTTCTATAGAAAAGATGAAGAAGCCTACAAGCAAACTTAGAATGCAAGATATGGTCATCCTTTCTTAGTATAAAGAGCCTTTAGAGAGAAACTGAATAACTGGCCTAAAATAGGTCCTAAAAAACACTTCAGACTCCAAAAGTATGGTGACTTCCTGCAAGCATACAGCAATTTCATCCTACATGTTCAAGGACTGGAAGTACTGAACGACTATCTAGAAAACCACAGGATGCTAACTATGCTACCTGAAGAAGTGGCTTCTAGATGGAATCGCTATGTGACTAAACAGTTAGATCTAGGTAAGAACTTCCCAAGTTTTAAAAAGTTCTCTGAGTTTGTCAATGAGGAAGCATGGATAGCATGTAATCCAGTAACATCATCTTACGTCTTAAAATCCTTAGACGAAAGGCCTGCAAGAGAGATAAGACGTGCAAGAGCAACTAGCTTTGCAACTAACACAGCAGCTAAAGGTCCAGATGCCTACGGGAGCAAGTTCAAGGTTACTACTGGGATCAGTAGAGAGATAGAACCGAAAAGTCTTCAGACTACCTTCAAGTGTGTGTTCTGTAGAGAGAACTCCATACATAAGTGCAAACAATTGAAGGCGAAGTCCCCAGAAGAAAAGAAAAAATTGTGCTGGATAACCAACTGTGTTTCGGATGCCTAAGAAAAGGCCATGTTACTAAGGAGTGTAAGAAAAAGGCAACATGCAGTGTTTGCAAAGGACGCCATCCTACACCACTATATGACGAACGTCCAAAGAAAGATAAATCCTCAATACCTAGGTCCTTAGGGGGAACTGAGGAAGGAAAAAAAGTATCCGTATTCTCTTTCAGAGTGAGGGAAGGAGAAAGCAATGGTTGTACCAGTGTGCATATTAAATCCTAAAAGGAGGAACAAGAAAGTATACGCCTATGTGCTACTGGATGCCCAGAGGGATGTCACCTTCATTGATCAAGAAATCTGCAAGAAATCACAAGTGGCTACAGAACCAGTAAAGCTCAAACTCACCACGATGAAGGGGAGAGACACATTAGTGAACAGTCAAAGGGTCAAAGGATTGAGAGAGCACTTCATTCAAAATGCACATTATATCTACCTCCAGCTTATACAAAAGACGATATACCTCTAGATCGAGATAGCATACCTACCTGTGAAATAGCCAATGAATGGGAGCACCTATCTGTCATTTCATGAAATGTCCCGCTGAAGGAGTTTGGTATTGGACTGTTGATAGGCTCCGATTGTCCCGAAGCCTTGGTACCACGAAAGGTAATCACAGGAGGAAAGGGTGAACCCTATGCTGTTCAAACTGATCTAGGATGGGGTGTTGTTGGATGAAAACACCAGATCGCAAACTCAAGACAGGTGACAGGATTGTGTCATCGAATATCTGTCAAAGAGTTACCAACTGTAAGTCTAGCTAAAGTAATCAAGATCCTTGAATCCGACTTTGCAGACATAAGTTCTAAAGAAAAGAGTGTATCCCAAGAAAACATAAAGTTCGTACACACTCTAGAAGAAAGTATTCAGCAGAATCAAAAAGGTCATCTTGAAATGCCCTTACCTTTTTAGTGAGCGACCTCTTCTGCCAAATAACATAAATGTAGCCCTAGCAAGATTGAAATATTTGAAGAAAAAGATGGAAAGAGATCCCAAATTCAAGCAGGATTATTTGAAATTCATGGAAGGCATCCTCGAAGAAGGACATGCAGAGAAAGTTAATAACAAACCTAAAGAAGAAGTGTGGTACATCCCACATCAAGGTGTTTACCACTCAAAGAAACCAGATAAGATTAGAGTAGTATTTGATTGCTCAGCAAAGTATGGTGTTTCATTGAATGATCATCTACTAAAAGGACCAGATCTTGCAAACACTCTGCCTGGAGTACTCTGTAGATTCAGAAAGTATCCCGTAGCGGTCATGTGTGACGTTGAAAAGATGTTCCACCAGTTTCATGTGAAAAATGAAGATAGAGACTTCCTGAGGTTTCTATGGTGGGAGGATGGAGATACAGAATCAGAGCCAGCAGAATACAGAATGAAAGTACACTTGTTTGGAGCGTCATCATCTCGCCAATTATGGTATGAAATACCTAGCTAATCAGAATGAAAAGGATTTCCCATCAGCAGCAAATTTTCTAAAGAAAAACTTTTATGTAGATGATGTTCTTATAAGTCTAGAGTCCACAGAATCTGCAATCAAACTAGTGAAAGAAAGCCAAGAGTTATGCGCAAGAGTAAACCTGCGCCTTCACAAATTCATCTCAAACAACAGAGGTACTGGAATCCATCAGTGACTCTGAACGTGCAGCAACAATGAAGAATATAGATCTCAATTATGATCATCTTCCAGTTTAAAACGTACTTGGATTGGGATGGAATGTAGAGAACGACAAGTTCTTCTTTGAAGTATCTATTCAAGAGAAAGTTGCAACTAGACAAACCATTCTTTTTGCAGTGGCTTCTATATTTGATCTATTGGTATTATTGGCCCCAGTAATCCTCAGAGCAAAAGAAATACTGCAAGAATTATGCAGACAGAAGTTGGGATGGGATGAGCCCATACCTGAAAATTTGAGGCCAAGGTGGGAGAGTTGGATAAGAGACTTGCAAAACTTGAGAGAAGTTCAAATACCCAGATGTTTTGTACCTCCATGATTTCGGAAAGTACAAGAAAATAGAACTTCATCACTTTTCAGATGCCAGTAGTTATGGTTATGGTCAGTGCTCCTACATCAGAGAAATAGGAGAAGAAAAGATACACTCTGCCCTGGTTATGGGGAAGGCCATAATTGCACCTACCAGTATTCAGACAGTACCAAGATTTGAACTGACAGCAGCCGTAGTTTCAGCATCAGTAAGCACGTTTCTGAGAGAAGAATTGGAATTGGAAATAGATGAAGAAATTTTGGATAGACTCACAAGTCCTAGGATACATAAACAACGAAGCTCGAAGATTCCATATCTTTGTCGCCAACAGAGTTGAGAAAATTTGGGAAATAACAAATCCAGAACATTGGCATCACATTGACACAAAGCATAACCCAGCAGATCATGCTTCAAGAGGCCTGAATGTAACAGAATTGAAAAGGAAATCACACCCAGTAAAGGTTACACAGAATTTTCTATGGGTGATCCAGAAGTAAAAGTTGTACAAACATTGAGCACTTCTGCCAAGTGTCAAGATGACATAATTGAAAGACTAGCCAGATGTTCAAAATGGAATACAGTCATAAAACGTAGCAGCTCGAATTCAACGTTTGTCAAAGGGAATCAGAAAGAAGGAATCATTGAATGTAGAAGAGAGAATGAAAGCTGAAAAAACAGTCATAAGACTCATTCAACAGAGATTGTACAGTGAAGAGTTGAAGAGAATTAGACAAGAAGCTAAAAGGCTTCCAGACAACCACCCATTGTACAAACTTAATCTTGTTCTGCAGGATGGTATACTGAAGGTGGGAGGGAGACTGGAAAATGGCATTGTTACCTAGCAGAGTGAAGCATCCAGCAATTCTACCCAAAAACTCTACCTTCACAAGATTGATTATTGATCACACTACCATATTGTATTCTTGTATCAAGGAAGAAGCTTTACCCAAAGCTGTTTGAGAGAAGTTGGTTACTGGATAGTGAAAGGAAGCAAAGTTATAGCAAAGTATATAAGTAAATGTGTAGTCTGCAGAAAGGCACGTAGACCTACAGAGGACAAAGAACGGCAGATCGTGTAAACCCATCACCACCATTTCTTTATAGCGGAATGGATTGTTTTGGCCCATTCATCGCCAAACAGAACCGCAAGGAGTACAAGAGATATGGACTAATATTTACATGTCTAAGCTCCAGACCAATTCACCTGGAAATGTTAGAAGATATGTCAACTGACGCATTCATCAATGCCTTAAGATATTTCATAGCCATTAGAGGTACCGTCAGAAAGATTAGATCTGACCAAGGATCTAATTTTGTTGGAGCAAAGAATGAATTGAAGAAAGCGCTAAAAGAGATTGATAAAGAAAAAGTAACTGAGTATTTGTTAGAGAAACTGTGTAATTTTCAAATGAATGCTCCACATGCAAGCCATACAGGAGGAGTTTGGGAAAGACAAATCAGAATTGTGAGAAATGTGTTAAGTTCAGTGTTGAAAAAGAACGCCGGAAGAATAGATGATGCTTCTGAAGTAATGTCTATTGTTAACAGTCGTCCACTTACTGTTGATAACATCAACGATCCAACAAGTTTGGACCCTTTCACTCCCAACCATCTACTTCACCTTAAGTCGGATTACATACAGCCACCCCCTGGCAAGTTCACCAAAGAGGATTTATATGCCAGAGTTCAATATCTATCAGAACAGTTTTGGAATAGATGGTGGAAAGAGTATATAGCCAATCTTATGCTAAGAAGTAAATGGCAAACACCGAGAAGAAATGTCCAAGTTGGTGACATAGTGTTAGTGAAAGAAGAAGATTTACCTAGAAGTCAATGGAAATTGGCCAAAGTTCTAGAAGTTCAAAAGGATAAATACAAACTAGTAAAAAGAGTGTTGTGACAAATAGGAGACTCACTACTCCACTCAGGTTTGAACGTCCAATACAGAAGTTAGTTGTTCTACTTGAGAGTGATAAAAGACACTTGGAAGTTGAGAACCTGATGGAAAATACCTCAAATTCATGTTCAAGTCCTACCACTAAGAACATAGAATTATAGGTAATTTTGGTGGGCGTATAGCTGGCCAGCTAAGACCTGTCCTAGGTTGCTAGTATAGCTTATATGTGCATACAGCTAATCCTGCCAATAGCCTTCATACAGTTCCTATGTTTATGTGTGAAAGCTCGTTTACATCCGAGGTGGCTTTGATATAGTTCCACACTGAGGTTCCAGACCTCAACCGTGACCTTTAACTCCCTATAGTGAATATTCTCTCTTCCAACTATATCAAAGCCACCTCAGATGTAAACGAGCTTTCAATGTGTTAAAGACAAAAGCAGAGTTATTTACTGTGACATCATGTTTTGGATGTCATATAACTGTTATATTTTGTGTTCATAGAAGCAGAAAAAGATAATATGCCTTTAAGATTTATAATGTAATGTATGGTAAGCTCAGTGACACAGCAGAAACAACAGAAAGCATAGTGTTAATCTGTTGTTGCTAAGCGGAAGTCTAGACCAATCCCAGCCAGCTTCTCACATAGCAAGAGTTTTCACCAATCACAGCCAGCCTCACACACAGCCTGTCTGGGAATTCCCCTAGCAGGAGCTGCTAGAATCATTATTCACCAGAGACAGGAGCTGAAGAAACATTCACTCCACTGAGAGCTGAGTTTTATGGGAACAAGAGGTCAAAATAGGTATTTAAAACAGTTATATAATGTTCATATTGTTAGTATTGTGTTTAGAACTTTATACTGAACTAGATATATATTTGTTTTATTTACAGTTCCACCATACTGAGCCATATAATCCATACGAATTGCAAAAGCAAACTGCAATCTGCAGTAGAACTATTAGTTAGACCTCAGATATACCTCTCAGAGAAATTATAAAGTGCTTAAATAACTTAAGTGAGAGTACAGATACTCAAGAGAGAAATATATCCACCATTTTATGTTGAATGACAAGATTGAACAGTTGAACCACCATCTTATGCATACTGCCATTTTGCGATATCTTTTCAACATGTGTTTTGTACATGGACTATCTGCTGCGGAGGGGGCGGTGTTATATATGAAGAAAAGTTTAAGTTAATAAAGAAGTTATTTCAAGCATTTGGTGTGCTCTTTAAACCTACGGTTTCCATAGAACGGCACTAGAGGAATTACAGAGTAATAGACAGTCTGGTTAGACTAAAAGTCAGAGATATCAAAACTCTTTTAATGCCACAGCACAAAAGGCACTTCATAGTACTGCGCCTGCCACACCAAGCGAAGCCAGGTCCTTCAGCTAGTGTGTATATATATATATATATATATATATTTCAGTTAGTGTCAGTTTAGAATTTTGCACAAACGCACCATCTGTGTACATGCATTTTGCAACCACTGAGCACCGATCAGTAGTGTCCATTACTGATCGCGTCTGCTCAGTTTGCTCTGCAAGATTTTTTTTTGTGCAGAAAACAAAAAAAAATGTGCTGAAAACTTTTTTTTTACAGAAAATACTTTTTGTTTTACAAATTGTTTTTCTATTTCTCTTCTAAATTTAATTTCAAATTTTTTGCAAGCCCCTTTACATGTGAAAGCACAACATACACACCCCTCACACTAAATAAAGGTTTTTACATTTCACACGTCACACCCCAATAAAATAAAACTAGTCCGTCTATTCCAACAAGTATACTTAGGTGAAGAGGCATACGCCATGCTTGTCTCAGATACTGAGTCTGCCAGTGAGGGAGAAAAGGGATGCCACTTTCCTCTACTCCTCTACCCCCTCATCATCATCATCATCCGCTGATGAGGGAGCCTCTAGAAGGCGCCCCAGGGTAGCAGCAAAGGCAGCCCCCCAGAGTGAACCCTTATGGACCCCACCCCCTGACGATTATCAGCCCCAAATTCCGGATTTTGAGGGCAGGTCCAGAATACAGATAGTGCGGGATTCACTGAACTAGATTTTTTCTAAATATTCTCCTCTGAAGATTTTGTAAATTTAATGGTGGCCAAAACCAATTTATACGCCCAACAGTTTAATTGATCAGAACCCTACATTGGCATACGCTAGACCCTAGGTTGGACCCCAGTAAGTGCAGCAGAGATGATGAAGTTTTGGGAACTCGTGCTGCATATGGGCGTTGTAAAAAACCAAACGTTAGACAATATTTGAGTTTGGACATTTTCTACCAGACTCCAATTTACAGTAAGACCATGACCCAGAAACGATTTGAGTCAATTAGGAAATTCCTACACTACAACGACAATTCAGAGTGCCCACCCCAAAACGACTCGACATTTGACAGTCTGTTCAAGTTTGCTGAGGTGTACAACCCCAATAAAAATGTCTGTGTAGATGAGTCCCTATTACTGGAGGATTAGATTCCGCCAGTACCTGCCTAGCAAACGGGCGAGGTATGGCATAAAAATATACAAACTTTGTGAGAGTAGCTCCAGGTACACCCACAAGTTCCGCATTCACAAAGTGAAAGATTCCCGGATAGAACCCCCAGAATGCCCACCCTCCATCCTAGGAGTTAGTGGGAAGATCGTGTGGGACTTACTGCACCCATTGCTGGATAAGGGTTACCACCTCTATGTGGATAAATATTATACCAGCATACCCCTTTTAATGTCCCTAACTGCCAGAGGTACTGTGGCTTGCGGCACAGTGTGCAAAAATCAGAGGCCTCCCTAAATCCCTGTTAGGGCAAACACTGAGAATGGGTGAAAGTAGGGCTCTCCTCCATGAGAACATGCTGGTGGTTAAGTACAAGGACAAGAGGGACGTCCTTGTACTGGCCACTATTCACACTTACACCAGCTCCCCTGCTCCTATACAAGTTACCACAACCACTACCCCCAAACCAGTTTGTATCCGGGACTACAACAGGCACATGGGAGGACTGGATCTTTAAGATCAACTTCTGAAGCCCTACAGTGCTACACAAAATGAAAGTGTGGTACAAAAAGCTTGCCGTACACATTGTACAGATGGCAATGTGCAATGCGTACGTGCCATTTCAATCTTCAGGCCACAGAGGAACTTTCCTTCAGTTCCAAGAGGTGGTCATCAAGGCCCTAATTTTTCAAAGTCAGACCGGGGAGGGTCCCAGTACTTTGGGAAGTCATGGTGCCCGTGTTATACCAATGTCACGGATGGTGTTGCAGAAAGCTGGAACTTATAAATAAACATCCGACTGGCTTGATCCCAAACTAAGGAGCATATGGGTGAGCCCTATAAAACCCCTAGAGCTCTCCCTGACTGCTATGCCCATGCAAAGATCTTTGTGGTAGATGATTGCATGTCCTCGTACCTTATACTATGTGACACCTGAAAACCCTATAATAGTGAGGGGACACGCCCACCGGCTCCCTGCACTTAATACGGACGGAGTCAGGGTCACCTACAATCAAGCCAGCAAGAAACACAAATAAAGGAAACAGACTTATCTGAGGAATCAGGAGAAGCAGCCTCCAGCAGTGAACACAATCCAGGAAGAAGTATAAACCGCAAAGTGAGGCAGTATGGGAGGAAATATAAAGGAAGACAATCAGTGCAAATAGGTGACAGCTGGGAGAAGAAAAGGAGATGAGAAAGTGAAACCAAAACAAAGAACATCATACAACAGGTAGAGAAGAACATCTGCCAGACCTTCTCACAGAGCTGGCGGTGACAGCCAGGGCAACATTTTCAAGGTCAAGTCCCCCAGACAGCAAGGAAGGAAGGATCTAAAAGATGCAGGGTGTGTTCCGAAAAGGGGATAAGGAAACACAATATTTACCACTGCGAAACCTGCCCTGAAAAACCTGGCCTGTGCATGTATTTTTTTTTTCTTCAAATCTACCACTCATCCATGGAGAAATAATTTAATTTCATCCTTTATGCTCCCTGTAATATTTCCACTTTTTTATCTCTGATTTAGTCCACCTTGCATATCCATTTTCCAACAACCACTACATATTCTTTTCTATGAGACAACTGTTATGTCAAAAGTGCCCTTTCCACCACTTAAAATGTTCGTACGGGGTTGCTCTTTCCAAAATGGGGTCACTTCTTGGGGTTTTCTGGGGGAGTGATGACCTTGTGGTTCACGGCGAACTTTGCCCGTTCACGATCCGCCGAACATGCAAACATATGGCGATGTCCGCGCGAGCCATATTCTTTTGCATTTCGCCGAACTTTGACCCATGACACATCCATCAGGTGGGACAGGACAGCCAATTGAGATGTTTCAACACATGGACACACCCCCAACCCTATAACAGCACCTGATCTGGCAGCCATTTTACATTATGTGTTTTGCCAGTGTAGGGAGAGGTTGCATTTTGGAGCAGGGACAGGCTGTTAGGAACTTAGGGACACCAAACTCTAGCTAATAGGGCCACAAAAGTCCTTTTAAGGACTGGTAACGTTGTGCTATCGATAGGTGTGATACACAGAGGGGTGTGATATACCTATAATATACTTTCTATGTTTTGTATACTTACCTCCTGACGAAGCCTACGTTGCGAAACACATGTCGAGGTTGAGGTATTTGGGGATCCATTGTCACCGCGAGCAGCAGCAATATGGGTATGTAATGTGAGACTCATTTTTTGTTTGGACTGACAGAACTATTCAGTGTTTAGCAGTCATCCATCAGTTATATTATCACATAATGCCGCAGTCTGACATTCAATCTGAGTCTTAGATTGAGGCGGGTGTAAGGATATTCTGAATAGTTATGTTAGATGTTTGATGTGATATGTTATTGTTATTACTATCCATCATTTAGTTCACTGTCACCTGACTCTTTATTATTTTGGCAACTGTGGCTGCTCAAGGTGCAATTTTCCTCAAATGTGATTCTCCACATTGTTGAGCCCATTTTTTAGAGGCTCGCTTCTTCATGTCCCATCCCTCTTGACTAACAGTGATATTTATTGTTCTATGTAATTCAATAAAAGTATTTATTTTTATATAAACAGCATCCTTGTTTTTTGGTGTTTATTTATGTTTTGTACAGTAGGTGTTTGTGAGATTGTGCTTTTAGCACGACAGCGTCGCGCTGATACTCGGCAACATGGTGCCGAGATCTCGCACTCACTGGAATAGTGACAGCACATCCCAGCAAGCGCGTCATAGAAGCGACGGGAGATCCGACTTGGATTCCCGCCAATTCTACACGTGTGCGGCGTTTGTTATGAATCCTGAGGGGGAAGTCCCCGCCGGATTTTAAATAAAAATCCGGCCTGGGTCCCCCCCTCAGGAGCATACCGGGCCCTTAGGTCTGTTATGGGTTGTAAGGAGAGCCCCCCCTACGCCGAAAAAAATGGCGTAGGGGGTCCCCCTACAATCCATACCAGACCCGTATCCAAAGCACGCTACCCGGCCAGCCAGGAAGGGAGTGGGGACGAGCGAGCGCCCCCCCCCCCTCCTGAGCCGTACCAGGCTGCATGCCCTCAACATGGGGGGGTTGGGTGCTCTGGGGCAGGGGGCACACTGCGGCCCCCCCACCTCAGAGCACCCTGTCCCCATGTTGATGAGGACAGGGCCCCTTCCCGACAACCCTGGCCGTTGGTTGTCGGGGTATGCGGGCGGGAGGCTTATCGGAATCTGGGAGCCCCCTTTAATAAGGGGGCCCCCAGATACCGGCCCCCCACCCTAAGTGAATGAGTATGGGGTACATCGTACCCCTACCCATTCACCTGCAAGAAAAGTGGTAAAAACACAAATAAACCACACAGTGTATTAAAATATTTTATTTTTCTGCTCCGGAGGCCGCCCCCTGTCTTCTTTATTAGCTCTTTTACCAGGGGGGGCTCTTCTTCTTCCGCTATCCCGACGGGTCTTCTCCGCTATCCGGGGGGTCTTCTCAACTCTCCGGGGTTCTCCTTCTGTCTTCTCCGCTATCCGGGGGGGTCTTCTCAACTCTCCGGGGTTCTCCTTCTGTCTTCTCCTTCTGTCTTGTTGACTCGGCGCACCCCGGTTCTTCGTCTCGCGAGACGTCTCGCGAGACGAAGAACCGGGGTGCGCCGAGTCTCGCGAGACGAAGAACCGGGGTGCGCCGAGTCAACAAGACAGAAGGAGAAGACAGAAGGAGAACCCCGGAGAGTTGAGAAGACCCCCCCGGATAGCGGAGAAGACAGAAGGAGAACCCCGGAGAGTTGAGAAGACCCCCCGGATAGCGGAGAAGACAGAAGGAGAACCCCGGAGAGTTGAGAAGACCCCCCGGATAGCGGAGAAGACCCGTCGGGATAGCGGAAGAAGAAGAGCCCCCCCCTGGTAAAAGAGGGTTGTCGGGAAGGGGCCCTGTCCTCATCAACATGGGGACAGGGTGCTCTGAGGTGGGGGGGCCGCAGTGCGCCCCCTGCCCCAGAGCACCCAACCCCCCCATGTTGAGGGCATGCAGCCTGGTACGGCTCAGGAGGGGGGGGGGGGGGGCGCTCGCTCGTCCCCACCCCCTTCCTGGCTGGCCGGGTAGCGTGCTTTGGATACGGGTCTGGTATGGATTGTAGGGGGACCCCCTACGCCGTTTTTTTCGGCGTAGGGGGGGCTCTCCTTACAACCCATAACAGACCTAAGGGCCCGGTATGCTCCTGAGGGGGGGACCCAGGCCGGATTTTTATTTAAAATCCGGCGGGGACTTCCCCCTCAGGATTCATAACAAACGCCGCACACGTGTAGAATTGGCGGGAATCCAAGTCGAATCTCCCGTCGCTTCTATGACGGCTCTGTCTCCATCGCGGCAAGCCAGCTCGGCGCTGGCTCCCGCGATGGGGCTCGTAGGTGCTCAATCTCGCCGAGAAAGAGAGCGAGATTGACACAAAATCGGGTTCACCTACTGTATGCTTCCAGAAAATAGTGATTGAGGGCTGTGATCTATTAGCTTCCTCAAAATAGTGATAGAGGTTTTCCATATACCTGCATCCACAAAATTACTGCTTGAGGGTGATATACCAGCTTCAACTAACAACTGATTGAGGCCTTCCATATATCAGCTTCCACAAAATAGTGATAGAGGTTTTCCACATACCTGCATCCACAAAATACAGATTGCGGGTTTTGATATACCTGCTTCAACTAACAACTGATTGAGGCCTGCCATATATCAGCTTCCACAAAATAGTGATAGAGGTTTTCCATATACCTGCATCCACAAAATTACTGCTTGAGGGTGATATACCAGCTTCAACTAACAACTGATTGAGGCCTGCCATATATCAGCTTATACAAAATAGTGATAGAGGTTTTCCATATACCTCCGTCCACAAAATTACTGCTGGAGGGTGATATACCAGCTACAACTAACAACTGATTGACGCCTGCCATATATCAGCTTCCACAAATACTGCTCTTCTCTAAGAACTTTGGCAAAGGGTCATTTTGAAAATGACAGGCAGAGGAAGAGGCAGGCTGTTACGCAGGGGTGGTAGGGGTCGGGCAGGTGCACCAGGCCGGAGCCTAAGTGGGAAGTTGGAGAAGGTGCGTGCGATTATGTCAAAGGACGCACCAGAGTTGGTTGAGTGGCTCACCCAGCCTTCTGCTTCTGCACCCTCCTCATCCTCTGTATCTGCACCCTCCTGACTCTCTGCTGTGTGCACCCCCAAAGACACCACCACCACCATAGCCCCTCCACTCAAGTCAGAGGAATTATTTTCCCATCCATTCCCAGACCTTACCGATGTGCAGCCATTCTTGGCATCGGATGAGGAAGAGGAGTTAGCAATGGCCGCCACCCAGCGGTCTGACGACAGTATCCAGATCAGCCCAAGGAGGGTGGTCCCTGCTGTTGCTGCCTACTCCGAGATCTTTAATGTCAGTGGTGGTGAATGTGATGATGATGACGAGTCGATGGACGTCACGTGGGTTCCCACAAGAGAGGAGGAGGAGGGGAGTTCAGAGGGAGAGATGGAGCAGCAGATAGGGAGGAGAATCAGGCAGAACTCGCAGTGCACAGGAAGCAAAAAGCAGACTGTAAATGTATCTGGAGCGAGCCATACACTATGCACCGTCACATCTTGCGCTCCCAGGACGCCGGTACATGGCTCCGCAGTGTGGGCTTTTTTTAACGTGTCAGTTGCTGACAATAGTGTTGCCATCTGCAGCCTGTGCTGTTAACGCATAAGTTGCAGTAAGCCCAACACTCACCTAGGGACGACTGCCTTAAGAAGGCACCTGGCCTCCCATCAAAAAGCCCAGTGGGAGCAACTCCGTCAGAACCCACAAAGCAACACTCCCGGCGCTCCACATCCTACCTCTTCTCCTTCTCCTCTCTCCTCCCATTTTGTGGCAGGCGCAGCACTATAAAGTGCCTTTTGCGCTGTGGCATTAGAAGAATTTTTATATCTCTGACTTTTAGTCTAACCAGATTGTCTATTACTCTGTAATTCCTCTAGCGCCGTTCTATGGAAACAGTAGGTTTAAAGAGCACACCAAATGCTTGAAATAACTTATTTATTAACTTCAACTTTTCTTCATATAACACTGCCGCCTCCGCAGCAGATAGTCCATGTACAAACACGTGTTGAAAATATATATCGCAAAATGGCGGTATGCATAAGATGGTGGTTCAACTGTTCAATCTTGTCATTCAACATAAAATGGTGGATATATTTGTCTTTTCAGTATCTGTACTGTCACTTTAAGTTATTTAAGCACTTTATTATCTCTCTGAGAGGTATAACTAAGATTTGACCAATATTCTACTGATCTGTATGCAATTTGTATGGGTTGCTATTTGTATGCTATTTGTAGTTTGCAATTGTATGGTTGCAATTGGTGGATCTGTAAGTAAACACACATATAACTGGTTCAATATATAGTTCCAATCACAATACTAACAACAGGAACATTATATAACTGCTTTTAAATACATATTTTGCCCTCTCCTGCCTCCATAAAAACACAGCTCTCAGTGGAATGAATGTCTCTTCAGCTCCTTTCTCTGGTGAATAATGATTCTAGCAGCAGGAGCTGGTGGAATTCCCAGACAGGCTGTGTGTGAGGCTGGCTGTGATTAGTGAAAACTTCTGCCCATCAACAACAGATTAACACTATGCTTTCTGTTGTTTCTGCTGTGTCACTGAGCTTACCTTACATTACAAAATGAATCTTAGGCCTCATGCACACGACAGTGTTTTTTCACTGTCAGTGATTTGGCTTCAGTGGTCCGTGTCCGATTTTGCTTTAGTTGTGTTTCCTTGTGTTTTCCTTTTTTTTCCCCCTTTCAGACAAAAAAAAAGGAAGGTTAATGAAAAGTGTAATTTTATTGCACCAAGGTCTTGTAGAAAAAAGCGGACACGGATAACATACCAGTCGTGCATGCGTTTTTTTTGATGGACCCATTGACTTGAATGGGTCCGTCCTCAGTTTTCCACTGACAAGAATAGGACAGGTTATATTTTTGACGGACTGGAATCATGGATCACGGACACGGAGAAAAAACGGAGGACTATCAGTTTTTTTTCACAGCTCCATAGAAATGAATGGGACCTCCGCTAAACTGTGAAAAATGACGGAACGGACGCGGATGCACACAACGGTCATGTGCATGAGGCCTTAAAGGCATATTATCTTTTTCTGCTTCTGTGAACACAAAATGTAACAGTTATATGACATCCAAAACACGATGTCACAGTAAATAACTCTTTAACCCCTTAGGGATCGGGCTCATTTTCACCTTAAGGATCAGGCCATTTTTTGCAAATCTGACGAGTGTCACTTTATGTGGTGATAACTTTAAAACACTTTGAATTATCCAGGCCATTCTGAGATTTTTCGTCACATATTGTACTTCATGACACTAGTAAAATGGAGTCCAAAAAATTGATTATTTATAAAATAAAAAAAAATTTACCAAATATTTTGAAAGATTGGAAAATTTTTAAGTTTCAATTTCTCTACTTCTATAATACATAGTAATACCTCCAAAAATAGTTATTACTTTACATTCCCCATATGTCTACTTCATGTTTGGATAATTTTGGGAATGATATTTTATGGTTCAATCTGTTTATGGGGCAGATTATAAAGGCAAAATGACTATACAACATGACCCAAAACATTTTCAAAGTACAGGCAAAGCAAATAATAACATAACTTGTGGGGTGGTCAAGACAAGACAGACAAGACAGACAAGTGGGAGAAACAGGAAGGAAGGAGAAACAGAAGGTATAAGCCAGAGGGCAAGGGTGGGGGGAGAGGAAAGTACAGAATGCAAGAGGCGTACCAAAGCTAAATCTGCCAAGCGGAGAGAAGCATCATCCGCCAACCAGGTTAGGAACTGAGGAGAGCCTCTGAATTGCAGCCATGGCTCCTAAATCTGAGTGTGAATAGACAGCTGGTTATGGGACTCCGCGCCTAATTCTTCCATGCGTACCAAGGTGTCTAGTGCCATCGACCAAGTGATTCTCCTCAAACTATCAGTAGACTTCCAGTTACGAGGAATTATTTGTCTCATGGATTGGATAAAGGTCCGAAGGGCACCTCTTTTGACCTGCCGGATACGGCCTGGATATATAGATAAGAGCCCAAGTAGAGGAGAGGGTGAGACAGTCGACCGGTAAAGATTTATAGAGACATTTTAGAGAGCGAATATAGCCAGCCATAAAGGATTGACTCCCGAGCAATCCCACCAGATAAGTAGCATTCATGAGCAACACTATAGAAAGAAATACCAAAACTCAGCCGCACCTCCAAGAATTAAGACATGATTTTATTGAGACAAATAGATTAAAAACATAGATGAACAAAGCACTCCTCACAGATGAGGAAATAAAGTGCTACAGTGCATATATGGAACCACCAAGCAGTAATAATACCACAGCAGGACAACAATGAAATATCTGTGAAGCCTGAACAAGAATACTTATCGTGGAACACAGTGGTAGCACATGGGATAATCAAGATCCATCCGTAAGGAGAGCCTAGAGAACCTGACGCGTATCGCTAGTGCAAATGCTAGCTTCCTCAGAGGTCCATGTATGTTCACATAGTTGTATCAACATTTATAATCGGCATAATTAAAACATAATTTACTAAACCTGTGATATGGCCGATCGGGGGGGCGGGAAACAGAGAGAGGGTGACGGAGTGTAAGTTACCTGGATCCTCCCCGGTGCATAGTCGCGCGCAGATGCGTGTGCTGGTACAAGCCGGCATGTTGGAAACGCAAGTGCGCATGCGCAAGATGGCGCCCAGTCCGGATGTCGGCGCCGCGATGCGTTCCAAGTACCGGATACGCACCCCAGCGTCGACGTCACAACCGGCCGCCAGCCCGCGCCAAGGCACCCAGTGGAACGCAAACAGAACAACATGGAGCACGAGCAGGCGCAGTGGGATACAGCAGACAGAAATTAAATAAACAAATCCATTGCGGTACAAAAACATTGTACGGTCAAGCGCTGACCTAATGAGCCTATTTTCGAACAGATATTTATATCAGTTTCAAGCTGCCATAATAGGCTATTCTGGATCAGTAACACGATTTGTGCATATAGTATAATTATGGTAAATACCAATAAACATGCAGTATAGTAATGATGAAGACCAAAAACTTTTTGGACAATAGTAAAGCCACAATTCTGTACACATAGCAAAAAGATCATCAATACAGTTTTATAAAATAACCACATGATTAATTTAGTACATTATACAAATAAATGAAACCATGATGGACCCAAAGAATATAACAATTATTATTGGGGAAAAAGACGTCTGATGACATAGTGTAAGACAATATAATTTTATAAAATCACCACATGATTATTTAAATACATTGCACCAATAAAAACCATGATCAATTCAAGATTTCCAGCTTGGGAGGTCACTGCTGAATTTAAGGAGACTTGGGAGCAGGGACTCCTACAATGCTCGAAAATTCTTATTGATATGCTTGTTACACATGACAGGGAACTCTTGCAGCGGACCAAACTTAGACTCGTTGAGTTGGAAGCTAATCTTGAACAGCATGACAAAGAGAAGGTAGACATCTTTCAGGTTAAACTGAATGATACCCTTGAACAATTTGATAAAGACATTATGTTGGGTAAAAAATCCAAATTTCTGCGGGATAAGGGTGACTTTAAGAAAAAACAGGCCTATAGGTGGAAACACAGTGGTAACACACGGGCACCCTCAAAGGGTTTTCATCCACATGATACCGCTATGAAGCAGACTGCCACTAATGTAAACAGTGACATTGATTTTTTATCCGAAAACAGCGAAGACAGCGAACTCGGAGGGGACTACGTAAATCCCAAAAAAAGGGGACCCCAATTGCGCAGGGGCAACAATCATCCGCCATCCTACAGGAAACGGATGTAAGAGCTGGACATCCCCAGGACATCGGGTCATTGCAGGTTATAAACTTGTCCTCCTATACATTATCAGAAAAAGAGAGACTGATCTTGGAGAAGGGACTGTCGTTCTCCCCCATGAGTACACTTGACAAGTTTGAATTTATAAAGGACGTCTTTTTTCTTTGCAGACAATTATGTTTCAAACTCCTTTATGCTCAACTTACATTAGTGAAAGAACTTGCGGAGGATGATTTGATGGACCTACTCAAGGAGAATGAAAGTGATTTAGGTAGGAGATTCTTTAGTTTATCCAAACCATCTACCATCACTCCCTCCTTGAGTATGTTTCCTAATATCCATTTATTTTTCCAAGCAGTCCTACAAGAAGTTCGCAAACTACAAAAGAACACCATTAAAGGGATTAACATGGCTGTGACCGAGTCCAATATTATTCGAGAACTGCAGCAGAACAAATCCTTTGTCATAAAGGAAGCCGACAAAGGTGGCAATGTCGTACTGTGGGATATGGGGATGTACATGAATGAAGCCAAGCGTCAATTGGGCAACAAAGTCTTCTACACCCGCATCCCAGCAGACCCTACTGCAACATTTAAGAAAAAATTAGATCAACTCTTGAAGAGGGTGTCTGATATGAGGATCATTACTAAACGGGAACTCCAGTTCTTGGAGGTAAGCTGTTTGATAACACCTACATTTTACATGCTGCCTAAGGTGCATAAACATCTTGAGACCCCACCTGGCCGCCCTATTGTGGCAGGTATTGGGGGCCTATGTGAACAGGCATGTATTTATCTGGATTTTTTTCTACAGTCCTATGTTCTAGGCCTTAAATCATATATTCGGGATTCCATGCATTTGATACAGGAATTGAAGGATGTTGTCTTACAACCTGGCACTCTGATGGTTACGTGTGACGTTGAGAGTCACTATACTCCAACATTGCCCACAGTGATGGGCTCGAGGCTGTTAAGTTCTTCCTGTCTGGCTCCACCTCTGGCGATCCAGCCCACCACATGTTCCTGGTGAGCTTATTGGAATTTGTGCTCACACATAATTATTTTGTTTTTGACCGCACCTTTTATAGGCAGGTCTCCGGGACTGCCATGGGGGCACGGTTTGCGCCCTCCTATGCCAACCTTTTTTTAGGCTGGTGGGAGGCCACGCGGGTGTACCCATTGGGTCGGTTCAGGGATCATGTGGTAAGCTGGTATCGCTTCATTGATGACATAATTTTCTTTTGGCAGGGATCCAGACATGATTGTGAACAGTTCATTGCCCACCTCAACGTGAATCCATTGAATATTTTTCTAACGCATAAGATCTCCGAGTCCGACGTTGATTTCCTGGATTTACGAATAAAGTTGGAGGATTCCAGAATTGTGATATCCTTGTTTCGTAAAAGCACAGCAACCAACAACTTACTCCATTTTGCAAGTTTTCATCCGGCACACCTAAAGAAGGGTATACCAAGGGGCCAGTTTTTACGCCTACGACGTAACTGCAGTGAATTCAGTGACTTCAAGGAGGCCTCACAAGATTTGACATCAAGGCTGCATGAGAGGGGCTACCCCAGAAAGGTTGTTCCTCAGGCATTTGAGAGGGCTAAGGAATCCGAACGCGAGGATTTATTTGTTCCCAAGATTAAATCACGGGATAACAAGGTACGTGTAATCACTAGGTACAACAACCAGTGGTCCGATCTATATAAAATCCTAAATACGCCTTGGTTCTTACTCCAAGCAGATGGTAAATTAGCGTCGCACGTTGATGAGAAACCAAGGATCATAGCAAGGAGGGCCCCTAACCTTAAAGATACCCTGGTACGCCTCCATTTTCAATGCCCGGGTGGCACCACGGGTCAAGGAGGCACCATAAAAGGTACATATTCCTGTGGGGACTGCAATACCTGTCAATTCATGCTGAGCTCCGATAGCTTTTCTTACGGTGATGATAATCAGGTGGATCTCAAACATTATGTCAACTGTCGCTCCAAGAACGTAGTTTATGCCCTTCTTTACCCCTGTAACAGGATCTACGTGGGCCAGACCATGCAGGAGCTTAGGAAGAGAGTACAACAACACACTTCGAACATTCGGTTGGAAGCGCGAGACAGAAGTAAGGCGTAAAAACCCCTAACATCAGTAGCAACCCACTTCCTGGACAAACATGATGGTAGGTATGATGACCTACGGGTGGTGGGGTTGGATATTGTTCGAGGTAACATTAGAGGGACACACATTTCTAGGAGTCTGCTTCGTTCAGAATCAAGGTGGATCTTTAACCTTGGCTCACAGGCCCCAGGTGGTCTAAATGAGGAGCTCACTTTTACTGGTTACTATACATAAGTTCTGTTGCATTTGCATAGACCTACAGTACAGACCAAAAGTTTGGACACACCTTCTCATTCAAAGAGTTTTCTTTATTTTCATGACTATGAAGGCATCAAAACTATGAATTAACACATGTGGAATTATATACATAACAAACAAGTGTGAAACAACTGAAAATATGTCATATTCTAGGTTCTTCAAAGTAGCCACCTTTTGCTTTGATTACTGCTTTGCACACTCTTGGCATTCTCTTGATGAGCTTCAAGAGGTAGTTCCCTGAAATGGTCTTCCAACAGTCTTGAAGGAGTTCCCAGAGATGCTTAGCACTTGTTGGCCCTTTTGCCTTCACTCTGCGGTCCAGCTCACCCCAAACCATCTCGATTGGGTTCAGGTCCGGTGACTGTGGAGGCCAGGTCATCTGGCGCAGCAACCCATCACTCTCCTTCATGGTCAAATAGCCCTTACTTTCAAAGTTTTCCCAATTTTTCGGCTGACTGACTGACCTTCATTTCTTAAAGTAATGATGGCCACTCGTTTTTCTTTACTTAGCTGCTTTTTTCTTGCCATAATACAAATTCTAACAGTCTATTCAGTAGGACTATCAGCTGTGTATCCACCTGAGTTCTCCTCAACGCAACTGATGGTCCCAACCCCGTTTATAAGGCAAGAAATCCCACTTATTAAACCTGACAGGGCACACCTGTGAAGTGAAAACCATTTCAGGGGACTACCTCTTGAAGCTCATCAAGAGAATGCCAAGAGTGGGCAAAGCAGTAATCAAAGCAAAAGGTGGCTACTTTAATGAACCTAGAATATGACATATTTTCAGTTGTTTCACACTTTGTTATGTATATAATTCCACATGTGTTAATTCATAGTTTTGATGCCTTCAGTGTGAATCTACAATTTTCATAGTCATGAAAATAAAGAAAACTCTTTGAATGAGAAGGTGTGTCCAAACTTTTGGTCTGTACTGTATGTATTACCTAAATGGTTTTCTCACGGGGGTTTTCTCTCACTTTCACTTTGTTTCCCTTTTAGGTTTTTAAAGTTTTGACGACACTGGAATGCGGGAACAGAGAACCCAAGGATTCCTCTACGCCCGCTCGTCTACACCGTTTTTTTCATCATTTACCCTGTGGTTGTTAGGGCATGATGGATATTTTTCATTCTGCCCATTCTTCACAACTACAGAGGCGTAGTATATTATATAAGCACTTTGCACTTTAATTATTGAAGCTAGTGGTACATGTCTTGAGCCTTGTTCATCTCAGGTTCCACTGGTACACCCCTTGCACTCATTGTTTTGCACTTCACTGGTTATACCTCGGATATCACTTTGAGTTTTTGATAATATTCTATGTGATACACCTCCGCCTATATTAACTAATGCCTACCTGATTGTCTATATACATTTAGTATGCAGATCTGTGTATGTTGGCCCTCTCTCTATTTTGCGCTTGCTTGATTGGCCTTCCTCCCCGGTGGATGGTCGGCTACCCTGTGGTTCGCATATACCCTAACTACATTGGTATAGATTGTTTAATGTTAGATTGATGTATATATGATTTTTTATCATCCATTTAGGGTGAACAGCCAATGGGGCACATGATAGAATTTGGTTGAATATTTTTGTTTGGGGATCATATCACGAATATTGTTTTGTAGGATATTATGTGTTTATGAATTTGTTATACATAATTATTTATTTATTTATGTAGTGTATCATGATACCCGATGTCTGTGTGTTTACATCAATTATTGTATCTCTTGAATTGATCATGGTTTTTATTGGTGCAATGTATTTAAATAATCATGTGGTGATTTTATAAAATTATATTGTCTTACACTATGTCATCAGACGTCTTTTTCCCCACTAATAATTGTTATATTCTTTGGGTCCATCATGGTTTCATTTATTTGTATAATGTACTAAATTAATCATGTGGTTATTTTATAAAACTGTATTGATGATCTTTTCGCTATGTGTACAGAATTGTGGCTTTACTATTGTCCAAAAAGTTTTTGGTCTTCATCATTACTATACTGCATGTTTATTGGTATTTACCATAATTATACTATATGCACAAATCGTGTTACTGATCCAGAATAGCCTATTATGGCAGCTTGAAACTGATATAAATATCTGTCCGAAAATAGGCTCATTAGGTCAGCGCTTGACCGTACAATGTTTTTGTACCGCAATGGATTTGTTTATTTAATTTCTGTCTGCTGTATCCCACTGCGCCTGCTCGTGCTCCATGTTGGTCTGTTTGCGTTCCACTGGGTGCCTTGGCGCGGGCTGGCGGCCGGTTGTGACGTCGACGCTGGGGTGCGTATCCGGTACTTGGAACGCATCGCGGCACCGACTTCCGGACTGGGCGCCATCTTGCGCATGCGCACTTGCGTTTCCAACATGCCGGCTTGTACCAGCACACGCATCTGCGCGCGACTATGCACCGGGGAGGATCCAGGTAACTTACACTCCGTCACCCTCTCTCTGTTTCCCGCCCCCCTGATTGGCCATATCACAGGTTTAGTCAATTATGTTTTAATTATACAAAGAAAAAGACACAAATGCAATAGCACTCAGCAACCAGCATTCTGCCCTGCCTCTATGCTGGATGAGGCATTGGTATACATTTTGGCCAAAGCGTAATAAGCCACTCACCACGTCAAGGTCGCCTCTATGGAGTGGTCCCTAACACTAGTTCCTACCTGTTTATGGGCCATGACAGCCACACAAAGTCCAAGGAATGCAGGTACAGCATGCACGCCAAGCACACTCTGCTTTTAACCCCGTCCGGTGCCATTACAGCTTTCATCGGATCCAGGGATGCAAGTACCAACATGCATGCTGAGCCCACTATATACTTCTCCTGGAGCCAAATGGCTACTGGTAGGTGCCATATAAGCAGACTCAGTTTTATACTGACTTTAAAACCAGCCTCCAGGACATATTGACTGGTCAGGTGTGCATGACTGCATGGAGATCGCCACGCCTCCAATATATACTACAGAGAAAAAATGTGGGGGATTCAATCAGCACAACCCTACATGCAGGTGCACATCACTATGGCGAAATACATATACAAAGAAAAAGACACAAATGCAATAGCACTCAGCAACCAGCATTCTACCCTGTCTCTATGCTGGATGAGGCATTGGTGTACATTTTGGCCAAAGCGTAATAAGCCACTCACCACGTCAAGGTCGCCTCTATGGAGTGGTCCCTAACACTAGTTCCTACCTGTTTATGGGCCTTGACAGCCACACAAAGTCCAGGGAATGCAGGTACAGCATGCACGCCAAGCACACTCTGCTTTTAACCCCGTCCGGTGCCATTACAGCTTTTATCGGATCCAGGGATGCAAGTACCAACATGCATGCTGAGCTTACTATATACTTCTCCTGGAGCCAAATGGCTACTGGTAGGTGCCATATAAGCAGACTCATTTTTATACTGACTTTAAAACCAGCCTCCAGGACAGATTGACTGGTCAGGTGTGCATGACTGCATGGAGATCGCCACGCCTCCAATATATACTACAAAGAAAAAATGTGGGGGATTCAATCAGCACAAACCTATATGCAGGTGCACATCGCTATGGCGAAATACATATACAAAGAAAAAGACACAAATGCAATAGCACTCAGCAACCAGCATTCTACCCTGCCTCTATGCTGGATGAGGCATTGGTGTACATTTTGGCCAAAGCGTAATGAGCCACTCACCACGTCAAGGTCGCCTCTATGGAGTGGTCCCTAACACTAGTTCCTACCTGTTTATGGGCCATGACAGCCACACAAAGTCCAGGGAATGCAGGTACAGCATGCACGCCAAGCACACTCTGCTTTTAACCCCGTCCGGTGCCATTACAGCTTTCATCGGATCCAGGGATGCAAGTACCAACATGCATGATGAGCCCACTATATACTTCTCCTGGAGCCAAATGGCTACTGGTAGGTGCTATATAAGCAGACTCAGTTTTATACTGACTTTAAAACCAGCCTCCAGGACAGATTGACTGGTCAGGTGTGCATGACTGCATGGAGATCGCCACGCCTCCAATATATACTACAAAGAAAAAATGTGGGGGGTTCAATCAGCACAACCCTATATGCAGGTGCACATCGCTATGGCGAAATACATATACAAAGAAAAAGACACAAATGCAATAGCACTCAGCAACCAGCATTCTGCCCTGCCTCTATGCTGGAGGAGGCATTGGTGTACATTTTGGCCAAAGCGTAATAAGCCACTCACCACGTCAAGGTCGCCTCTGTCTTGGAGGCTGGTTTTAAAGTCAGTATAAAACTGAGTCTGCTTATATGGCACCTACCAGTAGCCATTTGGCTCCAGGAGAAGTATATAGTGGGCTCAGCATGCATGTTGGTACTTGCATCCCTGGATCCGATGAAAGCTGTAATGGCACCGGACGGGGTTAAAAGCAGAGTTTGCTTGGCGTGCATGCTGTACCTGCATTCCCTGGACTTTGTGTGGCTGTCATGGCCCATAAACAGGTAGGAACTAGTGTTAGGGACCACTCCATAGAGGCGACCTTGACGTGGTGAGTGGCTTATTACGCTTTGGCCAAAATGTACACCAATGCCTCATCCAGCATAGAGGCAGGGCAGAATGCTGGTTGCTGAGTGCTATTGCATTTGTGTCTTTTTCTTTGTATATGTATTTCGCCATAGCGATGTGCACCTGCATATAGGGTTGTGCTGATTGAATCCCCCACATTTTTTCTATGTTTTAATTATGCCGATTATAAATTTTGATACAACTATGTGAACATACATGGACCTCTGAGGAAGCTAGCATTTGCACTAGCGATACGCGTCAGGTTCTCTAGGCTCTCCTCACGGATGGAACTTGATTATCCCATGTGCTACCACTGTGTTCCACGATAAGTATTCTTGATCAGGCTTCACAGATATTTCATTGTTGTCCTGCTGTGGTATTATTACTGCTTGGTGGTTCCATATATGCACTGTAGCACTTTATTTCCTCATCTGTGAGGAGTGCTTTGTTCATCTATGTTTTTAATCTATTTGTCTCAATAAAATCATGTCTTAATTCTTGGAGGTGCGGCTGAGTTTTGGTATTTCTTTCTATAGTGTTGCTCATGTTTGCTTTTTTTGATACCAGGCCTGCACTCCGTTTGGTATTGCTAGGTGTGCCCTCGTTGTTCAGTGTCAGATAAGTAGCATTGTCCCAGTCCCGGATCGGCATCGCCAACACGTGTCGGACAGAAGGATAAAATCGATGTAACTTTACCGGAGTTCTGTACCATCGTGTAAGAATTTTATAGTTCAATTCCTGTAGACGACAAGAAACAGTTGATTTATGAGTAAACAGAAGAGACCTATCCTATTGGTCTGCGGGAATGGTAACTGCCAATTCACTTTCCCATTCAGAGGTGAACCCCACAGCATTCAATTGCTCTCGTGTGGAGCCATCCCCAATCTCCCCAGTGCCCAGAAGACCATAAACCAAGGAGATAGTGTGACCAGGGCATGCAGAAGCCACACACAATTTTTCAAAAGCCGTCAGAGGGCCGGATAATGACTGTCCAGGAGCCAGGGACCCCAGGAAACTACGGAGCTGAAAATAATGAATCCAGCGTCCCCGGGAGTGGGGGAACACATGAGAAAAGGAGTTGAGAGGACGGAGGCCCGAGTCAGAAATAAGGTCTCGTATTGTTATCGGGTGAGGACAAGATACTGCAAATGCTGGGAGGTTTTTAAGAGGCATGGGAAAGTTCGGGAGACTGGAGGGTATCGTAAGCGGGCCCGGCGAAGTGATAAGTGCGATTTTGGAGGCAAATTTACTCCACGCGGAAGCTAAAATTCATAAAAGCGGGGATTTAATGAGTGAGGGGATTTGAGGCCGGCAAGAGGGGGGGGGGGGGGACCAAAAGAGGCCAGTCACTAAGTGGGGTTCTAGGGTGTGTTCAATATCCACCCACAGTTTCGAATCACGGCTGTGAAAGAGGTCGAGAACACAGCTCGCTATTACATCTCCATAGTAAGAGAGGAAGTTAGGTAAGCCAGCCCCCCTAGACGCTTCGGTCGGGACAAGGTGGCGCAGCTTATTCTCGCTCTAGAACCGCTCCATACGAAGCGTAAAACCAGCTTCTGAAGCTGTGTGAAGAATGCATGGGGAACGTTACATGGGACTGTCTGGAATAGATCTAAAAGTTTAGGCAAGATGTCCATTTTAAGAGAGTTGATTTTGCCAAACCACGAGATTTGGAGGTGGGACCATGTTTGGAGAGTAGTTTTAATGGAACGGAGCATCGGCTTATAATTTAAAGCGAATAGGTGGGAGGGATTAGTAGGGTGACGTATTCCCAGATGTTTGATGGAGGTAGAGGCCAATTTAAACGCATTATTGATGTGGGTAACTTCGCTCTGGGGAAGGGAGATGTTCAAAATTTCAGACTTCTGAATGTTTACTTTAAAATTGCTTAGACAGGTAAATCTGTCAAATTCTCTGAGCACAGAGGGGAGCCCTAATCTCGTCTCTGACATACAGTATATATCAAAAGGTCATCGGCAAAAAGGGAGAGTTTGTGTTTGGTATTCCCTACTTTGATGCCTTTTAATTGACGAGTTTTCCCGAAGGCATTGGCAAGGGATTCCATTGTGAGAATGTACAAGAACGGGGAAAGGGGACAACCTTGACGTGTCCCATTATGTATGGAGAACGGAGCAGACAGTGTACCGTTAACACGTACTTGGGCTGAGGGTGTAGAATAAAGCGCCATGATCCAATTAATCATTTTGGGGTGTAGACCAATATGTTCCAGAGTGCGGAGAAGAAAGTGCCAATTGACCCTATCAAAGGCTTTCTCTGCATCCACTGAAAGAAGACACAGAGGAGCTCCAGAGAATCTAGACCTAGTAATGAATCCTACTGATTTCAGGGTATTGTCCTCAGCTTCCCTACCAGGTACAAATCCAACCTGTTCCCTATGTACACATGTGGGGATGAAGGGAGAAAGTCTAAGAGCTAATAATTTGGCATATGTTTTCAAATCCACATTCAGCAACGATATTGGCCTATAACTGGCACATTGGGTCAGGTGTTTATCCGGTTTAGGGATGACAGTAATGTGGGCCTGTAGGAATTGAGATGGGAATGGCGAAGTCTGCGATATGGAGTTGAAGGCCTGAAGGAGGATAGGGGTCAGCTCTTCTTTGAGCAATTTGTAGAACCGAGAGGTCAGGCCATCAGGACCTGGACTCTTCCCATTTTGGAGATTGGTAATAACGTGGGTGAGTTCAGAGAGGGAGAAGTCATCCTCTAGAAATGATGCCTCCTCCTCGGGGATACTTGCAGGACCAAAGTGGGTTAAATAGTCTCGGGAGTCTGTTCGAAAGGATTCCAAATCGGGGTCCCTCCCGGAATTGAGGTTGTAGAGTTTTTCATAATAGGTTCGGAATTCCGAGGATATGTCTGATGGTGCGTTCACTTTTCCTCCGGAGGCGGAGTTTAGGGATTCCACAGGAGAACTGGGTAATCGAGGGTGAAGAGCCCTCACCAACCATTTCCCGCTCTTCTCGCCATATTCGAAGAAACCGTGTTTAATTCGGTCTCAGATACATAGCGTTTTCTGGTCAAGGATCTGGAGTACTCTGTCTAAGCGAAGAGATGTCAGCCTTGAGCTGATCGGTAGGGGCTGATTTATTTAGGGCCTCTTTACCATCTAAGTCTGCGATCAGGGAGGAGAGTTTATGTGCACGTTCCTTCTTAAGTCTGGTCCCATGGGATAGAAACACCCCTCTGTACACACATTTTAAAGCTTCCTATTTAACCAGAGGGGGGTAGGATCTAATTGATGATTACGGATAAAGTCTGAGACGGTAGCTTTAATATCTGATAGACAAACCGCATCATTCAGCAGATTGTCATTCAGACGCCACATAAAAGGACGTCGGGTCGGAGGTCGAGTGTGTAAAGACCCGTATACAGGGGCATGATCGGACCAGAGGATCCTATCCATCGAGCTACGTGGGCCAGAATCTAAAAGATGTTGAGAAATAAAGAGGTGGTCTAATCTACCATAGCTATTATGGGCCTGCGAATAGTAGCTGAAGTCCCTGACTCCTGGATGTAGGATCCGCCATAAGTCCACTAGACGGAGGTTGGAGAGGTCATTCTGGAATCTAATTTGGGACGCTAGGGAGATCGAGGACTTACCAGACGACGAATCTAGAGAGGAATCCATCACCATGTTGAGGTCTCCGCCCAGTATGATAGAAGAGCCATCTGCGAAGCAAGATATCTTCTTGAGGATTGTAGAGCCAAAGGACACCTGAGCCTGATTGGGAAAGTAGACATTAGCAACAGTATAAATACACTGGTCCACTGACAGCTTAAGGAGAACGTAGCGGCCATGAGAATCAATTTCCGAAGCAATGACGTTCGGGTGAAAGTTTTTATGAAAGGCGATAGAGACCCCCCTGCTTTCCTAGTCGGGTTGGGACTATGAAACCATGTGGTATAGTATCCACGCGCACAGTGTGGTACTGAGTCTGCCTTAAAATGTGTTTCCTGTATTAAGGCTAACATGACCCGCTTTTTATGGAGACGATATAGTATCTGGCTTCGTTTCTCAGGCTTGTTAAGGCCTCTGGCATTATAAGTACAGAAGGTGAGGGACGACATCAGGAAAGAATTATGAGTACTTAGCAATCAAAGTGGATAGAGAGCTAGACTCGTAGCGTTCAGCAGGAAAAGGAGAAGAGAAGGCAGGGAGGGGGAGGGAGGGAAAATGAGAACAAAAACACAAGGGGGGTATGAAGAGCTACAAGAGGGAATCAAACAGGTAAGATGTATTCAAACTAGGAGTGACTACAGTCACGAACGGCACTAGGTGCCGGGATCCCTAAGTGGGGGAGGAGAGGTCGAGGGCAAAGTAACGTCCCCGATGCTCCCCGGTTATAGGCATAGATAGATTATGGCAAATGATCAGCAGCATTGGCAACAACAGGCACAACAGAACAAAAACGGGTACGTGATCGATCGTCTGGCGACCTCCTGTGCTGAAGAGGACACTGTCCGCCACTCCGAGCGCTCCGGGGAAGGAGGAACCACGAGGGGTTTCGGCCAGTCAAGGGTAGGTCAAAGGTGTTAAGGAAGTTAGGTCCTCAATAATTTTAAAGACAGCCGACTTCCCTGCTTTGTGTGCGATGAGCTGGAAAGGGAAGCCCCAGCGATACATGATGGCATTGTCTCCAAGAGCGTTTAAAAGAGGTTTTAAGGCTTTCCGAAGTAGCAGAGTGTGTCTCGCAAGATCTTGTAGGACAATAATGTCAGACGAACCAGTGGAGGACCTCTCAGCATTACGGGCAGCTCTCAGGATAGTTTCTTTCTCTCTAAAGAAATGGATACGGCATATAACGTCCCCGGGGTCGTTTCAGGTCGGTGGATTTGGACCCCAGAGCCCTATGTATGCGATCTATTTCAATGCCCTTAGCAGGCTCAGACTGCAGCAGTGAACGGAAATAGTCCTGTGCCCAGCCCAGGAGGACAAGTCCGAAGGGGCAACAGATTCAGGGACTCCCCGTAAGCAAAGATTATTCCTCCGGTTCCAGTTTTCTATGTCGTCCATGTGAACCAAAACGTTCTGGAGCTGTTTCGCCTGCTCATTAATGACCAATCGATGGGAGTCCAAAGTAGCAAGAACATGATCTTGAAGATTTTCCACCGCCTCCACTCTATGACCCACATGTTGAATATCCTGACGTAGGGCCTCCATGTCCTGTTTATGAGAGGCCTCAAATCTGCTAAGCAGGGCATCCACCTCAGTTTTGGTGGGTAGGGCTCGAAGATGGAGCTGCCAGTCCCAGTCATCCTGCCTCCTGGGTGGGGTATGCAGCCCCTGCATGCTGGGGGAGAGGGCCGGGATATGGCGCTGGCTGGGTGAGGAGTCAGGTGTAGCTCCAGTGACACAGGAGCGTGGGGGGGACAGTGTGAAAGCTGAGAGGGGACTCACCCTTGTCGCCTGTGAAAGAGGAGAGGCGCTCATCCCCTCTGTCCTCCGGGTCTGTGCGCAGGGCCTGTGCTCTGCCTCACTGCCGTCCGCCATCTTAGATCCGATGGTGTCTGCATCCTGATCTCTGGCCTGGCTCTGTGGCCCAAAGAAGCGGGCGATGTCGGTCGGAGTCCGCTCAGCTGGTGCCAGGGTGGCTGCAGAGGCTTTCTTGCGTCCCATGTCGATGTTCTCACTGATGTGTGCTGGCTGCTGACAGGGTAAATGCTGGGGAAGCGCCGGAGCTCATGCGGTGAGCGTCCTACTCGGCCATTGGCAAGCTCCGCCCCCAGGAACCACTGGGAATTATATTTTAGAAGGCTTAGAAGTTTAGAAGCAAATCTATTTTCAAAAACCCACTTTTAAAGGACCAGTTCAGGTCTGAAGTCACTTTGTAAGGCTTGCATAATAGAAACCACTCAAAAAAATACACCCCTCAAGGTATTCAAAACTGATTTTACAAGCGTCGTTAACCCTTTAGGTGTTCCACAAGAATTAATGGAAAATAGAGATACAATTTTAAAATGTAACTTTTTGGGCAGATTTTCCATTTTAATATTTTTTTCCCAGTTACAAAGCAAGGGTTAACAGCCAAACAAAACTCAATATTTATTGCCCTGATTCTGTAGTTTACAGAAACACCCCATATGTGGTCGTAAACTGCAGTACGGGCACACGGCAGGGCGCAGAAGGAAAGGAATGCAATACGGTTTTTTGACGGCAGATTTTGCTGGACTGGTTTTTTGACACCATGTCCCATTTAAAGCCCCCCTGATACACCCCTAGAGTAGAAACTCCACAAAAGTGACCCCATTTTAGAAACTACGGGATAGGGTGGCAGTTTTGTTGGTACTAGTTTAGGGTACATATAATTTTTGGTTGCTCTATATTACACATTTTGTGAGGCAAGGTAAAAAGAAATAGCTGTTTTGGCACAGTTTTTTTTTTGTTATTTACAACATTCATCTGACAGGTTAGATCATGTGGTATTTTTATAGAAAAGGTTGTCACGGACGCGGCGATACCTAATATATATACTATTTTTTTATTTATGTAAATTTTACACAATTATTTCATTTTTGAAACAAAAAAAATCATGTTTTAGTGTTTCCATAGTCTGAGAGCCATAGTTTTTTCAGTTTTTAGGCGATTATCTTAGGTAGGGTATGATTTTTGCGGGATGAGATGACGGTTTGATTGGCACTATTTTGGGTTGCGTATGACATTTCGATCACTTGCTATTACACTTTTTGTGATGTAATGGCTTTTTTTACACTTTTTTTTTTTTTACGGTATTCACCTGAGGGGTTAGGTCATGTGATATTTTTATAGAGCAGGTTATTACGGAAGCGGCGATACCTATTATGTATTCTTTTTTTTATTTATGTAAGTTTTACACAATAATATAATTTTTCAAACAAAAATAAAAAATATAATGTTTTAGTGTCTTCATAGTCTGAGAGCCATAGTTTTTAAAGTTTTTGGGCGATTATCTTAGGTAGGGTCTCATTTTTTGCCGGATGAGTTGACGGTTTGATTGGCACTATTTTGGTGTGCATATGAATTTTTGATCGCTTGCTATTACACTTTTTGTGATGTAAGGTGACAAAAAATGGCTTTTTTTACTTTTTTTTTTACGGTATTCACCTGAAGGGTTAGGTCATGTGATATTTTTATAGAGCAGGTTATTACGGACGTGGAGATACCTAATATGTATACTTTTTTTTTGATTTACTTAAGTTTTACACAATAACAGCTTTTTTAAAACAAAAAAATGATGTTTTAGTGTTTTGTTGGGGCGATTGTCTTAGGTAGGGGCTCATTTTTTGCGGGATAAGGTGACGTAAAGATTGGTACTATTTTGGTGGGCATACGCCTTTTTGATCGCTTACTGTTGTACTTTTTGTGATGTAAGGTGACAAAAAAATTGTTTATTTAGCACAGTTTTTATTTTTTATTTTTTACGGTGTTCATCTAAGGGGTTAGGTCATGAGATATGTTTATAGAGCCGGTCGATACGGACGCGGCCATATTTAATATGTAAACTTTTTATATTTTTCCTATTTTTTACCAATTTTGTTTTAACTTTATTTGGGGGAAATTACGTTTTTTTATTTTTTTTACTTGAAACTTTTAATTTTTGGGGGGGGGGAAACTTTATTTTTCAACTTTTTTTCACTTTTTTTTTGTCCCACTTTGGGACTTCAACTTTTGGGGTCTGATCCCCTTTTCAATGCATTCCAATACTTCTGTATTGGAATGCATTGGCTGTATGAGTAATACAGTGTGCATTACTCCTACAGCTTCCGGCCTGTGAGATCCAGGGGGCTGGATCTCACAGGCTCGTCACCGGAAGGCAGCGCAAATGCCTAAGGAATACATTGCGCTGCTTTCCCCCCCTACTGTCACGGCTGAGGATGGGGGAAACCCTCAGCCGTGCGATGCCCGAAGATGGATGGTCGATGCAAGGCCAGGACAGGAATCAGGGAGCAGGTCACCTCCTATCAATCCCTAATTCTGACCCTGTCTCCTAGCCGTATGAGCCGACCCTGATGGTGGGAGGGCTCATACTCTGGAACCTTAAAGTCCCTTCTAGCCCTCAGGGTGGCCCTAGACTAGGAGCAGGGTAAGACGACCTGTTCCTGCTAGATGCGGAGGAACAGGAGTCTCACTAGCCAAGCTACAAAGAAAGGGAACATGAACAGCTTATGGCAATGGCAGGTAAATGCAACAACACAACACCTACCTGCCACAGACACAGAGCCTGGAACATATGTATAAGTGCTGCTGTCCACAAGAACTCAAACGGACACAGCACACACCACACCTCACTCAGGACCATAAGCTGCAATAACAAGGAGACCAAACACACACCTTCATAACACCATGTAACATAACATATAACCACAAGGGTGGCCCTCACTGGCAGATGGAATAAAAACCAGGAGGAAGACTCCAGCTAACCATGGCTGAAGTACCCCTCAGACTTCTGCTCTCAACTGAGGCTAAATAGCCCATGTAGCCACACCCACACAGACACACCCAGTGCACACACACTAGGAAGGGAATTAACCCTTCCCACACCAGGGAAGGGAAGACAGCCACTTAAAGGGGACGTGCACACATACAAAAACCTCGTGCACAACAAACAAACACAAGGCACACCTAATAGACAGGTTGCCAGGTGCAACCGCATGCAATGACAGCGAGCAGCCTAGCAACCAGCTCCAGCTGCTCGACTGCCACATACCTAATGTTGCCAGCGGCAACCACAGGTGAGGCAACATACTTCAGCCCTCACCTGTGATTGACAACAACCCCAGACCACAGGCAACTGCATGCGGTTCAGGAGTCACGGCCATACCATGGTCGTGACACCTACAGCCGCACGGGGACCCGATGGCACCGCCGCCCGCCGCCGCAACCTCCAGTAAAAGCCGCAAACCGCAGGTCTGAATTGACCTGTGGTTTGTGGCGATCACTGACACAAGGGGTCACGGGACCTTCCCCGCGCATTGACCCAAGGTGCCTGCTCAATGATTTGAGCAGGCACCTTGTTCCGATCACTGCCCACCGCGCGGCGGTGATCGGAACTACACAGGATGTACAGGTACAGATTAGGTTAACACATAAACATAGGAACTGAATTAAAGTTATTAGCAGGTCTAGCTGTATACACATATAAGCTATACTAGCAACCTAGGACAGGTCCTAGCTGACCAGCTACACGCCCACTCTATGTTGTTAGTGGTAGGACTTGAACATGAATTTGAGGTATTTTCCATCAGGTTCTCAACTTCCAAGTGTCTTTTATCACTCAAGTAGAACAACTAACTTCTGTATAGGACGTTCCAACTTGAGTGGAGTAGTCAGACGTTTTCCTTTTTGTCAAGTTTTGAGTCTCCTATTTGTAACAACACTCTTCTTACTAGTTTGTCTTCATCCTTTTGAACTTCTAGAACTTGGCCAATTTTCATTGACTTCTAGGTGAATCTTCTTTCACTAACACTATGTCACCAACTTGGACATTTCTTCTGGGTGTTTGCCATTTACTTCTTAACATAAGATTGGCTAAGTACTCTTTCCTCCATCTATTCCAAAACTGTTCTGATATATATTGAACTCTTCGCCATCTCCTTCTGGCATATAAATCCTCTTTGCTGAACTTGCCAGCTGGTGGCTGTATGTAATCAGACTTAAGGTGAAGTAGATGGTTTGGAGTTAAAGGGTCCAAACTTGTTGGATCATTGATGTTATCGACTGTAAGTGGACGACTGTTAACAATAGACATTACTTCAGAGAACAGGGTCCTAAGTGAAGCATCATCTATTCTTCCGGCGTTCTTTTTCAACACTGAACTTAACACATTTCTTACAGTTCTGATTTGTCTTTCCCAAACTCCTCCTGTATGGCTTGCATGTGGAGCAGTCATATGAAAATCACACTGTTTCTCTAAAAAATACTCAGTTACTCTTTCTTTATCAATCTCTTTTAGCGCTTTCTTCAATTCATTCTTTGCTCTGACAAAATTAGATCCTTGGTCAGATCTAATCTTTCTGACGGTACCTCTAATGGCTATGAAACATCTTAAGGCGTTGATTAGAGTTGAGCGGACACCTGGATGTTCGGGTTCGACGGGTTCGGCCGAACTTCACAAAAAAGTTTGAGTTCGGGAACCAAACTTGACCCCGAACCCGAACCCCATTGAAGTCAATGGGGACCCGGACTTTTGAGCACTAAAATGTCATGGAAAGGGCTAGAGGGCTGCAAATGGCGTCAAAATGTGGTCATGAGCATGGCAAGTGCTCTGCAAACAAATGTGGATAGGGAAATGGCTTTAAATAACATAAAATATGTAAAAATAAAAAATAATAATCTTGATCTAGGAGGACGAGGTCCACATGGAGTAGGAGGTTGAGGAGGTGGTGGATGTGGTGGTGTAGGTGGAAGCGGAGGAGGAGGAGGTAGCCAACACTGGTTTTTGGTTTTAAATGTATTTTTATTTTTTTAAATTAGGGTACACCCCAAAACATTGGGAAATATAACCTGTGATAACCCCCTCCAGTCGTGCAAAACACACGTTCAGACAATACACTGGCTGCAGGGCAGGCCTGCACCTCCAAGGGGTAAAGGGCAAGCTCAGGCCATGTGCCCAATTTAGAGACCCAGAAGTTGCAGGGGCTGACCCCTGTCAGTCAGTTCGTGTAAGCGTGTGCACACATACTGTCCCACCATGTCGCACGTCCCCGTGATGTTCACGATCCAATTTGATATCTGCTCTATCAACTTTTGATGATCTTTTCTGCGCCTACCATGGTGATCACGGGTGGCGGGGAACCAGAGTTCCAGGCCGGAGAGGGAGCCTGAGAAAAGGATACCACATGCAAGAGAGGTCAATGAATGAAATTAAATGTAATCGAGCGGAAATGTGGGACAAAGTATTGAAGCATAAGCTTCCAAGCTAAGGAGGGGGCGCGCGGCAATTACCCACTCCCGACTCGGGGAGGTAGTGACGATAAATAACAATACAGGACTCTTAAGATGCCCTGTTATTGGAATGATTAATAAAAAATTCTAGGGAATGTCACTGTGGTATTTTGGATTTGGAAACGTTAGCCAGGAGAAGCCCTGCTGCCGCTTTGACTCTAGATAACTTCTGCCTGATCGCACGTCCCTGTGACGTCCACCATCCATTTGGATATCTTCTCTATCAACTTTCGATGTTCTTCTCTGAGCCTACCATGTTGATCACGGTTATCGGCGAATCAGGGTTCCATGCCGGAGAGGGAGCGTGAGAAAGAGAAACCACATCCAAGGGAGATAAATGGATGAAATTTTATTTTGATCGAGCGGAAATATGGGAAAAGTTATTGAAGCGCAAATGTGGGAAAACTTATTGAAGCGGAAATGTGGGAAAACTTATTGAAGCGCAAATGTGGGACAAATTATTGAAGCGCAAATGTGGGAAAAGTTATTGAACCGCAAATGTGGTACAAATTATTGAAGCGCAAATGTGGGACAACTTGGTAAAGTTTAAGCATTGAATGAAAGGAGGTGGCGCGCATCAATTAAAGAAGAATTTCTGAAATTTTATTCCCTGTCACCTATTGTTGTGGAAATTTTATTAGGATGTGTTTCTAATATATTGTGTATTGTCATCATGTCTCTGTGTCAGGGTAAACCATTGGAGTGGATATCTTCCTGTGTATGTCCTGTCACAGCTGCTGGGCGCAGAGGTATCCGTCGGCGAATGGTCCATGTGCTAAGCACTGGGCTGTGGGCCGGGGGAGACTGATGTGTTCAGCAGAGCAGTGTTTTGTTGGCTGATTTATGGACGCCGGCAAGGGCCCCCGCGCAAGACGCTGATTTATTTGCTTGGCATGGATGCATTTGTTAAGAGAACAATATATGAAAGGAACGTGTGTTTGTTGTCTCTTGTGCGCCTGATCAGCCGCTGGAGATAATGACGTTGCCCTGTAAATATACATGCATGAGGATCATAGTAACGTTATCTGGCATTGATCACTGAGCAAGGCTGGATAGAGTTAACTCCAGTAGTTATAGGATACATGTGTTTGTTAGCTGGCTATGTTATTCTAAATGATGGTGTCTTGTCTTCCTATGTCATTACTTCCTGTATGTCATCACTTCCTGCATCCTTGTTACATGAAGTAAGTGGTCTGGTGATGGGCCAGCCCCTTTTCTATTGTTACACCTTTTGTGAGTAAACAATAAAAGTGTACAGACTGGGCGGGAGCAAGGCAGTTGCTCAGCAGAACTGAACATGAAAACACCTTTGTCTGACTATGACTGGGGTTGAGAGATTTGCCTGTCCTTACACAAAGTCTGATGAAAGCGGATTTCTACTATTAATATTTCTATAACAGATGGCGAGCTTGGAAGGATTCAACAGGTTTTTTCTCTGCACAGAAACTGTAACTTTGTCTGCTGCGTCAGAGAAAATTTCTGCTTGTTAAAAGAACGTTTTACGCTCTATTTGTGTAAGGACAAGGTAGGTGCTTTTCCGTTGTGTCGTTTTTGGTGGATCTGAGTTCATTGTACAGAGATTGTATGGTGAGATTGTGATGTGTTTGCTGAGCAGTACATGGTATTGTGTTTTTTTGTTGTAACTTCTTAACTTTTATATTACTGTGATTTTGTAAGAGGCGATTTTATAGAGGTTTATAGAGGCAGCAATTTGTTTTAGTGTTTGTACATTAGAGACAGCATTTAAAGAGTATTTTTATATTGTTAGCCTGTAAATCCCCCACAGAGTGGAGGTTTGCTCTGGTTTCGGGGGTGGTGAACAGGGAATATGGAAACTGTTTTGTTTAGTTTGGTTTTCCTATTGCTGGATATTGTAGATACTATCTTGTCTTCCTTTGTGTGAAGGCCATGTGGTCTTGTCGGCCATTTTATTTTCCTTTGTGTGTGTCAAGCCATGTGGTTTTGTCGGCCATCTTTAATTTCATTTGTGTGGTGTGAAGACCATGTGCTTTGGCAGACATCTTGGTGAATTTGATGCTGCAGGTTTTAACAAGGAATTCATTTAGTTTTGGTGTCTATGGAAAGCGATTTGGTTGTTTTTGCCTCAAATGTCAGTTTTGTCCAGAATAGTTATCTTGTCTTTTTGTAACCTTTTTGCAACTTTCTATGTACAGTTTGATTTTGTTTTGGTAAGTTTTGTGCTGGATATCAGTTGAGTGTTCAGTTATGGTATAGGTCAGTGACCAGTCTGATAGGGGAATCATTGTGTGAGCATTAGTGGCAGTTTAGCTGTGAAATTGTCCTATAGTTGATGATTCTGCTTAATGTTTGTATATCTGTGGCTGTTACACTGAATTGTAGACTTGTTTGGCATAATTAATACGGGTACTACAGTGTAGAAAGGTTCTGTGCCAAAAGTATTGGGACAACTCCTAGAAATTGGTACCAGTGTTTTGTTTTTTGTAGCAACCATTGTAGTGTTTCTATAGCTGTGCAATGGAAAGCATTTTTAAAGAGGTTGCAAAGTTGAAGGACACGGCGGCCATTCTTCAAGCTATGCAGGGATCTACTGATCCATGGCTGCAGGCTCAGAATTGTGTAGCAAACCTGATCGGTACCAAAAAAAATGGTGCAAAAGGAAAGGCAAGTATGCTCTGATTTTTGCTGCTGGGTGGATAGCGGATGAATATCAGGAGTCTTGTAGGCTGAAGCTGAGATTGGAAGGAGAAGTGGAAGATTTAAAAGTGGAAATTGTTAAATTGAGAACTCTTGTCCAGCAGGCAGCTGAAGCTAGCGCTAATTATGAATGTACTGTGAGGTGTAATACTGAGCTCCAAAACAAGAATGAATGGGTATCTGAAAGCCTGACACATGCACAGGGTGCTGTAAGGGAATTGTCTGCTCTCTGCAGGAGGACAGAAGATGAACATTCTCAGTGCTTAGTGCAGCCAGAGTCATTGAAACAATCGTTAGAGAGTAATGTGTCTGAGATTAGAGGCAATGTATCGGCTGTAGGTATAGAGAAGTCTGAGGACTGTGTTTCACATAATGGATCCGACTCAGGGATGGAGATGGACAATGTGTCTGACCCTGGAGTTGGAAGTATTAACACAATGCCAGAAGATTCCTCAGATGAGTCAGTGGTAAGTGGACTCAATACAGATAGTAGTGTGGGATCTAGTCATGCTAGGATTATTAATGTTGTGCAGCAAGTCAAATCGCCATGTGCCCAGACAAGGTATTGTGCAGGGAGACAAGCTATTCGTTGTTTTGCATGCAGGAATCTGGGCACATTGCACGATATTGTGACGTTGCTAATGGCAACAGACACAGGCATGTTAACCCCTTAAGGACTTAGGGCGTACCGGTAAGCCCTATTTCCCGAATCCTTAAGGACTCAGGGCATACCGGTACGTCCTAAGTTTAAATCGCGATTGCGGCGCCGCGGGGGTTAATCCGAACAGGATGCTGGCTGAAATCATTTAGCCGGCATCCTGTCACAATGCCAGGGGGGGTCATGTGACCCCCCCCCCGTATCGGCGATCGCAGAAAACCGCAGGTCAATTCAGTGACCGGTGACCCGGAAAAAGACTGTTATCGGTGGCGTGATTACACACCACCAATCGCAGTACGAAGATTTGGAGAGGCGGTGCTGGCCATGGTGCTGATGCCTGCTGTCAGGGTGCTGATTGGTGCAGGGGAGAGAGGCGCGAGATTCAAACTTCCTGCGCTTCTCTCTCCCCTCCTCTTCCTGTTCTGCACGAGCACCCTGCAGCACCGTCCTCACCTCGTTCCAGAGTCCCCCCTAATCGGCATCCATCACCCTCCTGCTGCACCCATCGCCCTCCAGGTAGGTTAGGGTCAGTGAGGGAGAGGCACCGTTAGGCAGGGATAGAAGGGAAAAGTTAGGGGGGAAAAAAAAGCAATTTTATTCTAAACTTTTTTTTGTTTCAGCTTTCAGACCCTAGACCCCCCCTGCCACTTGCCCCACCACCACCAGCCCTCCCAGATTCCCACAGTGGGGTTTACTGAAATGGACTTTTTTAGTTTTTTTTTCAGTAACCCATTTGTGAATCTGATGGTGGAGCAGACGAACCTGTACGCCCAACAGTTCGTTGCTCAGCACCCGGGCTCATTTTTGGCTAGACCCGGTGGCTGGACGCCGGTCAGTGCAGCCGAGATGAGGACATTTTGGGGCCTCGTGCTGCATATGGGTCTAGTGCAAAAACCCAGTGTCAGGCAATACTGGAGTGAGGACGTCCTCTATCAGACCCCACTCTACAGTATGGCCATGACACGTCCCCGGTTTGAGGCCATCCGGAAATGTCTGCATTATTCCGATAATGCAGCATGTCCCCCCCGAGGTGATCCTGCCCATGACCGTCTGTATAAGATACGGCCGGTCATCGATCACTTCGGGGCCAAATTTGAGCAGGCCTACGTACCTGGAAGGGAGGTCGCGGTTGATGAGTCTCTCGTTGCGTTCAAGGGGAGACTCAGTTTCCACCAATACATTCCCACTAAGCGGGCGAGGTATGGCGTGAAGCTATACACAAAATTTGTGAGAGTACCTCAGGGTACACTTACAAATTTCGTGTGTACGAGGAGCGAGATTCCTGTATTCAACCCCCAGAATGTCCCCCTACTCTGGATGTTAGCGGGAGACTCGTGTGGGACCTTATGTATCCACTGGTAGATAAGGGTTACCACCTTTACGTGGATAACTTTTATACTAGCATTCCCTTGTTCAGGTCCCTTGCCGCCAGATCCACGTTCGCTTGTGGGACCGTGCGGAAAAATCAACGCTGCCTCCCTGCCTACCCCCTCCAGGAACCTATCCCCAGGGGTGAGACCCGTGCCCTTACCAGTGGAAACCTGTTGCTGGTCAGGTATAAGGACAAGAGGGATGTCCTTATGCTGTCTACAATCCACGGTAACAGCTCCACCCCCGTCTCCTCAAGCCCGATTGTATCGTCGACTACAATCGGTATATGGGAGGAGTTGATCTCTCTGATCAAGTCCTCAAGCCATATAATGGCATGCGCAAAACTCGGTCATGGTACAAAAAGATGCGGTCTACTTGGTGCAGGTTGCCATGTACAACTCTTTTGTACTATCCCGAAGCACTGGCAGCACAGGGACATTCCTCCAATTCTATGAGGCAGTCCTCAAGGACCTGATCTTTTCGGACCGGGAAAGAGCAGGCCGGAGTAACTCGGGAACTGGAGGCGCCCGGATCGTCCCTGGCCAACATTTTCCAGGTGTGGTCCCCCATACTGGTAAGAAGGGAAGAACCCAAAAAAGGTGCAGAGTGTGTCGCAGGAGGGGTATACGGAAGGACACCACCACTCAGTGCGACATGTGCCCCGATCATCCGGGCCTCTGCGTTATCGATTGCTTCAGGGAGTATTACACTTCCATGGAGTACTAAATTTTATAATCCCCAACAGTTCCCTAGAGAACATAAAAAACTATGGCTCTCAGACTTTGGAGACAGGGAACCAATTTTTTTTTCCCCAAAAAATATTAGTTTTAGTGCAGGCATCCTCAAACTGCGGCCCTCCAGATGTTGTAAAACTATAACTCCCAGCATGCCCAGACAACCTACAGCCATCAGCAGGGCATGGTGGGGATTGTAGTTTTACAACATCTGGAGGGCCGCAGTTTGAGGATGCCTGCTTAGTGTCTCCAAAGTCTGAGAGCCATACATATTGGGCATCGCCGCGTCCGTAAAAATCTTCTCTATAAAAGTAACATGTAACCCAACCCCCCCGGATGAACAGCGTTAAAAAAAAAAACGGGTAAAAAAAGCAATTTTTTGTCACCTAACATCACAAAATGTGTAATAGCGAGCGATCAAAATGCCATATGCACCCCCAATTAGTGCCAATAAAACCGCCATCTCATCCCGCAAAAAATGAGCCCCTACATAGTCGCCCGACAAAAAAACAAAAACTGTAGCTCCCAGGCTATGGAGATACTAAAATAATTTCTTTGGTTCCTAAAATGATAATATAGTGTAAAATCTAAATACATTTTAAAATGTAGACATATTAGGTATCACCGCGTCCGTAAGAATCTGCCCTATAAAAATAACATTTGACCAAACCCCTCGGATGAACATCGTTAAAAATATAAAATAAAAACGGTGCCAAAACACCCATTTTTGGGCAAAATTTCCATTTGAATCCTTTTTTTCCGGTAATAAAGCAAGGATTAACAGCCAAACAAAACTAAATATTTATTGCGTCCTGATTCTGTAGTTTGCAGAAACACCCCATATGTGGTCGTAAATGGCTATATAGCCACACGGCAGGGCATAGAACGAAGGGAACTCCATATGGTTTCTGGAAGGCAGATTTTGATGGACTGTTTTTTTTGACACCATGTCTCATTAGAAGCCCCCCTGTTGTAGCCTAGACTAGAAACTCCAAAAAAGTTACCCCATCTAAGAAACTACACCCCTCAAGGTATTCAAAAGTTACTTTACAAACTTTGTTAACCCTTTAGGTGTTCCACAAAACTAAATAGCGAATGTAGAAACAATTTTAGAATAAAATTTTTTTGTTACCTTGCCTCAAAAAAGTGTAATATAGAGCAACCAAAAATCATATTTACCCTAAAATAGTCCCAAAACAACAACCACCTTATCCCGTAGTTTCCTAGATGGGGTCACTTTTATGGAGTTTTTACTCTAGTGGTGCTTTAGGGGACTTGAAAGGGTACATGGTGTAAATAAACCAGTCCAGCAAAATCTGCCTTTCAAAAACCATATGGCGTTCCCCTTCTTCTATGTCCTGCTGTTTAGCCAAATAGTAGTCTACGACCACATATGGGGTGTTTCTGCAAACTACAGAATCAGGGCAACCCATATTGAGTTTTGTTTAGCTGTTAACCCATTTTTTCCAGTAATAAAGTAAGGGTTAAAATGGAAAATTTTCAAAAAAATAGAAATTTCAAAATTGTTTCTTCATCTCTTGCGGAACACCTAAAGGGTTAACAAAGTTTGTAAACCCAGTTTTGAATACCTTGAGGGGTGTACTTTCTTAGATGGAGTCACTTTTTTGAAATTTCTATTCTAGGGGTGCAACGGGGGGCTTGAAATGGGACATGGTATAAACAAAACCAGTCCTGCAAAATCTGCCTTGCAAAACCCATATGGCGTTCCCCACCCTCTATGTCCTCCCGTTTGGCCAAACAGTAGTTTACGACCACATATGGGGTGTTTTTGCAAACTACAGAATCAGGGCAACCCATATTGAGTTTTGATTGGCAGGTAACCCTTACTTTATTACTGCAAAAAATGGGTTAAAATGGAAAATGTTCCAAAAAATAGAAATGTCTAAATTGTTTCTCCATCTGCCATTAACTCTTGTGGAACACCTAAAGGGTTAACAAAGTTTGTAAACCCAGTTTTGAATACCTTGAGGGGTGTACTTTCTTAGATGGAGTCACTTTTTTAAAATTTCTATTCTAGGGGTGCAACGGGGGGCTTCAAATGGGACATGGTATAAACAAAACCAGTCCTGCAAAATCTGCCTTGCAAAAACCATATGGCGTTCCCCTCCTTCTATGTCCTCCCGTTTGGCCAAACAGTAGTTTAGGACCACATATGGGGTGTTTCTGCAAACTACAGAATCAGGGAAACCCATATTGAGTTTTGTTTGGCAGTTAACCTTTGTTTTTCTCCTGGAAAAATTTATTATATTGGAAAATTTTCCCAAAAATTGAAATTCTTACATTTTATGTCCCTTTGCCATTAAGTCTTGGGGTGTTTTTGCAAACTACAGAATCAGGGCAACCCATATTGAGTTTTGTTTGGCAGGTAACCCTTACTTTATTAATGGAAAAAATTGGTTAAAATGGAAAATTTTCCAAAAAATAGAAATTTCTAAATTGTTTCTCCATCTGCCATTAACTCTTGTGGAAGATCTAAAGGGTTAACAAAGTTTGCAAAAACAGTTTTGAATACCTTGAGGGGTGTAGTTTTTGGATGGTTTCTATTATGTAAGCCTCACAAAGTGACTTCAAACCTGAACTGGTCCACAAAAAGTGGGATTTGGAAAATTTCAGAAAAATTCCAAAATTTACCTTTAAACTTCAAAGCTATGTAACATCCCCAAAAAATAAAATATCATTCCCAAAATGATACAAACATGAAGTAGACATATGGGGAATGTAAAGTCATCACAATTTTTGGGGGTATTACTATGTATTACAGAAGTAGAGAAACTGAAACTTAGAAATTTGCTAATTTTTCCAAGTATTTGGTAAATTTTGTATTTTTTTATTTAACAAAAATTACTTTTTTGACCCAATTTTAGCAGTGTCATGAAGTACAATATGTGACGAAAAAACAATCTCAGAACGGCCTGGGTAAGTAAAAGCGTTTTAAAGTTATCAGCACTTAAAGTGACACTGGTCAGATTTGCAAAAAATGGCCAAGTCCTTAAGGTGAAATAGGGCTGAGTCCTTAAGGGGTTAAGTACCCCAGAACCACACATTGAAGTAAAGTGGTTTATTCAGAAAGGTGGGGTAATGGTCCCAGACATGGTTCTTTGCAAAGGCATAGAAGCCAGGGACAGCCAAGGTCTTTGATCAAGGAAGCAGATTTTAAATCACAATATGAACAGTGAAAATGTGAAGCTCAGAGAGTGTGCCAGAGAAGGGTAAATTAAGGTCTTTGTAAACCATTTTACTGTTTGTATTTAAAGAAAATGGAGGAACTTTGAGACCTAATTTAAATAGATTTTTCCCTTCCCCTAAAAAAACCAAAAACATTTTGGGACCTTGTAATGTTAAATCCTGCTTCTTTGGGAAAACGAATCTAAAGCTGGTTTGGGGCTGGGAAAATTAACATTTCAATCACTAGGTGGGTAAAAATTCTCCTGCTATTTTTCACGGTTTGAGGTGAACCCTCCAAGACATTGATGTGTTAATTCAGTCCTATACAGTTGTATGTGTTCCTAAGGTTTTAGTTTTTTGTATTTGAGTTTCGGTTTTTAAGTTAAAATATACTTTTTACTGAATCTCAATGTATATAGCAAGATTTCCTGTAACTGAAGTTTTCTTTTTTTCAGTTTTATTTTCAGTCATTTATGTCTATTTTTGTTTGGGTATTTCTTTGATTAATTTATATTTACATTTTTCTGCAGTTCTATATTAAATCTTAGCATACTTTTTTCCTTCTATTACTCTTTTCCAAGTGACGGTTCTACACACCAGGACTCTTCTCTCTTTAACAACCAGAGGTTAACCCCGTACTTATTTTTACTTTATCAGCAGGAGATTGACTGGAGGAGCCACATTGAGCTGGAGAGAAACGGGTCTCATTTATTGGCTAGCTGTTGCTGGCCAAACACAGGCGTAGCTCAGCTGTCTGTATAGCCCTTTAGGAGGCATACTGGAAATCTAGCAAAAGGAGCTCTGGCTTAAAGGCCCTGTGGGAGTGGAAATAGCTGTCCGACATAGGCTGTGTAAAAGTCGGGGTCAGACAGACGTACCGTAAGAATGAGCCGGGCGGTACCCTCCGTGTATGGTCAAAAGCGTGTCCCTGGACGCAGGCAACACTGGTAAGGCTTGGTTAACCAAGGATGGGTTGTGGCAGATCCATTTTCAGGGGGGAAAACATAGTCCCCTCGTGGGGTCAGACGACTGCTCAGTACATGAGATCTAGTTATGGGGTGAAGGCCACAAAGCCCCTTAAAGAATGGAGTAGGTTGTTCAAGGGAACTAATTGGAGTATCCCTCTGGAAGGGAGGTAGCGCAATGGTGGCTGCAAAAGTCAATTATGGTAATTAAGCAGGGCGTACAGAACTTAGTTTCAATCCGGAAGAACTGAGTGATGTACGCCTGGCCTGAGGGGTAAACTGAGTTTGGGGATCCAATGCAGGAAGCAGAGGAGGCTCTATCTGGGCTGAATTTGTTGAAACAGGCCGGATCCACTAAACCCGGGCCTACTGAAACAACCAGTACCCGAGGTAAGTGAGTCCCCATCTGTCACTTCCACCTCCTCTACTGACAGGGTCGCTTTTCTTTTTCTCTTTCTCTATCTCTCTCTCTCTTTCTCATCCCTCCCTCATCTCTCCATCTAACCTTGAGACGATGCACCATGTTGAATGCAGCTTCTCTTCGTCCTGGTTTTGAGGACGATGAGAAGGGGGGAAAGTGGTGCAGAAAACAACAATCTTCAAACTTTTACTAACCATTCACCCTCTCAAATGTCAATCAATTTTCTAACCTAGTAGGGAATTACGTTGAGAACCATCACGACTGCCTTTTCTTTGACGGTACTTGGGTCAGATTTTTGCAAAGAAGGTAAAAATCACGGCCGATCCATAGCCTTAATGTTTCGCTATAACCCTTATTCCATCAGGGATGCCCCCGATGTCCACCACCGGGTTCAGGAGTCTCTCCCGGACCCAGACTCAATAACCAATGTTCATTCTAGTCAACCAGGTGATTGGGTCGTGCTAAAGAAACATCAGAGGACGGGACTAGAGCCGAGATATCTTGGGCCATTCCAGGTGCTGCTGATGACGCCAACCTTTCTGAAGTTCGAGGGACGAGACAACTGGATCCACACCGGTCACTGCAAAAATCTGCCCAACTAAGTCAAAGAATGAAGAGTATAACTTTTGTTTATTTGTTTAGTTTAATTTTTAGGGAGGGAAACGCACCTAAAACTAGCCATGGCCACAAGGAGACATTTGTTGATAGGACTGGTTTTACATTCCTAGAGGGTAATATCAGCTATAGGTTTAATAATAGCTCTGGCTCCTGCTCCTCGCTTGATAATCCTGTATGGGTGTCTGAACAGCTAGGCGAGCCATAGATGTGGTAAAGGTCATAATTTTGTGGGATCCTACAGTTGTGAGGAAGGTATAACGGTCAACCTTACTAATGAAAACCCCCAATCTCTTTAATAACACCCATAGACCAGATTATATCTGCTGGAAAGAAGGGTGTGACGTTCAGACTCAGGGAGTGATCCCTCAGTCTATTCAGTTATTACTGGAAGCCTGTGACCGTAAGAAGTTCTTGTATGGAGTTGACGGGTCCATACTATTTCCTATGCGGGTTAGCCGCTTATAAGGTAATTCCCCCTAATGCCAGAGGTTCATGTGTTCTGGTGAAGCATGTCCCTGTATCTTACGTTGCAGCCGATTGGGAGAAACTGATGGTGTGGAAGGAGGTAAGAAGGGCAGGGAGAGCTGGAAGGGATTTGTTTTCTGGCTGGACGGGATGGGGAGTTGGACTTATGAAGTGATTGAACAATTTCTCGTCCATAGTGGATGAGATGTTCAAAGAAACCGTTGAGGCAGTGAGAGAGATCACAGTGAAACATCAGTAGAGCGTCCAGAGGAGGGTTTCTGTGAATTAGATGAAGGTTATGCCTAGCTAGCAGACACCATTGACATTCCGGGCAAAAGGAAATAGGACATGTACTTATGTTTTTTTGTTTCCATTCCTTCTATACGCCGGAGTGAGATTTTCCTGATGTCTAATCGACTGAGTTACTGAAGCCCGAACAGACAAAATGCCCTGAAGATCAAAGAAAAAGAATCTCCGAATCAAGATTTGTTTTTGAGCTACGTGTCAAGATTGAGTTTCTGTTTTCCATCATCTGTTTTGTTTTATGGATTCAGGACTTTTCGTAGACAAGACTGTTTTCTTTAAAAGAAGAACGAGATTCGTCGAGGGACACTGGGGAGCATATGACAGAGGAGGGACTGTTGTGGAGATTTTATTAGGATGTGTTTCTAATATATTGTGTATTGTCATCATGTCTCTCAGTGTCAGGGTAAACCATTGGAGTGGATATCTTCCTGTGTATGTCCTGTCACAGCTGCTGGGTGCAGAGGTCTCCATCGGTGAATGGTCCATGTGCTAAGCACTGGGCTGTGGGCCGGGGGAGACTGATGTGTTCAGCAATGTAGTGTTTTGTTGGCTGATGTATGGACGCCGGCTAGGGCCCCCGCGCAAGACGCGGATTTATTTGCTTGGCGTGGATGCATTTGTTAAGAGAACAATATATGAAAGGAACGTGCGTTTGTTGTCTCTAGTGCGCCTGATCAGTCGCTGGAGATAATGACGTTGTCCTGTAAATCAACATGCATGAGGATCATAGTAACTTTATCTGGCATTGATCACTGAGCAAGGCTGGATAGAGTTAACTCCAGTGGTTATAGGATACATGTGTTTGTTAGCTGGCTATGTTATTCTAAATGATGGTGTCTTGTCTTCCTATGTCATCACTTCCTGTATGTCATCACTTCCTGCATCCTTGTTACATGAATTAAGTGATCTGGTGATGGGCCAGCCCCTTTTCTATTGTTACACCTTTTGTGAGTAAACAATAAAAGTTTACAGACTGGGCGGGAGCAAGGCAGTTGCTCAGCAGAACTGAACATGAAAACACCTTTGTTTGACTATGACTGCGGTTGACAGATTTGCCTGTTCTTACACAAAGTCTGATGAGAGCGGATTTCTACTATTAATATTTCTATAACACTATGCAGAGCAGGGGTTTATTCACGTCCAAAATTGTAAAATGTCAACCCAATGTCACGAGTTGGAGGTCCCAGGAGAGACCTCCACGTCGTCTAGCAATAAACAAACAGCAATACGGTACAGACACACAAGAGTTTATTGCACAAACAGAATCCAAGGAGGGAAACACAGCGAAATTGAGAGCTCTATGTACCGTCCGCACAGTGGGAGGAAAACCCCCACTGCGCCACTGTCCAGTAATACTACAGATGGGGCGTGACTAAGCAACTCCAGGTATTCCCTAGGGCCCCAGATGGTAGGGTTAGGCTTTGCCGCAGGGAGTTGCCAGGGTCCACTCTGGAACGTGAACTAGACAGTGACAACAGGAGCAAACGGACAACAGGTACCAGAAGGTACCGACAGTACATAGGCAAACATAACAAACAGGCAAATACAAGCAGGCAACTAAAAACACAAGCAGGAGTTCATAGCAAGGAAACAGGAGTGACAATGAGCAGAGAAGGACTTGCTCTACCAGTAGTAAACTGCATGGCGTTGCCCATGGCACTCTGCTGCAAAGAAAGGTGCAGCAAGGGCTTGCTGAACAGAGACATATAAATACAAACTAGGTGACTAAAACATAACTGGCAGAACAGATAACAAAACACAGGAAGGAGGATGGGAATGAACAAGTAGGAAACCCACAGAACACAGACAGACACAGATCCCATGGGTCAGCAGCATGGGAGAGTGAGTACAAACAAGGAGCAGGACAAGACAACACACACAGGAGAGCTGACACAGAACTGAGGAAACCTCAGCCTTAAATACAGGTTCCATGGGTGCAGCAGAGAGGCCACACCCATGGAGCAAACAGAGAGGATTAACTCCTAATAGGCACACAGGGGAGTTAACCCATAAAGAACCACAAATAACACACAGGAACGGAGCTGCAGCGAGAGCATAGACAGAAGGTCCCAGCCAGAGGTAACGACTGTGACACCCAAGAATGTAACAGAAAAATTAGTGAAACTTATTAACCTGTCTACTTAGTAGAGCAGGGGAATATTACACCCAAAAATTGGTGAATTTCACCTGAAAATGTAACAGACAAATTAGTGATTTTTTGTTTTTTACCTGTCTACTAGGTATAGCAGTGGCACATCACACCCAAAAATTGGTGAATTTCACCTGAAAATGTAAAAGACAAATTTGTGAATTTTTTTAACCTGTCTACTAGGTATAGCAGACAAAATAGTGAAATGCCATTAAAAATAAAATAAAATACGTACAAATCTAAAAAAATAAATTTGATTTATGAGGTGGAGGTCCATATGGAGTAGGAGTTTGAGGAGGCGGTGGACGTAGCGGTGTAGGTGGAAGCAGCGTTGGAGGAGGACGATTTTTGTTTCCTTTTTTTTTTTTTCTGAAATTAGGGTACACTCCAAAAGAGTGTGAAATATCCAAAATACAAGAATGAGCAATTGCGCTGTAGTATAACAATAGCTGGTTAAGGCCGGTATACATGTCTATTCTGCACAAGGTACGGACTAGTCCTGTGGGATCCATGCCTGGTTCATTTTAATGAACGTGAGCTTGTCCACATTGGCTGTGGACAGGCGGCTGCGCTTGTCTGTGATAACGCCCACTGCCGTGCTAAACATGCGTTCAGATAATACACTGGCTGCAGGGCAGGCCAGCACCTCAAAGGCGTAAAGGGCAAGCTCAGACCATGTGCTCAATTTGGAGATCCAGAAGTTGAAGGGGGCAGACCCGTCATTCAGTACGTGTAGGTTTACCAATCGAATCTGCTCCACCATGTTGGTGAAATGCTGCCTCCTGCTAAGACGTTCCATATCAGCTGGTGGTGCTGGTTGTTGTGGCGTGCTGACAAAGCTTTTCCACATTTCGGCCATGCTAACCCTGCCTTCTGAGGTGCTGGCGGTGCCCCAGCTGTGTTGGCTACCTCTTCCTTCTCCTCTGCCTTAGCCTTGTGCCTCCACTTTTGGGAATGCCACCAGCAGCGCGTCTACCAGCGTGTGCTTTTACTCGCACATCTTACGATCACGCTCCAGTGATGGAATTAAGGACGGTACGTTGTCCTTGTAACGGGTATCCAGCAGTGTGGCCTACCAGTAATCAGCACAAGTTAGAATGTGGGCAACTCGGCGGTCGTTGCGGAGACACTGCAGCATGTAATTGCTGATGTGTGCCAGGCTGCCCAGAGGCAACGAAAAGCTGTCCTCTGTGGGAGGTGTATCATCTGTGTCCTCTGTATCAGTGATGGCCATGAGCTGGTCTGGGTGCCACCCTGCTGTGAACAAGGTTCCTCCTCCTCCATCTCCTCCTCCTCATCCTTCACCTTGTCATCCTCCAGAACTGTGCCCTGGCTGGACAATTGTGTACCTGGCGTTTGTGGATGCAGGAACCCACCCTCGGAGCCACTTGTGAATGACTAGCCGGAAACCCTACGAAATGATCCCTCTTCCTCATCCTGTGCCACATCCTCTTCAATCATCGCCAGCAGCGTTTTTTCAAGGAGGCATAGAAGTGGGATAGTAACGCTGAGAACGGCGTTATCGGCACTGGCCATGTTGGTGGAGTACTCGAAACAGCGCAACAAGGAACACAGGTCTCGCATGGAGGCCCAGTCATTGGTGGTGAAGTGGCGCTGTTCCGCAGAGCGACTCACCCATGCATGCTGCAGCTGAAACTCCACTATCGCCTGCTGCTGCTCGCACAGTCTGGCCAGCATGTGCAAGGTGGAGTTCCACCTTGTGGGCACAGGCGAGCAGCAGCAGGGTGAGAACGCCGAAAGCACGCACAGACGGCCCGCACTTTATGCAGCAGCTCTGACATATCGGGGTAATTTTTAAGGAACCTCTCCACCACCAAATTCAGCACATGCGCCAGGCAAGGGATGTGCATCAAACCGGCTAGTCCCAGAGCTGCTATGAGATTTCGCCCATAATCGCACACTATCAGGCCGGGCTTGAGGCTCACTGGCACCAACCACTCATCGGTCTGTTGTTCAAGGCCCGTCCACAGCTCCTGCGCGATGTGGGGTTTGTCCCCCAAACAGATACGTTTTAAAACTGCCTGCTCTCATTTACCTCTGGCTGTGCTGAAGTTGGTGGTGAAGGTGTTACGCTGACCGGATGAAGAGTCGGTAGAGGATGAGGAAGCAGAGTAGGAGGCGGAAGCAACACGAGGCAAACTGAAGCGCCCTGCAATCCTTGGTGGTGGAAGGACATGCGACAAACTACTATCCGCCTCATGCCCAGCCGCCACTGCATTCATCCAGTGTGCTTTTATGGAGATATAACGTCCCTGACCGTGCTTACTGGTCCACGTATCTGTAGTGAGGTGCACCTTGCCACAGATGGCGTTGTGCAGTGCACACCTGATTTTGTCCCCCACTTGGTTGTGCAGGGAAGGGATGGCTCGCCTGGAAAAGTAGTGGCGGCTGGGCACGACGTACTGTGGGACAGCCACCACCATAAGGCCTTTAAAACTCTCCGTCTCCACCAGATATAATGACAGCATTTCAAAGGCCAGTAATTTAGAAATGCTGGCATTCAGGGCCAGGGATCGCGGGTGGGTAGGGGGGGTACTTCCTTTTCAGCTCCAGTGTTTGGGAGATGGAGACCTAAACGCTTCCGTGGGACATTGTGGAGATGCTTGGTGACCCAGGTGGTTGTGTTGCTGGCAGATCCTCTGTTTGCAGGGTGGCAGATGGCACTGTGACTCCAAAGGTGGATAAAGAGGCCGAGACTGCAGCAGAAGAGGAAGCGGAGGAGCCAGAGACCTTTCTTGGTTTTTGAAGTGTCTACTCCACTGCAGCTCATGCTTTGCACTTAAATGCCTGGTCATGCAGGTTGTGCTCAGGTTGAGAACGTTTATGCCTCGCTTCAGGCTCTGATTGCACAGCGTGCAAGCCAATCGTGTCTTGTCGTCAGCACATTGTCTGAAGAACTGCCACGCCAGGGAACTCCTTGGAGCTGGCTTTGGTGTGCTCGGTCCCTTGCTGCGGTGGGCAGTAGCCGGCGTACTGTCTAGGGGATGGCTGCTCCGCTTTTGCACCCTGCTCCCTCTTCTGCTGTGCTGGTGGCTCTGTGCGACCACTGCCTCTTCCTCCGAACTACATAGGTCACTCGCGTGACCTTGATTCCATGTGGGGTCGAAGACCTCATCGTCCTCCACATCATCTTCCACCCAGTCTTCACCCCTGCCCTCCTTGTCAGTCTGCACACTTTCGAAAGCCCCAGCAGTTGGCACCTGTGTTTCGTCATCATCCAAGACGTGCTGCGATGGTCCTCCCATGTACTCATCTTGAAACATAAGTGGTTGGGCATCGGCGCACTCAATCTCTTCCACTTCTGGGGCAAGGATAGGTAGATGGCCCTGGGAAACCCTGCTAACATCATCAAAAAGCGGAAGAGACTGCTGCATGACTTGGGGCTCAGACTGCTTGGCTGATTTGCAAGGGGGTGAGGTGAAAGACTGATGGACATTGGCTGCAGGTGCCAACTCTGAACTTTCAGCAGGAGACTGGGTGGGAGACAATGTGAAGGAACTGGAGGCACTGTCAGCAACCCAATCTACTATCACCTGTACTGGTTCTGGCCTCACCATTCGTAGAGCCGCATTAGGCCCGACCAAATACCGCTGCAGGTTCTGTCGCCTACTCGCACCTGAGGAAGGGGTTTCACTTGTGTGTGTAGCTGGCACAGATCGACCACATCCTCCACCAGCAGCACCATGACCTGGGCCACGTCCCTTATTTGACGCTCTCCTCATATTTCTCAAATTTAGGATCTTGCCCTAAATGGGTGTTTAATTAATAGCAGAATAGAACAACAGTATCTAAAGTGTGTATCTCACACGTACAGATCCAGACTAGGCCGCAATTTAAGTTTTCCCCCCAAAATGGGTGTTTGTTTAATAACAGAATATGACAGCAGTATATAACCCTTCAATTTCACACGTGCAGATGCAGCAAGGGCTGTACAATTGTGTATTTTGCCCAAAAAGGGTGTTTTATTAATAGAAGAATAGAACCACGGTATCTAAAGTGTGTATCTCACACGTACAGATCCAGACTAGGCCGCAATTAAAGTTTTTTGCCCAAAATGGTTGTTTTTCAAATAACTGAATAGAACCACAGTATCTAAAGTGTGTATCTGACAACGACATATGCAGAAAAGGCTGCAAAATTTAGTTTTTTGCCCAAAATGGGTGTTTGTTTAATAACAGAATATGACAGCAGTATATAACCCTTGAATTTCACACGTGCAGATGCTGCAAGGGCTGTAAAAAGATTGTACACTGCACCCACACAATAATATGACAGCAGTATATAACCCTTGAATTTCACACGTGCAGATGCTGCAAGGGCTGTAAAAAGATTGTACACTGCACCCACACAATAATATCTATGTAGATCGCTAAGTTCAATTGGAGTTCTGATCACAGATTCTGTCCTATTCTCTCCCTCACAGCAGCATCCTCTCCCTGCACTAAGCACAGCAGAGTGACGTGCAGCGCTACGTGACTGCAGCTTATATAGAGGCTGGGTCACATGCTGCACTGGCCACTCACAGCCATGCCATTAGTAGGCATGGCTGTGATGGCTTCTAAGGTCAGACAGTTAAACGCTTGTTGATTGGCTACTCTGCAGCCTTTCAAAAAGCGCTAAGAAATCGTCGAACACCGAACCCAAACCCTGAACTTTTACTGAAATGTTCGGGTTCGCGTCCGGGGTCCAAAAATCCTACAGTTCGGGTTCGCTCAACCCTAGCGTTGATGAATGCGTCAGTAGACATATCTTCTAACATTTCCAGGTGAATCGCTCTGGAACTCAGACATGTAAATATTAGTCCATATCTCTTGTAGTCCTTGCGGTTCTGTTTGGTGATGAATGGGCCAAAACAATCCATTCCGCTATAAAGAAATAGTGGTGATGGGTTTACACAATCTGCCGGTCAATCTGACATTGTTTGTTCTTCTGTAGGTCTACGTGCCTTTCTGCAGACTGCACATTTACTTATATACTTTGCTATAACTTTGCTTCCTTTCACAATCCAGTAACCACCTTCTCTCAAACAGCTTTGGGTAAAGCTTCTTTCTTGATGCAAGGATATGTTGTGGTAGTGATCAATAATCAATCTTGTGAAGGTAGAGTTTTTGGGTAGAATTGCTGGATGCTTTACTCTGCTAGGTAAACGATGCATTTTCCAGTCTCCCTCCCACCTTCAGTATACCATCCTGCAGAACAAGATTAAGCTTGTACGATGGGTGGTTGTTTGGAAGCCTTTTAGGTTCTTGTCTAAGTCTCTTCAACTCTTCACTGTAGAATCTCTGTTGAATGAGTCTTATGACTGTTTCTTCAGCTTTCATTCTTTCTTCTACATTCAACAATTCCTTCTTTCTGATTCCCTTTGCCAAACGTTGAATTCGAGCTGCTACGTTTATGACTGTATTCCATTTTGAACATCTGGCTAGTCTTTCAAGTATGTCATCTTGACACTTGGCAGCAGTGCTCAATGTTTGTACAACTTTTACTTCTGGATCACTCATAGACAATTCTGTGTAACCTTTACTGGGCGTGATTTGCTTTTCCCAAAAGAACTCTGGGCCTGTGAACCAATTAGAATTTTTCTATTCTGTTACATTCATGCCTCTTGAAGCATGATCTGCTGGGTTATGCTTTGTGTCAATGTGATGCCAATTTTCCGGATTTGTTATTTCCCGAATTTTCTCAACTCTGTTGGCGACAAAGATATGGAATCTTCAAGCTTCGTTGTTTATGTATCCTAAGACAACTTGTGAGTCTGTCCAAAAATATTCTTCATATATTTCCAATTCCAATTCTTCTCTCAGAAACTTGCTTACTGATGCTGAAACTACGGCTGCTGTCAGTTCAAGTCTTGGTATTGTCTGAATACTGGTAGTTGCAACTCTGGCCTTCCCCATAATCAGGGAACAGTGTATATTTTCTTCTATTACTCTGATGTAGGAGCACTGACCATAACCATAACTACTGGCATCGGAAAAGTGATGAAGTTCTATTTGCTTGTAGTTTCCCTAATCATGAGGTACAAAACATCTGGGTATCCGAACTTCTCCTAAGTTTTGCAAGTCTCTTATCCAACTCTCCCACCTTGGCTTCAAATTTTCAGGTATGGGCTCATCCCATCCCAACTTCTGTCTGCATAATTCTTGCAGTATTTCTTTTGCTCCTGAGGATTACTGGGGCCAAAAATACCAATGGATCAAATATAGAAGCCACTGCGGAAAGAATGGTTTGTCTAGTTGCAACTTTCTCTTCAATAGATACTTCAAAGAAGAACTTGTCGTTCTCTACATTCCATCCCAATCCAAGTACATTCTGAACTGGAAGATGATCATAATTGAGATCTACTGTACATTCTTCATTGTTGCTGCACGTTCAGAGTCACTGATGGATTCCAGTACCTCTCTGTTGTTTGAGATGAATTTGTGAAGGCGCAGGTTTACTCTTGCGCATAACTCTTGGCTTTCTTTCACTAGTTTGATTTGTTTGATTGCAGATTCTGTAGACTCTAGAAGTATGAGAGCATCATCTACATAAAAGTTTTTCTTCAGAAAATTTGCTGCTGATGGGAAATCCTTTTCATTCTGATTAGCTAGGTACTTTATACCAGAATTGGTGCAACCTGGAGATGATGCTGCTCCAATTAAGTGTACTTTAGTTCTGTATTCTGCTGGCTCTGAATCTGTATCTCTGTCCTCCCACTATAGAAACCTCAGGAAGTCTCTATCTTCATTTTTCACATGAAACTGGTGGAACATCTTTTCAAGGTCACACATAGAAACATAGAAACATAGAATGTGTCGGCAGATAAGAACCATTTGGCCCATCTAGTCTGCCCAATATACTGAATACTATGGATAGCCCCCGGCCCTATCTTATATGAAGGATGGCCTTATGCCTATCCCATGCATGCTTAAACCCCTTCACTGTATTTGCAGCTACCACTTCTGCAGGAAGGCTATTCCATGACCGCTATAGGATACTTTCTGAATCTACAGAGTACTCCAGGCAGAGTGTTTGTAAAATCTGGTCCTTTTAGTAGATGATCATTCAATGCAACACCATTGTACTTTGCTGAGCAATCAAATACTACTCTAATCTTATCTGGTTTCTTTGAGTGGTAAACACCTTGATGTGGGATGTACCACACTTCTCCTTCTTTAGGTTTGTTATTAACTTTCTCTGCATGTCCTTCTTCGAGGATGCCTTCCATGAATTTCAAATAATCCTGCTTGAATTTGGGATCTCTTCCAATCTTTTTCTTCAAACATTTCAATCTTGCTAGGGCAACATTCATGTTATTTGGCAGACGAGGTCGCTCTCTAAAAGGTAGGGGCGTTTCAAGATGACCTTGTTGATTCTGCTGAATACTTTCTTCTAGAGTGTGTACGAACTTTATCTTCTTGGGATGCACTATTTTCTTTAGAACTTATGTCTGCAAAGTCGGATTTAAGGATCTTGATTACTTTTGCTAGACTTACAGTTGGTAACTCTTGGACAGATATTCGATGACACAATCCTGTCACCTGTCTTGAGTTTGCGATCTGGTGTTTTCCTCCAACAACATCCCATCCTAGATCAGTTTGAACAGCATAGGGTTCACCCTTTCCTCCTGTGATTACCTTTCATGGTACCAAGGCTTCGGGACAATCGTAGCCTATGAAAAGTCCAACACCAAACTCCTTCAGCTGGGACATTTCATGAGATATAACAGATATGTGCTCCCATTAATTGGCTGTTTCACAGGTAGGTAGGCGATCTCGATCTAGAGGTATATCGTCTTTTGTATAAGCTGGAGGTAGATCTAATGTGCATTTTGAATGAAGTCCTCTAACTCTCAGTTTTTTGACCCTTTGACTGTTCACTAATGTGTCTCTCCCCGTCATTGTGGTGAGTTTAAGCGTCACTGGTTCTGTAGCCACTTGTAATTTCTTGCAGATTTCTTGATTAATGCAGGTGACATCACTCTGGGCATCCAGTAGCGCATAGGCACATACCTTCTTGTTCCTCCTTTTAGAATTTAATATGCACACTGGTACAACCATTGATGTGCCATTGCTTTCTCCTTCTCTCACTCTGCAAGAGAATACTGATACTTTTTTCCTTCCTCAGTATCTTTAGGTATTGAGGATTTATCTTTCTTTGGACGTTCTTCTTGTAGTGGTGTAGGATAGTGTCCTTTGCAAACGCTGCATGTGGCCTTTTTCTTACACTCCTTAGTAATATGGCCTTTTCCTTAGGCATCCGAAACACAGTTGGTTATCCAGCACAAATTTTATCTTTTCTTCTGGGGACTTCGCCTTCAATTGTTGCCACTTATGTATGGAGTGTTCTCTCCACAGAACATACACTTGAAGGTAGTCTGAAGATTTGTCGGTTCTGTCTCTCTACTGATCCCAGTAGTGACTTTGTATTTGCTCTCGTAGGTATCTGGACCTTTAGCTGCTGCGTTAGTTGCAAAGCTAGTTGCTCTTGCACGTCTTATCTCTCTTGCAGGCCTTTCTTCTAAGAATTTTAAGACGTAAGATGATGTTACTGGATTACATGCTATCCGTGCTTCCTCATTGACAAACGACGGGGGAACTTTTTAAAACTTGGGATGTTCTTACCTAGATCTAACTGTTTAGTCACATAGCGATTCCATCTAGAAGCCACTTCTTCAAGTAGCTTAGTTAGCATCCTGTGGTTTTCTAGATAGTCGTTCAGTACTTCCAGTCCTTTAACATGTGGGATGGCATTGCTGCATGCTTGGAAGTCACCATACTTTTGGAGTCTGAAGTGTTCTTTAGGACCTATTTTAGGCCAGTTATTCAGTTTCTCTCTAAAGTCTCTTTGTACTAAGAAAGGATGACCATATCAGTAACCTTCCTACGGAATCAAAGTTTCGGGTACATAGTGAAGGGACGCACAGTTGAGTAAACTGAACTTTTTTTTTTATTATACTCACAATAAAATCGTGATAAAAACTCCTTATAAAATTATACAATCAGGTCCATCAAATCCAATGTCCGACCTAGGTTTCGCCGACAAGGCTACCTCAGGGGCGATCGTGCTATCTTTCTCTAAACACTGCTTTATATAGGGTTGATTTTCATCCCCTCCCCTTCCTTTGCAGGTGACACCCACCTTATACAATACATTATTTTAAAACTTTAGCACATAATACATATTCTTCCTTAGGACCAATAGTTAAAAAACATGCATCAGTAAATAAATAAAAAACATCAGAACAGATCATATCCAATATCCCTTCTATATTCTTTTAAATTCATTCATGACCATTTCCCTAGTCACATGTTGTCTTTCCACCAATAGCTAACCACTATCTACTTCACCCACTACACACCTCCTTTCTATTCGACCAATAGGCAGGGATCCTTTACTATTCCACCAGGCAGGGCTTCAAGTCAAAATCAATGTTTAAACCACAAGGTTGTAACGTCTTCATTCTGAATATCCATTCCACCTCCCGTCGATCTATCTGTCTCACGGGGTCACCTCACACATCTGGTATCACCGTACTCAGGAGAAGTTGGGCAATGTGTTTTGGGGTGTCTTTTTACATATACCCATGCTGGGTGAGAGATATATCTTGGCAAAAGACAACTTTTCCCCTTTTTTTATACAAAGTTGGCATTTGACCTAGATATTTATCTCACCCAGCATGGGTATATGTAAAATGACACCCCAAAACACATTGCCCAACTTCTCCTGAGTACGGCAATACCAGATGTGTGACACTTTTTTGCAGCCTAGGTGGGCAAAGGGGCCCACATTCCAAAGAGCACCTTTCGGATTTCACCGGCCATTTTTTACAGATTTTGATTTCAAACTACTTCTCACGCATTCGGGCCCCTAAAATGCCAGGGCAGTATAACTACCCCACAAGTGACCCCATTTTGGAAAGAAGACACCCCCAGGTATTTTGTGATGGGCATAGTGAGTTAATGGAAGTTTTTATTTTTTGTCACAAGTTAGTGGAATATGAGACTTTGTAAGAAATAAAAAAAAAAAAAAAAAATCATCATTTTCCGCTAACTTGTGACAAAAAATAAAAAATTCTAAGAACTCGCCATGCCCCTCACGGAATACCTTGGGGTGTCTTCTTTCCAAAATGGGGTCACTTGTGGGGTAGTTATACTGCCCTGGCATTCTAGGGGCCCTAATGTGTGGTAAGTAGTTTGAAATCAAAATGTGTAAAAAATGACCTGTGAAATCCTAAAGGTGCTCTTTGGAATGTGGGCCCCTTTGCCCACCTAGGCTGCAAAAAAGTGTCACACATGTGGTATTGCCGTACTCAGGAGAAGTTGGGCAATGTGTTTTGGGGTGTCATTTTACATATACCCATGCTGGGTGAGATAAATATCTTGGTCAAATGCCAACTTTGTATAAAAAAATGGGAAAAGTTTTTGATTTCAAACTACTTCGCTTGCATTTGGGCCCCTAAAATGCCAGGGCAGTATAACTACCCCACAAGTGACCCCATTTTAGAAAGAAGACACCCCAAGGTATTTCGTGATGGGCATAGTGAGTTCATGGAAGTTTTTATTTTTTGTCACAAGTTAGTGGAATATGAGACTTTGTAAGAAAAAAATAAATAAAAAAAAATCATCATTTTCCGCTAACTTGTGACAAAAAATAAAAAGTTCTATGAACTCACTATGCCCATCAGCGAATACCTTAGGGTGTCTACTTTCCGAAATGGGGTCATTTGTGGGGTTTTTCTACTGTCTGGGCATTGTAGAACCTCAGGAAACATGACAGGTGCTCAGAAAGTCAGAGCTGCTTCAAAAAGCGGAAATTCACATTTTTGTACCATAGTTTGTAAACGCTATAACTTTTACCCAAACCATTTATTTTTTACCCAAACATTTTTTTTTATCAAAGACATGTAGAACAATACATTTAGGGAAAATTTATATATGGATGTCGTTTTTTTGGCAAAATTTTACAACTGAAAGTGAAAAATGTCATTTTTTTGCAAAAAAATAGTTACATTTCGATTAATAACAAAAAAAGTAAAAATGTCAGCAGCAATGAAATACCACCAAATGAAAGCTCTATTAGTGAGAAGAAAAGGAGGTAAAATTCATTTGGGTGGTAAGTGATAGGTTCTATTTCAGTCCAAAACCTATTTTTATATAAGTTTATATTACATCATGTTCCATACATTAATTACATAAGCATGGACACGTAATGGGTCAAAGTCCATATGACTAAGAGGTTCTTCTCGTATATATGGATAGCCTTGGACTCTGGCAAAGAGATAAGATAAAGGTGTAGCTGGCTAAAAACATGTGTTACTGTTTAACGTAAAGATCACGTCATTGAATACTATAAATATGTGTCATAAGGATAATAAAATTCAGAGTCATTTTGAAATTACACAGCACTGTGTCAGATCTCATTTTGGCTCTCTCTGACGTCAGATAAAGGATCAAATAAAGCTGAATACCGAGGTCTTGTACCTGGGGTACACATTTGGGGGAAAGATAAGAATAATCCCTTACAATTTGAGGGCTCGTCCGGAATTGGGAAGGTCATCCCTGATGTTTGGTAAGAAGAGACACAAATTTTTGTCCTTTAGGCCATTCCAGGGGCACTGACCACGTCTCGATTCAAGTAAGTACATAAGGGACCCTTAGATAGACTTCGAAGTACTGTGTCAGGGATACAGTAAGCATAAACTCAGGGAGTTTTTGCCTTAGGATTCAGGGAATCCGGTAATAAGACAAGTGCACTTCAGGGGGGCTCCGGGAGCCCCGTAAAAAATCTGTTCCGGGAACAGAAAGGATTCCGGGAATCCAGAACCAGGAAAGTGCACTTCAATGGGCTCAGGGAGTCCCGTAAAAGATCTGTTTAGGAAACAGAAGGTTTAACAGCTTGATTTGATTCTTAATAAGATAATTGTAGAAGTTTTTGCATGATAAGTTGTTTGATAATTGTAGAAGATTTTGCATGATAACTTGTTTTGTCTAATAGTTATATAAGGGGAAGTGACAGGCTGGGTCGTAAGTGTACAGCTGTCGTCCCAAGACTAACATTCTGTGTTTTGAATTATTTTTGTAAGAAAATAAGTTTTAATAATGGGTAGTCAAAAAAAATCTAAGATAGAATACCCTAAACCAGAACCAGGAGAAACATGTAAACAATATGTTGCCCGAGTCAGTCCTACACAGTATTACCTTGTTAACCCATGGGTAGATAAATTGGCAGAGTGGACAGAGGCAATGGAAGCGGTAGACCCCTTTCCCAGGGAAGGAGACAATAGCATATATCACATGGACATGGTCAAGGGTCTATGCTTAGGCGACACTGCCGCCTGACCGTATTTTTAACCTAAACCCTTCATGAGATATCGATTATATGCAGAAAGGAGATAGAAAACACATGATAGAGGTATTTAAACAAAAGTCTTCACTCCCAGTAGCCGTAACATGTAAGCAAAAACCCTCAGAAAGCGTTATTGATTTCTGGAGATTTGTGGATTGCTGGAAATAGGAGGCAGGGTAACAATCTGATGGACTAATGCTTACCATAAAAAAGAACGTCTCCACGTGGACTTCAGACAGCATCAGTTAATGGATAAGAATTGTATGTATCTAGTTCTAGTGTGAGCTATAGAAATCCACTTCCCCCGCCTTCACACAAACACATTCCAAGGGAAGCGGGCAGAGTAAGTAATGTGTAATATATTATACAAGATAAAGAATTGTTCGGTCATTTTCTTCCCCAGGGAATCCAGCTTTTAACAAAATGACTATATTTATAACATGTATATTGTCTTCTTATAAGAGTTGATTAATCACAGAGGGAAAACCAGAAGAGATTGGAAAATGCAGCAACAAACTGTATGTGGTATGGATATTTGTTTCCTGGAAAGCTGTGTTTGTCTGTGCTGCAAGTTTCGGGATGAAACAATGTGGGTTGGAAGACATGAATGATTCAGTGGAATGTGAATGGGTGTGGCTTTGAGTTGTAATTGAGGCGAATATGTGTGAAGACTGATTATGAGCTGTTTTAAGTACATGAAGATGTATGTGAATGTGTATGGAATACAGTATTTGTTTTTATATAATATGCGCATTGAGAATTTTATTTTTATTTATTTTTTGGAAGTTTTTGGTTTTTATTGGTGCCAACAGCATTGATCAAGCTGTACATTTTTTTTATTGAAGTCAATGAAAAGTTTTTATGGGCCCTTTGTGTGTTCATGTCTGTATTGTCAGATCTGTTTGTTTCAATGTTTTCAGTTATGTGTTACATGTTAAGTGTTGTGCTTAACATCACAGCTCTGTTCTTCTGGACAGCTAGGATACTAATGGCAGACAGAGGACGGACCAAAGTGTCCGACTGAAAGGGGGTGGACTTAGATGACAGAGTGGGAGGAAGGAAGTGTGAGCCTTATATGTGAATTAATGGGGTTTTGACAAAACCTTTCAAAAACTGACTGACTACCACTCGAGACCATGGACAGGGAATACGTCACAGATCATGTATTCAGCATTATACCAGATTGCCCAGTCAGCCTGTTAGGGAGAGATTTGTTCATTAAGCTTGACTTGCAGGTATCAGCAAAGACTCAGGACATAAGAGTACACTCATGTCTCATTCCAGTCTCTACACCAGTGCCACTGATTCTTGCAAGCATACAGGACCACCCAGAATAACATTAACCCTGCATTATGGTCCTCAGATGAATATGACACAGGATTCATAGATTGCACACATTACAAAGCTACTGTAAAACCAGGTGTCATCTCAGTGTTCCAGAGACCATACCCGCTGTAAAAAGAGAAACTTGATGGACTTAGGCCAATGATAGAAGAATTCCTACAAAAGGGAATCCTGGAAGAGGTGATTTCACCCTACAGCACGCCCGTGAATCCAGTGACAAAGGCAGATGGTACTACCCGCTTTGTACAGGATTTAAGGGCCATCAACAACGTCATTGTGCCTATAGCCCCTGTTGTATCTGATGTCACTTAATTATTATCTGCCATTCCAGCAGACGCTGTTTGGTTCAGTGTGATAGATCTGAAAAATGCGTTCTTTTCTATCCCAGTTGATAAGATAACCAGACTACTTTTTGCTTTTTCCTTTGACAGACGCCAACTGACCTGGTGCAGACCCCAGGGATATGCTGATTCACCTGTAGTGTACAGCATAGTCCTCCAAGCAATGTTAGAACCATGGTACTTCCCCCAAGGTTCTGTGCTGCTGCAATATGTTGATGATTTATTACTGTGTAGCATGTCAGCGGAGGCCAGCATTCAGGATGGTTTATCACTGTTACAATGGTTGTCAGGATGTGGTCACAAAGTGACACTTAAGAAAATGCAATGGTGTAAAATGCAGGTTGAATACTTGGGCTTTGTCCTCACAAAAGGTGAACGGAGAATCAGCGCAGAAAGAGTCCAGTCTATTGCGGGTTTGGTCGCCCCGCACACCAAGAAAGAAATGTTATCTTTCCTTGGTATGATAAATTACTGTAGACAATGGATTCCTGATTGCTCTTACTATTGACAATGTTTTGAGGCAAGCCACTCTGGAAGAAAATCCAGATTTGATTAAATGGTCTTCTGAAATGCACAATGCATTTGATTATCTGAAATGTTTGCTCATGTCGAGTCCAGGGCTGGGCCTCCCTGACTATAATATGCCCTTCCACATGTTTGCACGCCAAAATTGTAAAACCATGGCGGGTGTACTGACACAAGAAAACGGAGGCAAGTTGCGTCCTTGTGTATTTTTCTCAAAGGTAATGCCCACCCCTGTTCAAGGGATGCCGGCATGTCTGTGTTCTCTTGCAGCCTGTGCTATGATGGTAGAATTAGCAACTCCTTTCACAATGTGACATTACACCATTTTTGCACACCACTCATAATGTTGTAGGCCTACTCAAGGACATCTGCACTCAACACAGCAGGCAGCTGAGCTTATTGCACTCACTAGAGCATGTATTCTACATGCTGACAGACCTGTCACCATCTATACTGATAGTAGGTACACACATGGGGCAGTGTGGGACCATGGTATGATCTGGCAGAGGAGAGGATTCACGGCAGCAGATGGTAAGAATCATGTCTCACAGGGCAATGCGCTGGCAGATAAGGTGGCGAAACGAGTGGCCAAATGCAACCTCACAGGCTTGTGTAACCATTGGGAGATGCTATGTCTGGCACCTCCAACCCCTGAGATGTTGCAAATGCTTACTGATCTTCAGTGGTATGCCACTGAACAGGAAGAGCAAGACTGGTGTTATCCAGTATTGCAGAAAAATCCTAAGACAGGATTAGAATTAGTCTGCAAAGAGGGGAAGTTATGCATTCCCCCAATACAGTGCTTCCATCTTAATAGCACATTTCTACGGAGTAGGACATAACAGCATTGAAATCCTTATGGGTAGGCACTTTCCAACTCCTTGGGCAAGTCACCCCCTAGTGCAGTGGTGGCGAACCTATGGCACGGGTGCCAGAGGCGGCACTCGGAGCCCTCTCTGTGGGCACCCACACCCTGGAAAAAGTCGGAGTGTACCAATATGCCTTAGACCTTTCCTGCCATTCATCAGGCAGCGCACTAAATGTAGACAGGCTATTATAACTACTACATGATAAAGTACATGAAAGATATACTATATTGGACTGTAGGATTCAGGTTAACTTGCCACGTTGGCACTTTGCGATAAATAAGGGGGTTTTGGGGTTGCGGTATGGGCACTCGGTCTCTAAAAGGTTCGCCATCACTGCCCTAGTGGTACAGGAAGGCGACATAGACCAGATTAGGGAAGACTATGTCACCAAATTGATACAGGTACTTAACAAAACTGAGGACAAAGTTGCTTGTAAGTCTCCCTCTTTTCCACAGGAACCCACCCACCCATATAGGGTGGGGGATGAGATGGTGGTCGAAACACTGAAGAAAGGAAGAGCTCAAGGTGATTTCGTATACAGCCCACCTACTACCGTCGTTGCAGTAACCAGAACAGCTGTGCTGACTGAACAATCTCCAATTTGGATCCACGCCACCCGAGTGAAGCTTGTGAGAGAAAGAGAGGAGGCAGGAACGGAGGCAGACAGCCTTGGCCTTGAAGAAGGACAGGAGGTACTAACGGGGGCAGACAGCCCTGACCTCCAACGAGGCCCAGAGGTACTAACGGAGGCAGACAGCCTTGACCTCGAAGAAGATACAGAAGGGGTACTAACGGAGGCAGACGGTCTTGACCCCCAACGAGATGACGCAGTCGGGAAATTCCTCGAGATGGCTGAAATGTAGTGCCTTGATAATTGCAGTCCCCACCCCAGTAGCTCTATGGATGGGGCTCCTACGTTCCCAATCAAATGACACAGATTTGCAGGATCATGATGTTAAATATGGATATGTAAATCCTTATCATGCTCGTTATAACTGTCCTACATATGAGACTCTGCAAAGTAATATGATAGAAATCTAGAAAGTTGTAGAAAGATAGTATTAGAAAAAAAAATATATATATATGCAATGTAATATTGCAAAAACAGTACCATCCCTAGACAAACATGTACCTCTACCAGCAGGATGGGTATTGGCCTGTGGATATACTAGTCACACATATATACCGGCCAATATTACAGAGGGACCCTGTACAATAGCTAGGTTGACATTAGCAATGATACCACTATTCCCAGCAATGCAGACACGACACACGAGAGACACTTCCCTGCAGCTACCAGAAAATTGTGATTATAATGAGAATCTCCTCTCTAGAACAGAATACATGAGTTAAGGGGTATCTTTGATAGGAGTACCAGGGCTGGCCATATATAACCACAGGACAATATCAAAACTTGCCTGTTGTATGGTAAAACAGATAGATGTCACTGGTGCAGTTCTGCAAGATATGCTGCTGGATATACAATCGTATGAAAAGGCTATCTTTCAGAATAGGGCAACTATTGACTATTTATTGCTCCAACATGGTATAGGATGCTCAGCGTTCCAGGGATGTGTTGTTCCAATTTATTAGATCACTCCCGTGGAATAAAAGATAAAATAGGCCAACTAGAAGAGATGATAAAACATATAAAACAAGATGTTGACCAAGGTTGGTGGGACTGGCTTTTTGGCTGGATACCTGACTTTGGTCAAATAAGATATGTTTTAGGAGTGGCACTCGCTGTGATCGCTGCAATAGAGTGTCTGCTGTTGTCTACAGTGTGTGCCCTCCCTTCTTACCATATGTAACAATGTGGCCAAAAGAGGGGTACACCCAACATTCCTCTATACTCCGGTAGAGGTAGAAGAGGCAAACATAACCCCAACAAAGCCTCAGGATTATACTCCTGAAGGGTATATGGAATACCTAAAGGCTTACAAGCAAACTAAGGAAAAATCTAGAAAAGAACAAAATGAAAAACCCACATTATATAGATATTTAAATAGGTTTTAAAGAGAGGATTGATAGGTTCTATTTCAGTCCAAAACCTATTTTTATATAAGTTTATATTACATCATGTTCCATACATTAATTACATAAGCATGGACACGTAATGGGTCAAAGTCCATATGACTAAGAGGTTCTTCTCGTATATATGGATAGCCTTGGACTCTGGCAAAGAGATAAGATAAAGGTGTAGCTGGCTAAAAACATGTGTTACTGTTTAACGTAAAGATCACGTCATTGAATACTATAAATATGTGTCATAAGGATAATATAATTCAGAGTCATTTTGAAATTACACAGCACTGTGTCAGATCTCATTTTGGCTCTCTCTGACGTCAGATAAAGGATCAAATCAAGCTGAATACCGAGGTCTTGTACCTGGGGTACACATTTGGGGGAAAGATAAGAATAATCCCTTACAGTAAGTTGCATGACCGAGCAATAAACGGTGAAAGTAGTGTAGTGCAGAAGTGTAAAAAGTGTCCTGGTCATTAAGGGTGTTGGGCAATGTGTTTTGGGGTGTCATTTTACATATACCCATGCTGGGTGAGATAAATATCTTGGTCAAATGCCAACTTTGTATAAAAAATGGGAAAAGTTGTCTTTTGCCGAGATATTTCTCTCACCCAGCATGAGTATATGTAAAAAGACACCCCAAAACACATTGCCCAACTTCTCCTGAATACGGCGATACCACATGTGTGACACTTTTTTGCAGCCTAGGTGGGCAAAGGGGCCCACATTCCAAAGAGCACCTTTAGGATTGCACAGGTCATTTACCTACTTACCACGCATTTGGGCCCCTAAAATGCCAGGGCAGTATAACTACCCCACAAGTGACCCCATTTTGGAAAGAAGACACCCCAAGGTATTTCGTGATGGGCATAGTGAGTTCATGGAAGTTTTTATTTTTTGTCACAAGTTAGTGGAATATGAGACTTTGTAAGAAAAAAATAAATAAAAAAAAATCATCATTTTCCGCTAACTTGTGACAAAAAATAAAAAGTTCTATGAACTCACTATGCCCATCAGCGAATACCTTAGGGTGTCTACTTTCCGAAATGGGGTCATTTGTGGGGTTTTTCTACTGTCTGGGCATTGTAGAACCTCAGGAAACATGACAGGTGCTCAGAAAGTCAGAGCTGCTTCAAAAAGCGGAAATTCACATTTTTGTACCATAGTTTGTAAACGCTATAACTTTTACCCAAACTATTTATTTTTTACCCAAACATTTTTTTTTTATCAAAGACATGTAGAGCAATAAATTTAGGGAAAATTTATATATGGATGTCGTTTTTTTGGCAAAATTTTACAACTGAAAGTGAAAAATGTCATTTTTTTGCAAAAAAATAGTTACATTTCGATTAATAACAAAAAAAGTAAAAATGTCAGCAGCAATGAAATACCACCAAATGAAAGCTCTATTAGTGAGAAGAAAAGGAGGTAAAATTCATTTGGGTGGTAAGTTGCATGACCGAGCAATAAACGGTGAAAGTAGTGTAGTGCAGAAGTGTAAAAAGTGTCCTGGTCATTAAGGGTGTTGGGCAATGTGTTTTGGGGTCTCATTTTACATATACCCATGCTGGGTGAGATAAATATCTTGGTCAAATGCCAACTTTGTATAAAAAATGGGAAAAGTTGTCTTTTGCCGAGATATTTCTCTCACCCAGCATGAGTATATGTAAAAAGACACCCCAAAACACATTGCCCAACTTCTCCTGAATACGGCGATACCACATGTGTGACACTTTTTTGCAGCCTAGGTGGGCAAAGGGGCCCACATTCCAAAGAGCACCTTTAGGATTGCACAGGTCATTTACCTACTTACCACGCATTTGGGCCCCTAAAATGCCAGGGCAGTATAACTACCCCACAAGTGACCCCATTTTGGAAAGAAGACACCCCAAGGTATTTCGTGATGGGCATAGTGAGTTCATGGAAGTTTTTATTTTTTGTCACAAGTTAGTGGAATATGAGACTTTGTAAGAAAAAAATAAATAAAAAAAAATCATCATTTTCCGCTAACTTGTGACAAAAAATAAAAAGTTCTATATACTCACTATGCCCATCAGCGAATACCTTAGGGTGTCTACTTTCCGAAATGGGGTCATTTGTGGGGTTTTTCTACTGTCTGGGCATTGTAGAACCTCAGGAAACATGACAGGTGCTCAGAAAGTCAGAGCTGCTTCAAAAAGCGGAAATTCACATTTTTGTACCATAGTTTGTAAACGCTATAACTTTTACCCAAACCATTTTTTTTTTACCCAAACATTTTTTTTTTATCAAAGACATGTAGAACAATAAATTTAGGGAAAATTTATATATGGATGTCGTTTTTTTTGCAAAATTTTACAACTGAAAGTGAAAAATGTCATTTTTTTGCAAAAAATTGTTAAATTTCAATTAATAACAAAAAAAGTAAAAATGTCAGCAGCAATGAAATACCACCAAATGAAAGCTCTATTAGTGAGAAGAAAAGGAGGTAAAATTCATTTGGGTGGTAAGTTGCATGACCGAGCAATAAACGGTGAAAGTAGTGTAGTGCAGAAGTGTAAAAAGTGGCCTGGTCATTAAGGGTGTTTAAGCTAGGGGGGCTGAGGTGGTTAATGAAGTATATTAGGAACTTCATTTTTTCCCTGCCTACCACACTGTAGTGGAGAGTATTTAAAGAGTGGCCAACCCCTTTAAGGTAAAAAATGGCAGGGTCCTGAAGGGGTTAAGGCTTGTAAAAGAGCTGAATCTTGACATAGGGGTCACTTAATATGGTGGATCTGGCGATCTCTATAATGAGGATGCCCCTTTCCTTGGTTTTCCTTCCTTTGAGGAATACCTGGCTTTTACTGTGTTTAAGACCCATAACTGGGGCTCCACGGTTATTTCGCATATTACCGTTTCCCAGGGAGCTTTGCACTTTGGATTGCTTTGCTGAGACTCTTAAATTTTCGTAAAAAAACTGTGGTTTCAAGAAAATTTCTAAAACCGACTTTAAGGACCAATTCAGTTCTGAAGTCACTTTGTGGGGCTTACATAAGTAGAAACTACCCATAAATTACCCCATTTTACAAACTATACCTCTCAATTTATTCAAAACTGAAATTTGAAAATGTGTTAACCCTTTACGTGTTCCACAGGAATTTAAGGAAAATGGAGGAGAAAATAAAAAAATGTTACTTTCACAGATTTTCCATTTTAATCCATTTTCCTGTAACATAGCAAAGGTTAACAGTAAAACAAACCTCAAAATGTATTAGACTACTTTCACAGCATGTTGCAGTCTTTGTCTGGCTCACTCTCGGCATGTTTGTCGTGCTGCGCCCGGACTTCCTCATTATAGTGAATGGGGCCGGAGCAGACCTCCGGCGGCACACATGGGCTAGCGTTAGTACGGATCTGTTCTGGCAGGGGAACAGCCTGCTGGACCCTGCTAGCGCAAGTGTGAAAGTATCCTTACCCTGATTCTGCAGTTTACAGAAACTCCCCTATATGTGGTCATAAACTGCAGGCACACTGCAGGGCTCAGAAGGGAAGGAGCGCCATATGGTTTTTGAAGGGCAGATTTTGCTGAAATGGTTTTTGGCGCCATGTCGCATTTGAACAGACCGAGTGGTATCCCCACAGTGAAAACCCCTTTTAAGTGAGCCTATTTTTGAAACTACACCCCACAAAGCATCTTTCAAGGGGTGTAGTGAGCACTTTCAACCAATAGGCATTTCATAGAATTTAGAAACACCTGGTTGTCACTTCAGACCCAAATTTTTCATTTTCACAAGGGTCATTTTCTCCTTAATATGGAAACACACCATAAGTGGTCGTAAATTTCTGTATGGGCACAGCTTTTGGAGGACAGATTTTGCTGAAATTGTTTTTGGGTGATATGTCGCATTTGAAGAGACCCTGACGTGCCCCTACAGTGGAAACCCCTCATAAGTAATCCCATTTTGGAAACTACACTCCCTAAGGAATTTTTCAAGTGGTACAGACAGTATTTTGACCCCACAGGGTTTTTGCAGACCAAGAGTGCATGATGCCTTATCTGGCTCTTCTTTCATGAAATAAAGAAAACAGGCTTCATACTCACACAGGAGACTTCGCTGCATAACAAAGAAAATAAATGCACGCGGTACTACAATTATGCACTAAATAAAGCTTTACATAAATAAGTGTCTTACCTTCTTTTTAGCTTTTTACCAATAACAGGAAGTGGCTTGAGTGCTAATTGCTTCCTTAGGTTCTTCAGATTTCCCTGATCTGCGGCTCCATGAACAGCAGACTGCCAGGTGCCTTCATGAATACGAGCACCCTATATAACACACCAAGAATGACAACATATACGTGGTGGGGTGAATCATGGAGCCCTAGTCTTCCTTTGCTAAACCATGGGCCCAACTGATGGAACTTCACTTTAGAATAGTTCTCTATATATAGGCACACACGAAAACTGATATGCGGTACGGCCACACAATTTTATCGCACAATTAAGCGGTCATTGGCTGCCATAGCACAGCTAGTTAAATGGGTTATCCCACAAAACGGATCACTATGCACGGAATAGGTGATTTAATATGAAGTATTGCAATATACTGTACATGCAATAAAGATAGTAAGCATGTATATTACATTTTCCTCTCTGCTAGTGCCCCCTGCTGTTTCTCCTGCATTCACTGGTGGCTTCCCTACTCCCTTCCTACTCGGTGCTGGTGTAGTATTCTCATAGTGAAGCGGACCAGACACCTTTCATTCACTCAGCCCCGCTTCTAAATTCATAGAAGAATGCCGCTATATCTATTTCTAGACAGTGGAAGAGAGACTGTTGGTAAATAGGGATTAACCCCACTAGGGGATGGGCCACCCGGTCAGGCCTATTCACAACCCATTACCTTAAATAAGAGACTGACAACCATTTTCCTTTTAATGCTGGGTGATGATCGGCCACAGCTTACTTTATTTAACGATAACACCATAACTGTAAATGGCGCAGTATGCCAGCCGCTGGACTCCCAGCGGGCAAGTCTGCCTTGTGCCATAACCAAATTCCATATTGAATTATATACCGCCAGCTGTGACTTGTTCTCATATCGTAAATAGCTTAATTTATATTTCTCTCATCATTTTATTTATTTTTTTATTTATTTTTCTTTTTTTTTAAAACCAAAAGAATACCTCGCTTGAGGAACAAACGGATGCAATCCGTCAAAACCATCGCAATCTCACTGGGAGGGCGGGTGGGAAACCAGCGCATCCACCGTCAAGAGGAAGTGGCAAGCTCAATCCCAAGAATATATAGCCCCCCAGCACCGCCCCTATTCCCCAATGGATCATGGGAAGGCTTCCAATTAACTCCTTACAATTCTTCCCCTCAACTGCTCTTAAACCCTAAAAGGGGCCATGACCCCCCTATTAACTCAGGGCAGAGGGGATCAGGAAGTACCCCCCAGTCTCTTATCACCCTCCATAGGCTGTCGGGTGCTCACCAGACTGTTGGTAAATAGGGATTAACCCCACTAGGGGATGGGCCACCCGGTCAGGCCTATTCACAAACCATTACCTTAAATAAGAGACTGACAACCATTTTCCTTTTAATGCTGGGTGATGATCGGCCACAGCTTACTTTATTTAACGATAACACCATAACTGTAAATGGCGCAGTATGCCAGCCGCTGGACTCCCAGCAGGCAAGTCTGCCTTGCACCATAACCAAATTCCATACTGAATTATATACCGCCACGGAGGAGACTCGTGCCTACACGTGGCTCCGACCACCACCCAGCAAAAACATGGCCTGCTCGATTCCATCCTGGATGCCCGATAAGAATATATCCAGACCGATATCATTAAGATGAACGCCATCCGGCCTCATCAACGCCCGGTTGTCACCCTCTAGCTGCCTATGGCGAACAACCACTGAACCCTTTGAACCGGGAGATCCGCGCGTTCACCATACACCTGCCTTTCTCTAATGCCTCACCATCCCGGGCCCCGAGCCACACCACCCTCGGGACAATCTCTGACCATACTAGAACCATTTCCCTAAAAAATGACGGAAAACGCTCCACATCCGAACGCATAAGCGTCAACAATTCCGCCACCCGTAAATGGTATAGGTCATTATCCCCGGCATGGATCACCAAGATCACCGGACCCACCGAACGTACACCAATCTCGACCACCTACGTGAGTAATTCAGACCATTGCAGGCCCCGAACACCTCTCCACAGGACGTCCACATTCCGGAATCCAAGATTGCGCCCGCCAGGCCGGCATTCAGCCCGCTGTGCAGCCCAAAATACGTAGGAGTGACCAACAATCCATACTGCTGGACGTTCGACACCTGAAAAGATAACAATGTTAGAGAAGGACCACCAGGACAACAACCACGGCCTGTAATGAAGAAACTGAAACATTGACATGACACCATTTAAATACATTCATTACTATAATATTACGATTACCATGTTTTTTTTTTTTTTTTAAAGCAGCAATTCCGGCCGGACATATCGCGCAAAGCAAGATGAACGCCAGCGACCAATACGCATAATCTCCGCTTCCGTCAAACCCGCTCTAGCAGCCTCAGTAGCCGCACCAATGCGGAACGAATGGGTCCCAAATTCCTTCGGATCAACACCAACCTCCGAAAGACACCGTCTAAAAACAGCCGTAAACTGAAATTTAGTCACCGGAGTCCCATCCTCATGTGAAAAGAAATTAGAACCCTCGCGTCGCCTGTTCATGAATTCCCCCACCAAACTCACCGGGTAGGCGGAACCCTGAACAGGAAGAAGCGGGATCCACGCCCCGTGACCATATTGATCCGTCTTAGACCGTCGGACCCTAATGCGCAGGGAGCCATTGGCTAAAACTACATCCTGCACCAACAAACCACCCGCCTTCCTAATCGAAGGAGCAAATAATTCCCCAACCCGCAATGCAGCAAAGAAAGCAACACTGAAACTGGCAGCAAAAAGAGATTCCTCATATGCAGATTTACAAACGCTAGCGCAACCAACAATCAGCCTACACAGCAAAGAAAATGACAACGGGCGACGCGACTCACGCGCCACATACGCCTTACGCCAGCCCCGCATGGCCTGACGAATCACAAAGTGTTTCGTTACATCCGTCCAACCACACAACTTAAAAAAGAAAGCCACACCTGACAGCCGCCGAAGGGCAACAAGGGAAGACACACCCGTGCAAACGAAGCAACCATTCCACCGTGACCTCCAGCCGGATATCGTCACGAGAAGACACGTCCCTAGAACCCACCATCGACAACCACTCAGCCCAGGCCTTACCATGAGATTGCCACGTAGCTGGCGCAACCGAGGAGCTAATAAGCGACATTAGCTGTCCACCAGACGCCACAGGAACGGAGGACACTCCTTGCCACACTCGTCCGCCTCCGGATGAAGTTCCCGGAAGACCTGCCAATGAAATCGAGAGAGAGCATCAGCGACTCTATTATCTACCCCCGGAACATGACGGGCCCGAAAGTAAATGTTATAATCCAGGCACCGCAAAACCAGATGACGAACTAACGCCAACACAGGAAGAGAAGAGGAAGACAAACGATTGATCACCTGCACCACTCCCAGATTATCAGACCAAAAACACACATGCTTATTAGCTAACCGCTCCCCCCAAATCTCTACAGCCACCACAATAGGGAACAATTCCAATAGCGTCAAATTCTTGCAAAAACCGAAATCCCTCCACGACTCCGGCCAAGGAGCAGAACACCATTCACTGCCCAATATGGTACCAAAACCACATGACCCGGCCGCATCCGACCACAATGACAACTCTGAACTCACGATTTCCTTGGAAATATAACAAGTATGGCCATTATAACCAGCTAAAAAGGAACGCCACACGCACAGGTCCGCCTTAAGGGACTTAGTCAACCTGATACGATGACCCGGAGAGGACACCCCCTTCGTGGCCAACGACAACCGGCGGGAAAAAACGCGGCCCATAGGCATCACCCGACATGCAAAACACAACAACCCCAAAAGAGACTGCAGCTGCTTTAGCGTCACCTTCTTAACTGACATAAATCCTTCAATTAACTCCAATAGTCTCCCTAACTTGTCCCCAGGCAACCGAAAAACCATAGCAACCGTATCAATTTCGATCCCCAAAAAGGACAAGCACGTGACCGGACCCTCCATCTTCTCAGCTGAAATAGGAACCCCAAACTGTCCCATCAGGGTCAAAAACAATGACAACAAGTACCTGCAACCCCCCCCCCCCCTCACTGGGGGAAACAAACAGGAAATCATCTAGATAATGTATCACAGATGGCATACCGGATTCAAATCTCACCACCAATTCCAAGAAGGAACTAAACAACTCAAAATAGTGACACGATATGGAGCACCCCATCGGCAACCTCGATGCACAGACAACCCCTGACCTACAGCAACCGGGGGGGGGGGGGGCAACAATTGAGATGAGGGGGGTGTAGGGGGTAATTCCTCCCCCATCGTACTTTCCCGGGCTCCCATACTAGTCCCTGCACCCAGCGCGCTGCCAGCCGCAAACACACTTCCGGGAGACAGAGGAAGGGGAGGAGCCACGGCACCACGCCGAGAATGCCCACCATCCCTCCACCCGCCGGAGCGGCCCGACCTGCCACGACGCCTGGAGGGAACAGGTAAGCGCTCCCCAGACCTGGGAGAGCCCTGGGGACTGCCGCAACGGGATGTGATGGGAGCAGGGGGGCTATGACCAAGCCGCGCCGGGGGGCGGGAACGCCGTGCGGACCGCCAATCCCCCAAATGACAGGCAGAGCTGGCGGCAGGAACCGCCAGCTCAGTGACAGCAGCAGGCAGAGGGGCCGAAGTAGGGGAAGGCAAAGGGGAATGCAGGCTCCCAAGGAATGCCCGCAGCCACCCCTCTCCTTCCTCCTGAAAACGCGCAAGGAGGGAGTCCCTCAGGGCCATATCTCCTGCGGACATGACAGCGGCAAGGGGTACCTCAAACCAGCGCATCCACCGTCAAGAGGAAGTGGCAAGCTCAATCCCAAGAATATATAGCCCCCCAGCACCGCCCCCATTCCCCAATGGATCAGGGGAAGGCTTCCAATTAACTCCTTACAATACTTCCTCTCAACTGCTCTTAAACCCTAAAAGGGACCATGACCCCCCTATTAACTCAGGGCAGAGGGGATCAGGAAGTACCCCCCAGTCTCTTATCACTCTCCATAGGCTGTCGGGTGCTCACCAAAACTGAGGGAGGGCACTGCATAGCATAGTGCTATTTATTAATGGAATCACTGGAGTTGTGTGTAGGGACTTTAGGGGTTACTTATTAAGACCAGAGTTTTAGACGCCAGTCTCTACAGAACTTTGGCGTATCCATCGCCAGTTCTAAATATAAGACAGCTTCCTTGCTGACTTAAATTTAGACCATTTTCTACACCTAAAACAGGCGTAGAAAATGATGAATGAGACGGGCCTGCCGGCCTATCCCTTTCCCTGCCACCCCCCCCCCCCTTTTTTTAGACCTGGCGTGAGCAGGGAAAAGTGCAGCTTACAGTGCAAATAACCTTTGTGCCGCAATCTGCGCCAGAAATACGCCTTATATAGGCATATATCTGATAGTAAATGACCCCCTATCTTCTATGCAGGGGAGGGAGACAGGAGCAGGGGTTAACAAGAGCTGAATGCACTGCACTCATGGGAGATGCAGGTGCTTGACTGTCACATGTGATAAGCTGCTGCCCACCCACCCACAAAAAGTAAAGAAATAAACAGCTGCAGATAAGTGGGTAAGGGTGAAAATCACACTAGTGAGCAGCATTTCTTGCATTGATATAGTTAAAATAATGGCATGCATAATTTCTTTGTTAATTTGTGGGATAACACCTTTAAAGGTCATGGACACCTTTGGGACAATTTTTTTATGATTCAATTTTACTTGCTTTTGGCTGAAAAGCATTTTTTGGTCATTTTAGCAGTTTTTGAGATACTTGCGGTTAAAAATCAGTCTAATTGCCGACTGTCCCTCTTGAGTTCTGACATGTGAAGCCTAATCTCTGATCTCCTGATCTCAAAAAAACTAATTTAAGCCAAATCATATCAGTTTGATAAGAGTTTAGCTATGATAATCACATTCGCTGCCAATTTTACAACTTTTACAGGGTATCATAAAACCATCACTTACAAAGTACGTTGGGGGTTATTTACAAAACTTGTATGCCAGTTTTCTGTTGTACAAAGTCTAAATTTTTTGCACAATCATTTTACAACTTATCACGTTTCTAGATGCTCTCTGCTCTTTAAAACAAAAAAGGTGGTGCCTAACAAGGTGGCACATTTACAAAAACATGGCAGAAATCTGATGCAAATTATAACTAAATCTTTGTGAGCCCTTAGCTGAAGTAGATTTCAGTTTCTGGTGCAATTTTATTAAGTTGCCTACACCTCTTAATAAATTTACCACCTCTTACTGAACTAGGGTATGAGCCCCATTAGCTGCAACAGGTTTGCTCTCAGGACAGCACACTGTACTACTACTCTACCAACAATGGAAAAAATATCTGGAATTAATAATTAGAAAATAAACCTCCCTCTGGGAATTTGTCAAGGAGTGGACCGTCTGCAATAGTTTTGATGCAGGGTCAAATGTTCGGTGGCGAACGCCAGAGAGTGCAGCTGGTAGAACTTTGTAAAGGTATGTAAGGACGACCAGGTGGCCGCCTTACAAAGCTGTGATGTAGAGGCTCGATTGCGCCTAGCCCAGGAGGCCCCCACCACTCTGGTGGAGTGCGCGGTAACCCCCGCTGGGGGAACCCTACCCCGGGACCGATAGGCCATGGCAATAGTCGACCGAATCCACCGAGCCACAGTGACCTTGGAGGTCGCCAGACCCTTACGAGGCCCCTGAGGAACCACAAAAAGGGAGTCCGAGTGGCAAAATGGGGCAGTAACCGACAGGTACACCCTCAAAGCACGGACAACATCTAGAGAATGGAGAGCACGCTCCTTGGGGTTTGCCGGGGCGGGGAAAAAGGAGGGCAGGACTATTTCCTCATTAAGGTGGAAGGCGGAGACCACCTTGGGCAAAAAAGAAGGGACTGGGCGCAGTACCACCTTATCCTTGTGGAAGACCAAAAAGGGCTCCTTAGAGGAAAGGCCGGCCAGCTCCGATACCCTCCTAATAGAGGTGATGGCCACCAAAAAGACCACCTTCCAGGTGAGAAGACTCAGGGAAATGTCCCTCAGGGGCTCAAAGGGAGCCGCCTGGAGGGAAGACAGAACCAGGTTCAGATCCTAGGGGGGCAGGGGAGGGACATACGGAGGGACCGAATGTGCCACCCCCTGTAGGAAGGTCCTCACCGGACCGAGCAGAGCCAGAGACCGCTGAAAGAAAATGGGCAGAGCGGAGACCTGACCCTTCAGAGAGCTCAGGGACATTCCCATCTCAAGGCCCGACTGGAGAAAGGAGAGGACCACCGGAATGGAGAAAGGAAGGGGAAAAACGCCTATCTTCTCGCAAAAGGCAAGAAAGGCCTTCCAGGTACGATAGTATATCTGGGAGGAAGCTGGTTTCCTGGCCTTGATCATGGTCTTCATGACAGAGTCCGAGAAGCCCCTCTTCTTCAAGATGGTGGTCTCAACAGCCACGCCGTTAAACAAAGTGGCTGTAAATTCTGGTGGAAGAGCGGTCTATGAGACAGCAGGTCCTCCCTGAGAGGAAGAGGCCACGGAACGTCTGCCAGCATCCGAGTGACCGCCGAGAACCAGGCGGGGGCGATGAGGATGGTCGGGATTCCTTCTGCCGCGACCCTGCGAAGAACCTTTGGGAAAAGAGGCAGTGGTGGGAAGACATAGAGGAGCGCGAAGACTTGCCACGGAGACACCAGAGTGTCCACCCCGTACGCCTCCGGATCCCGAGCTCGGGCCAGGAACGTGGGAACCTTGTTGTTGAGCCTGGACGCCATCAAGTCCACGTCCGGGCGGCCCCAACGGCGACAGACGTCCTCGAATACGTCCGGATGCAGAGACCACTCTCCCGGATCCACCCTGTTGCGGCTGAGAAAGTCTGCCGTCCAGTTTTTGACCCCTGGGATGTACACAGCAGACAATATTGGAACGTGAGCCTCCGCCCACTGGAGGATCCTTTTCACCTCCTGCATCACCTTCCGGCTGCGGGTCCCGCCCTGATGATTGATGTAGGCCACGCTGTGGCATTGTCCGACTGGACCCTTACCGGGAGACCCGCTAGGAGAGGGGTCCAATGAGACAGAGAGAGGAAAATTGCTCTGAGCTTTAGTATGTTGATCGGAAGGCGGGCTTCCACCTCCGACCACACCCCCTGAACCGTCCGTGCCCGGAGAACGCCACCCCAACCCAGGAGACTGGCATCGGTGGTGACAACTGTCCAGGAGATTGGGAGGAAGGATCTCCCAGAAGTCAGATTCTGAGGGAACAGCCACCACGGGAGTTCCATGCGAACCCGAGGAGGTAGGCGGATCCGAGAGTCCAGACCCCTCGATGTCCTGTCCCAGAAGGACAGGATCGCCTGCTGCAGAGGCCGAGTGTGAAACTGGGCAAAGGGGAGGCCACCATAAGCCCCAGAACATGCATGCACTCCCGGATGGAGAGACATGGGGAATGCAGAAGGCGAGACACCGACTCCCGTATCCGAGAGAACTTGTAATCCGGAAGGAATACCCGGGCTGCAGTGGTGTCCATAATCATCCCCAGGAAGGTCACCCTCTGGGAAGGTTGGAGAGAGGACTTTGGGAAGTTGATCAGCCAGCCGAACTGTTGCAGAGTCTGAACAGTGATCCTGACGCTGTCTTCGGCCTGGGAACGAGAGGAAGCCTTTATCAGTATGTTGTCCAGGTAGGGCAATAGAGTTATGCCCCTGGTACGGAGAAGCGCAATGGGCGGCGCCAAGATCTTTATGAATACCCGCGAGGCTCTCGCCACCCTAAAGGGAAGGGCGACGAACTGATAATGACGGCCGCCAATGGCGAAGCGCAGGAATCTGTGGTGAGATTCTGCGATAGGGACATGCAGATAGGCGTCCCGGATGTCCACCGACGCGAGGAACTCCATTGGAAGAAGAGAAGCAATAAAGGAGCGGAGGGATTCCATCCGGAACCTCTGCACCCGCAGGGACTTGTTTAATAGCTTCAGGTCTAGGACCGGACGCACTGATCCCTCCTTCTTCGGTACTACAAAGAGATTTGAGTAGAACCCTGCACCCTGTTCCTCCAGAGGAACTGGGGCAACTACTCCCCGGTCCAGAAGGGAAGAGACCGCTTGTAAAAGGGCCGAGGCTCGGGCCGGATCCCCCGGAACACGAGAAGGAAAGAAACGTTCCGGAGGCCTGGAAACAAATTCTATCTTGTAACCGGAAGTCACAATTTCCAGGGCCCAGGCGTCTTGAACGTGAGCTCTCCAGACTTGCTGAGAGGAGAGCAGACGGCCCCCCACCGCAGGCGGTGGGGGCGCCCCTTCAGGCGGAGGACTGCTTGGGAGCCGCGGGGCGGGCAGAACTCCCCTGGAATTGTGCCCGCGGGTGCCAGGGAGGTTGGGGCTTAAAGGAAGGCTTCTTGCGGGAGTCCTGAGAGCCGCCGGAGGAGGGGGCTGTTGCAGACCTGGAGGAGGAGAAGCGCCGAAAGGACTGGTTTCTAGGGCCAGAGGGCCGAGCTCTGAAGGCGCGCTTGCATCTAGATTGGGGCAGGTGGGTGCTCTTGCCCCTCGTAGCGTCAGAGATAATCTCGTCCAGCTTAGTACCGAAGAGCCTGGAGCCTGCAAAGGGGAGGCTAGTGAGGGAACACTTGGAGGAAGCGTCGGCGTCCCAGACCTTCAACCAGACCTCCCTGCGCTGCGTGACCGAGAGGGCCGAAACACGCGCGTCGAGAGTGCTAACGTCCAAGGAGGCCTCACAGAGGAATGTTGTCGCCTGAGACATCTGGAGGACGAAATTCAAGGTGTCCGCAGAGGCATCCTGCTCCGCGAGGTCCTGATGATGGCGCTGCAACCACACCGAAAGCGCCCTGGTTACCCAGGCCGAGGCGAACGCGGTCCGCAGGCCTGTGCCCGCCAGAGTGAAGATGGCTTTGGAAAGAGAGTCCAAACGCCTGTCAACAGAGTCCTGTAGGGAGGACCCGTCCAGGACCGGTATTGCCGTGTTCTTAGCCAATCTGGCCACCGGCGGGTTGACCTTGGGAAAAGACCACTGCTGCACGTTATATGCTGGGAAAGGATAAAGAGTATCCATGCGCCTTGTGGCAGAAAAACGGTGATTAGGGCGCTCCCAGGCCTTAGAAACGACCTTGGCGAACTCGCCATGAATGGGGAATGTGACTGCCTCTGGTTTCCTGGAATGGAAAAGGGGGAATTCCTGGCTACTAGTGGAAGGTGGTTCCCCCTGGATGTCAAAGGTGTCACGGACCGCTGTGACCAAGTCTGCCACCATGGTGGAGAGCTTAGGCGAGGGTTCCAGCTCCGTATCATCGTCCGAGTCGGACCTTTCCCCTTCAGACCTGTAGTCCCTGCGAGGGGGAGAGACTGAACACGTCTCCAGGCGAGGGGGAGAAGCAGTCATCCGAGGAGGGATGCTGCTGCGTACGCTGCCTCTTAACGGTCGAGCGTCCTCTGTGGGGGGCACCGGGAGGTGGAGTGGTGCTAACCACAGGATCCGTGGCCGCCATGCGTTCCATAAAGGCCATGGCGGCCTGCAAGACTTGGGTCAAGTCCGCGGTCGCCCTAGATATGGCAGAGGCCCAGGAGGGCTCCGCGGGCTCCGAAGGGGCGGAAGAAGACTGGGCTGGTTTGGTGGAGGGGGAGGAGGAGGATGATCCTGTCCCGAGGCAAGGCAAGAGTCACAGGAGCCTGTGACCGATAGTGGCAAGCAGCAGACCTTACAGGATCCCAGTGGGACCTGAGTTGCCGCCTTAGATTTTTGGGGGGCCCCAGGTCTTGGCATGATGGCGACAATCCTGGAGTCAGGGTCTCCTACCGTTTTGCAGAACGCTAAACCTGTCCTACCGTGACCTGTGAGGAGCTGGAGGAGCAGCCATGCGTGGAGAAGCACTGAGGCAAAGCGGAAGCGCCGGAGCTGACGCGATAGGCTCCGCCCCCAGTTGCGTCACAGATCGCGTGAAACGCGCACGCGCGGGAAGTATGAAAGAAAGGCAGACCCCGGCTCCGAAAATGGCGTCCACCTCCAGGGTTGCAGGGGTAAACGAGCCCTCCGAGCCGAACGGGGGAACTGAAAAGGCGCAGCAGCATGGCGCTGCGAATAGCCACGGCCCCAAGAAGGAATCCCTCCTCCCTCTCAACCCAGCAGGTCCTCCCCGATCTACAGGTAAGCCCTAAGAAACCGTGTCACACAGTGAGCACGGGGGAGGGGGAGTTCGCAGGAAAGCCGTTGTACTTATCTGCGTCCTGCAGTCTTCCCCCTCTGTTCCGGACCAGCAGGGGTCACCTCTTCAGTCATCTGGCACAAGGAGTGGCAGTGATCTGGATAGAGTGCAGGAATAGATGACCCTGGATCTGGTAGGCCACCGGAGCTGCAGGTCGAGCCCGGTTCCACTTATCTTCTGGGGGGAAAGGGAGGTAGCCGGGGACATCCATTCGACCCCGGCGCTTGCTCCACTGAGAGACCAGGGACACACCATGTGACCCTGCGTCCTCTGTTGAGAAAAAAACAAACAGGAGAAGAAAAAAACTACAGGGACAACCCTGCAGGAGCAGGAGTTGTCATATATCTTCTATATGAAAAAGAATCTTCATATAAAAGAGAGGATAAAAAAAAATATAAAAATATATTATCCTTCAGGCGGACATAAAAAACGCCTCTAAGTTCTTTTTATCAAGTATCTTAATTTGATTTGTGCAAGCAGTGAAACAAAGGAACAATTGTATGCAAAAATATATAATCGTTTATTATAAAAACAAGGAATATAAAAACAATACAACTGCAAAACAAATGATGAAGTTACAACGTAACATCCAAAATGTACCACACGGTGGTGTTCACACACCCCTATCTGATCAGCACAGTATGATTTATTGATTTATGACTAGGGATGAGCGAACCCGAACTGTATAGTTCGGCTTTGTACCGAATTTTGGGGTGTCCGTGACACGGACCCGAACCCGAACATTTTCGTAAAAGTCCGGGTTCGGTGTTCGGCGCTTTCTTGGCGCTTTTTAAAAGGCTGCAAAGCAGCCAATCAACAAGCGTCATACTACTTGGCCCAAGAGGCCATCACAGCCATGCCTACTATTGGCATGGCTGTGATTGGCCAGTGCACCATGTGACCCAGCCTCTATTTAAGCTGGAGTCACGTAGCGCCGCACGTCACTCTGCTATGATCAGTATAGGGAGAGGTTGCAGCTGCGACGTTAGGGCGAGATTAGGCAGATTAACTCCTCCAAAAGACTTCATTCTGTGATCGATCAGCAGCTGTGGATCATTGAAGTGCTATTATTGACTTGCTCACTTTTTTGAGGCTGCCCAGAGCGTTTTTAGATCACTTTTTTTCTGGGGTGATCGGCGGCCATTTTGTGACTTGTGGTGCGCCAGCACGAGCTATCACCAAGTGTATTTAACCATCGATAGTGTGGTTATTTTGTGCTATATCCTACATCAGCTGCAGGCTGAGCCTGTGTCACCGAAGTGCATTTAACCATCAACAGTCTGGTTATTTTTTGGCCATATTCTACATCAGCTGCAGGCTGAGCCTGTTTCACCCAAGTGCATTTAACCATCAACAGTCTGATTATTTTTTGGCCATATACTACATCAGCTGCAGGCTGAGCCTGTGTCACCGAAGTGCATTTAACCATCCACAGTCTGGTTATTTTTTGGCCATATATTACATCAGGGGCAAGTTGAGCCTGTCACCCAGCGCCTAAAAAATAGACCTGACATTTCTATTCAACCAAATCTGCACAGTTTTAGCTGGTCAAGTTATTTGTAGTGACCGTCAAAGCAGACTTTTTGTTCTGGGTTGAAAAAGCATTCCCAAATTTGCCATTCTGAAAATAACTAGTTTGTGGTATTTCAGGCCTACTTTAAATCTATCCCAAAAAGAAAATCTTACATTGAAGTTATTGATAGTATCATTCAGAAAAACCTAAGACACACGCTAGCGTGCTGATAGAAGTGTCATTCTGTGATTAAACCTATAACTGTCACACAGCGCAAAAAAAAACAGGTCTCACATCTTTATTCAACCAAATCTGCACAGTTTTAGCTGGTCAAGTTATTTGTAGTGACCGTCAAAGCAGACTTTTTGTTCTGGGTTGAAAAAGCATTCCCAAATTTGCCATTCTGAAAATAACTAGTTTGTGGTATTTCAGGACTACTTGAAATCTATCCCAAAAAGAAAATCTTACATTGAAGTTATTGATAGTATCATTCAGAAAAACCTAAGACACACGCTAGTGTGCTGATAGAAGTGTCATTCTGTGATTAAACCTATAACTGTGTCTTTATCAAAGTACAGGTGATAACAGCTCAAAGTAGTATACAAATGGCACCATTAAATACAATTCAAATAACCCGCCTCCTAGCCACGTCAGTGGTCACATGGCAAGGGGCGGACTAAACCGCCCCTAGCCATGTGATCAGTCACGGGGTCAGAGCGTCATACTGCTAAGCAACCCATCCAAACAGACTAATCAAGAGTGGAGTACGGTAAGACATGTATCTAATCCATGTACTATTATCTATCAGAGCAATTTTTAATCCTTTACACATCTGGTTTACACAATTTGTGAATAGCGATACATTAGAGTTAAACCGTCTCCTCCTCAGGCAAAAAATCATATGGTCACGGAGGCAACAATGCCAGTCACATGATATGTCGCATGACATAGCACTGTTACGTCTCCGATCCAAAAAGTGTTACAAAAAAATGTTGAATTTCACGGAAGATAGGTTGCGCTGCAGTATTAAAAAATCCATGTCAGGTTCAAACATATTACAGAGAACTGAGGTATCAATATTTGGTTACAAAGCAACAGCATGCATAGATACACAGTAACAGTCCACAATTATCTGTTACACACATAGGATCAGAGAAAACTACTCAGTGAATATTCCTTATTGAGGCCTTTAGGGGCAAGCGTCTCAAGTCGATGGATCCAATATGCTTCACGCTGGTGGAGCATCTGGATCCGATTTCCTCCACGTCGAGGTAAGGTCACTTCTTCTAAAATTTGAAAACGCAATTGTGAGATGCGGTGTTTTCTTTCCTAATTGTGGACTTATGTTTTGCTACCCGGTCCTTCATACGCATTGTCGTCTCTCCAACATAGCACAACCCACAGGGACATTTAAGTAAATAGATCACAAAACTGCTGTCACATGTGAAATGACCCCGAATGGGGATTTGTTGTCCTGTCTGTGGGTGTGCTATGTTGGAGCCTTTGATCACGTTAGAGCAGTGAACACAGTTAAGACAGGGAAATGTTGCCTTCTTAACTGTAGAGAAAGTGAGCTGTCGCTGAAGCATCCTGTCACTTCCTACGTCCGCCCGGACAATCATGTCTCTGATATTTTTATTTCGCTTAAAGCACATCATGGGACGGTCCCTAAATTTCTGAATTGCAGGATATGATTTTTGTAAGATGTTCCAGTGTTTATAGATGACAGTCTTAACTCGGTCCATCCAGGGATGGTATTTTACCACTAGTGGTATTCTCTGTCTTTTGTCTTTCCTTTCTGTGGGGTTTCCTATCTTATCTAGCTGTTGATATAATAGACAGGGCGGATAGCCTCTGTCTATAAATTTCTGAGTCATCTCCCGTAACCTAAGATCACGTGTGTCCTGATCCATAACAATATTGGCCACTCTTCTATATTGTGAGTATGGCAAGGATTTTTTTACAGTCGATGGGTGATTACTCTGGAATGACAAGAGACTATTCCTGTCAGTTTTCTTGACATATAAGTCAGTGGTGATTCTATTGTCAGTTCCCCTAATCACCCATGTGTCGAGGAAGGAGACACGTTGTGAATCTTGGTGCAGGGTAAATTTCAGCTCTGGTCTTATATTGTTAATATAGTCCACAAAGGTCATAAGGGTCTCAATGCTGCACCGCCATACGCAGAAAACGTCATCTATGAAGCGCTTCCAAAATATACAGTGATTTTGATATAGTTCACTTGGGTAAATATATTCTCTCTCAAAGTGTGCCATATAGCAATTTGCGTATGGCGGTGCAGCATTGGACCCCATCGCGGTCCCGCACCGCTGCTGGAAAAAAGTGTCCTGAAATAAAAAATAATTGCGACGTAAGACAATGGACAGTAAAGAAAGAAAAAACTTTTTTTCATGTGCCGAGTACAGGCTGTCATCTAATAACATCTGGACAGATTCCAGACCTTTTTCATGAGTTATGCTCGTGTATAAGCTGCAGACGTCTAGAGTGACCAGGATGCAATCATGCGACAGCTCAATTTCCTGTACTGCCTCCAGAAAATGTTGGGTGTCCCTGAGATAGGAAGGGGCCTTTTTGGTGAGGGGAGTCAACACTTTGTCAAGAAATATTGCAGGGGGAGATAGGACTGAATCAGTGGCTGCAACAATGGGGCGACCCGGAGGCTTGTCCAGGGATTTATGCACTTTCGGAAGTGTGTAAAACACGGGTGTCACAGGGTGTTGGTTGATCAAAAATTCCGCTAATTTTTTGTCAATAACATGTTGTGATAAATTTTCATCAACCAAAGTCTGTAACTCCCGTTTTATTGTCCAGACCGGATCCCCCTGCAATATTTCATAGACATTGTGGTCAGATAATTGTTCCAGAATCTCCCTAACATAATAATCTTTGTCTAGTATAACAAGGGCACCGCCTTTGTCCGCAGGCTTAAAAACCAGGGAGTCATCATCAGTCAGATGATTGACCACCTGTCTCTCCTCTACGGACAAATTATGGTGGATATAATAATCACCTTTCTTAAAATTCGCAAGTAATATGGCAATATCACGTTGTACAAGTTGTATGTACGTTTCACTGGGGTGATATATCTTCGGGGGCATATAATGGCTCTTAAGCCTTAAGCCAAACTGCTGCAGATTTAATAGTGATTGTACATTTTCAATAGGGACCGGATCATGCATGGGTACATTTGAAAAATGGCTTTTAAGCCGTATACTCCGAAAGAAGCGATTTAAATCCATGTCCAGTCCAAATGTGTCCAGACTAGTGGTCGGACTGAAAGATAGTCCCTTTTCAAGAAGTCCAATTTGGAGTGGAGAGAGATTCTTAGAAGATAAGTTTAACACTAGGGTGTGCTGAGTACCTGTGACCGGGTTAGACGTGGAGCTTCGGCGTCCCCGATGATGGTGTCGGCCTGAGCACCTGGTGTTGGCCTTCTTGGGCGTCTGCGTGCTCCTAAAAAATTGCGCTGACCTGTTGTGGAGTCGCTCCCAGAGTCGGATGATGCTGTGCCCGCTCTGCGACCGGATTGACGCGGTGGTTGAGATGTAGCAGTGCCGGCCTTGTCCTGCCATCTGTACACTTGGTTTCTTTGGTAGTCTGATAGATAATAGTACATGGATTAGATACATGTCTTACCGTACTCCACTCTTGATTAGTCTGTTTGGATGGGTTGCTTAGCAGTATGACGCTCTGACCCCGTGACTGATCACATGGCTACGGGCGGTTTAGTCCGCCCCTTGCCATGTGACCACTGACGTGGCTAGGAGGCGGGTTATTTGAATTGTATTTAATGGTGCCATTTGTATACTACTTTGAGCTGTTATCACCTGTACTTTGATAAAGACACAGACTAGTGTCGAAACGCGCGTCACATATGGGTGACGAATAAAGAAACCTTCTTTCATCACTGGAATTACGGAGTGCTGGTCTTTCTATTGCAAGTATCGAGGTATCTACCTTTTGACCGTGCACCTGGACCGCGACTGATGCGCAGTGCCGCCCATTCATTTTTCTAATTGATAAACCTATAACTGTCACACAGCACAAAAAAAAACAGGTCTCACATCTCTATTCAACCAAATCTGCACAGTTTTAGCTGGTCAAGTTATTTGTAGTGACCGTCAAAGCAGACTTTTTGTTCTGGGTTGAAAAAGCATTCCCAAATTTGCCATTCTGAAAATAACTAGTTTGTGGTATTTCAGGCCTACTTGAAATCTATCCCAAAAAGAAAATCTTACATTGAAGTTATTGATAGTATCATTCAGAAAAACCTAAGACACACGCTAGCGTGCTGATCGAAGTGTCATTCTGTGATTAAACCTATAACTGTCACACAGCGCAAAAAAAAAACAGGTCTCACATCTCTATTCAACCAAATCTGCACAGTTTTAGCTGGTCAAGTTATTTGTAGTGACCGTCAAAGCAGACTTTTTGTTCTGGGTTGAAAAAGCATTCCCAAATTTGCCATTCTGAAAATAACTAGTTTGTGGTATTTCAGGCCTACTTGAAATCTATCCCAAAAAGAAAATCTTACATTGAAGTTATTGATAGTATCATTCAGAAAAACCTAAGACACACGCTAGCGTGCTGATAGAAGTGTCATTCTGTGATTAAACCTATAACTGTCACACAGCGCAAAAAAAAAAACAGGTCTCACATCTCTATTCAACCAAATCTGCACAGTTTTAGCTGGTCAAGTTACTTGTAGTGACCGTAAAAGCAGACTTTTTGTTCTGGGTTGAAAAAGCATTCCCAAATTTGCCATTCTCAAAATTGTGGTGAACGGGAACAATGAGGAAAACATCTAATAAGGGACGCGGACGCGGACGCGGACGTGGACATGGTCGTGGTGGTGTTAGTGGACCCTCTGGTGCTGGGAGAGGACGTGGCCGTTCTGCCACAGCCACACGTCCTAGTGAACCAACTACCTCAGGTCCCAGTAGCCAGCAGAATTTACAGGCCCAATGCCGTTCTAAGGATGGTAAGGCCTGAGCAGGTACAGGCATTAGTCAATTGGGTGGCCGACAGTGGATCCAGCACGTTCACATTATCTCCCACCCAGTCTTCTGCAGAAAGCGCACAGATGGCGCATGAAAACCAAGCCCATCGGTCTGTCACATCACCCCCATGCATATCAGGGAAACTGTCTGAGCCTCAAGTTATGCAGCAGTCTCTTATGCTGTTTGAAGACTCTGCTGCCAGGGTTTCCCAAGGGCATCCACCTAGCCCTTCCCCAGGGGTGGAAGAGATAGAATGCACTAACGCACAACCACTTATTTTTCCTGATGATGAGGACATGGGAATACCACCTCAGCACGTCTCTGATGATGACGAAACACAGGTGCCAACTGCTGCGTCTTTCTGCAGTGTGCAGACTGAACAGGAGGTCAGGGATCAAGACTGGGTGGAAGACGATGCAGGGGACGATGAGGTCCTAGACCCCACATGGAATGAAGGTCGTGCCACTGACTTTCACAGTTCGGAGGAAGAGGCAGTGGTGAGACCGAGCCAACAGCGTAGCAAAAGAGGGAGCAGTGGGAAAAATCAGAACACCCGCCGCCAAGAGACTCCGCCTGCTACTGACCGCCGCCATCTGGGACCGAGCACCCCAAAGGCAGCTTCAAGGAGTTCCCTGGCATGGCACTTCTTCAAACAATGTGCTGACGACAAGACCCGAGTGGTTTGTACGCTGTGCCATCAGAGCCTGAAGCGAGGCATTAACGTTCTGAACCTTAGCACAACCTGCATGACCAGGCACCTGCATGCAAAGCATGAACTGCAGTGGAGTAAACACCTTAAAAACAAGGAAGTCACTTAGGCTCCCCCTGCTACATCTTCTGCTGCTGCCGCCTCGGCCTCTTCTGCTGCTGCTGCCGCCGCCTCGGCCTCTTCCTCCGCCTCTGGAGGAACGTTGGCACCTGCCGCCCAGCAAACATGGGATGTACCACCAACACCACCACCTGCGTCACCAAGCATCTCAACCATGTCACACGGCAGCGTTCAGCTCTCCATCTCACAAACATTTGAGAGAAAGCGTAAATTCTCACCTAGCCACCCTCAATCCCTGGCCCTGAATGCCAGCATTTCTAAACTACTGGCCTATGAAATGCTGTCATTTTGGCTGGTGGACACACACAGCTTCAAACAGCTCATGTCACTTGCTGTCCCACAGTATGTTGTTCCCAGCCGCCACTACTTCTCTAAGAGAGCCGTGCCTTCCCTGCACAAACAAGTGTCCGATAAAATCAAGTGTGCACTGCGCAACGCCATCTGTAGCAAGGTCCACCTAACCACAGATACGTGGACCAATAAGCACGGCCAGGGACGATATATCTCCCTAACTGCACACTGGGTAAATGTAGTGGCGGCTGGGCCCCAGGCGGAGAGCTATTTGGCGCACGTCCTTCCGCCGCCAAGGATCGCAGGGCAACATTCTTTGCCTCCTGTCTCCTCCTCCTCCTACTCAGCTTCCTCCTCCTCTTCTTCCACCTGCTCATCCAGTCAGCCACACACCTTCACCACCAACTTCAGCACAGCACGGGGTAAACGTCAGCAGGCCATTCTGAAACTCATATGTTTGGGGGACAGGACCCACACCGCACAGGAGTTGTGGCGGGGTATAGAACAACAGACCGACGAGTGGTTGCTGCCGGTGAGCCTCAAGCCCGGCCTGGTGGTGTGCGATAATAGGCGAAATCTCGTTGCAGCTCTGGGACTAGCCGGTTTGACGCACATCCCTTGCCTGGCGCATGTGCTGAATTTGGTGGTGCAGAAGTTCATTCGCAACTACCCCGACATGTCAGAGCTGCTGCATAAAGTGCGGGCCGTCTTCCGGCGTTCACACCCTGCCGCTGCTCGCCTGTCTGCGCTACAGCGTAACTTCGGCCTTCCCGCTCACCGCCTCATATGCGACGTGCCCACCAGGTGGAACTCCACCTTGCATGTGCTGGACAGACTGTGCGAGCAGCAGCAGGCCATAGTGGAGTTTCAGCTGCAGCACGCACAGGTCAGTCGCACTGCGGATCAGACCCACTTCACCACCAATGACTGGGCCTCCATGCGAGACCTGTGTGCCCTGTTGCGCTGTTTCGAGTACTCCACCAACATGGCCAGTGGCGATGACGCCGTTATCAGCGTTACAATACCACTTCTATGTCTCCTTGAGAAAACACTTAGGGCGATGATGGAAGAGGAGGTGGCCCAGGAGGAAGAGGAGGAAGAGGGGTCATTTTTAGCACTTTCAGGCCAGTCTCTTCGAAGTGACTCAGAGGGAGGTTTTTTGCAACACCAGAGGCCAGGTACAAATGTGGCCAGACAGGGCCCACTACTGGAGGACGAGGAGGACGAGGATGAGGAGGAGGTGGAGGAGGATGAGGATGAAGCATGTTCACAGCAGGGTGGCACCCAAAGCAGCTCGGGCCCATCACTGGTGCGTGGCTGGGGGGAAACACAGGACGATGACGATACGCCTCCCACAGAGGACAGCTTGTCCTTACCTCTGGGCAGCCTGGCACACATGAGCGACTACATGCTGCAGTGCCTGCGCAACGACAGCAGAGTTGCCCACATTTTAACGTGTGCAGACTACTGGGTTGCCACCCTGCTGGATCCCCGGTACAAAGACAATGTGCCCACCTTACTTCCTACACTGGAGCGTGATAGGAAGATGCGCTAGTACAAGCGCACGTTGGTAGACGCGCTACTGAGAGCATTCCCAAATGTCACAGGGGAACCAGTGGAAGCCCAAGGCGAAGGCAGAGGAGGATCAAGAGGTCGCCAACGCAGCTGTGTCACGGCCAGCTCCTCTGAGGGCAGGGTTAGCATGGCAGAGATGTGGAAAAGTTTTGTCACCACGCCACAGCTAACTGCACCACCTCCTGATACGGAACGTGTTAGCAGGAGGCAACATTTCACTAACATGGTGGAACAGTACATGTGCACACCCCTCCACGCACTGACTGATGGTTCGGCCCCATTCAACTTCTGGGTCTCCAAATTGTCCACGTGGCCAGAGCTAGCCTTTTATGCCTTGGAGGTGCTGGCCTGCCCAGCGGCCAGCGTTTTGTCTGAACGTGTATTCAGCACGGCAGGGGGCGTCATTACAGACAAGCGCAGCCGCCTGTCTACAGCCAATGTGGACAAGCTGACGTTCATAAAAATGAACCAGGCATGGATCCCACAGGACCTGTCCATCCCTTGTGCAGATTAGATATTAACTACCTCCCCTTAACAATATATTATTCTACTCCAGGGCACTTCCTCATTCAATACTATTTTTAATTTCATTTTACCATTATATTGTGGGGCAACCCAAAGTTGAATGAACCTCTCCTCTGTCTGGGTGCCGGGGCCTAAATGTGTGACAGTGGCCTGTTCCAGTGGTGGGTGACGTGAAGCCTTATTCTCTGCTATGACATGAATACAGATTCTGCGCTGACATAAGGCCAGATTCTCTGTTACGGGACCTCTCTCCTCTGCCTGGGTGCCTGGGCCTAAATGTGTGACAGTGGCCTGTTCCAGTGGTGGCTGACGTGAAGCCTGATTCTCTGCTATGACATGAAGACAGATTCTGCGCTGACATAAGGCCAGATTCTCTGTTACGGGACCTCTCTCCTCTGCCTGGGTGCCTGGGCCTAAATGTGTGACAGTGGTCTGTTCCAGTGGTGGCTGACGTGAAGCCTGATTCTCTGCTATGACATGAAGACAGATTCTACGCTGACATAAGGCCAGATTCTCTGTTACGGGACCGCTCTCCTCTGTCTGGGTGCCTGGGCCTAAATGTGTGACAGTGGCCTGTTCCAGTGGTGGGTGACGTGATGCCTGATTCTCTGCTATGACATGAAGACAGATTCTGTGCTGACATAAGGCCAGATTCTCTGTTACAGGACCTCTCTCCTCTGCCTGGGTGCCTGGGCCTAAATGCGTGACAGTGGCCTGTTCCAGTGGTGGGTGACGTGAAGCTTGATTCTCTGCTATGACATGAAGACTGATTCTGCGCTGACATAAGGCCAGATTCTCTGTTACGGGACCTCTCTCCTCAGCCTGGGTGCCTGGGCCTAAATGTGTGACAGTGGCCTGTTCCAGTGGTGGGTGACGTGATGCCTGATTCTCTGCTATGACATGAAGACAGATTCTGCGCTGACATAAGGCCAGATTCTCTGTTACGGGACCTCTCTCCTCTGCCTGGGTGCCTGGGCCTAAATGTGTGACAGTGGCCTGTTCCAGTGGTGGGTGACGTGAAGCCTGATACTCTGCTATGACATTAAGACAGATTCTGTGCTGACATAAGGCCAGATTCTCTGTTACGGGACCTCTCTCCTCTGCCTGGGTGCCTGGGCCTAAATGTGTGACAGTGGCCTGTTCCAGTGGTGGGTGACGTGATGCCTGATTCTCTGCTATGACATGAAGACAGATTCTGTGCTGACATAAGGCCAGATTCTCTGTTACAGGACCTCTCTCCTCTGTCTGGGTGCCTGGGCCTAAATGTGTGACAGTGGCCTGTTCCAGTGGTGGGTGACGTGAAGCTTGATTCTCTGCTATGACATGAAGACAGATTCTGCGCTGACATAAGGCCAGATTCTCTGTTACGGGACCGCTCTCCTCTGTCTGGGTGCCGGGGCCTAAATGTGTGACAGTGGCCTGTTCCAGTGGTGGGTGACGTGAAGCCTGATTCTCTGCTATGACATGAATACAGATTCTGCGCTGACATAAGGCCAGATTCTCTGTTACGGGACCTCTCTCCTCTGCCTGGGTGCCTGGGCCTAAATGTGTGACAGTGGCCTGTTCCAGTGGTGGGTGACGTGAAGCCTGATACTCTGCTATGACATGAAGACAGATTCTGTGCTGACATAAGGCCAGATTCTCTGTTACAGGACCTCTCTCCTCTGTCTGGGTGCCGGGGCCTAAATGTGTGACAGTGGCCTGTTCCAGTGGTGGGTGACGTGAAGCTTGATTCTCTGCTATGACATGAAGACTGATTCTGCGCTGACATAAGGCCAGATTCTCTGTTACGGGACCTCTCTCCTCTGCCTGGGTGCCTGGGCCTAAATGTGTGACAGTGGCCTGTTCCAGTGGTGGGTGACGTGATGCCTGATTCTCTGCTATGACATGAAGACAGATTCTGCGCTGACATAAGGCCAGATTCTCTGTTACGGGACCTCTCTCCTCTGCCTGGGTGCCTGGGCCTAAATGTGTGACAGTGGCCTGTTCCAGTGGTGGGTGACGTGAAGCCTGATACTCTGCTATGACATTAAGACAGATTCTGTGCTGACATAAGGCCAGATTCTCTGTCACGGGACCTCTCTCCTCTGCCTGGGTGCCTGGGCCTAAATGTGTGACAGTGGCCTGTTCCAGTGGTGGGTGACGTGATGTCTGATTCTCTGCTATGACATGAATACAGATTCTGCACTGACATAAGGCCAGATTCTCTGTTACGGGACCTCTCTCCTCTGCCTGGGTGCCTGGGCCTAAATGTGTGACAGTGGCCTGTTCCAGTGGTGGGTGACGTGAAGCCTGATTCTCTGCTATGACATTAAGACAGATTCTGTGCTGACATAAGGCCAGATTCTCTGTTACGGGACCTCTCTCCTCTGCCTGGGTGCCTGGGCCTAAATGTGTGACAGTGGCCTGTTCCAGTGGTGGGTGACGTGATGCCTGATTCTCTGCTATGACATGAAGACAGATTCTGTGCTGACATAAGGCCAGATTCTCTGTTACAGGACCTCTCTCCTCTGTCTGGGTGCCGGGGCCTAAATGTGTGACAGTGGCGTGTTCCAGTGGTGGGTGACGTGAAGCTTGATTCTCTGCTATGACATGAAGACTGATTCTGCGCTGACATAAGGCCAGATTCTCTGTTACGGGACCTCTCTCCTCTGCCTGGGTGCCTGGGCCTAAATGTGTGACAGTGGCCTGTTCCAGTGGTGGGTGACGTGAAGCCTGATTCTCTGCTATGACATGAATACAGATTCTGCGCTGATATAATGCCAGATTCTCTGTTACGGGACCTCTCTCCTCTGCCTGGGTGCCTGGGCCTAAATGTGTGACACTGGCCTGTTCCAGTGGTGGCTGACGTGAAGCCTGATTCTCTGCTATGACATGAATACAGATTCTGCGCTGACATAAGGCCAGATTCTCTGTTACGGGACCTCTCTCCTCTGCCTGGGTACCTGGGCCTAAATGTGTGACAGTGGCCTGTTCCAGTGGTGGCTGACGTGAAGCCTGATTCTCTGCTATGACATGAATACAGATTCTGCGCTGACATAAGGCCAGATTCTCTGTTACGGGACCTCTCTCCTCTGCCTGGGTGCCTGGGCCTAAATGTGTGACAGTGGCCTGTTCCAGTGGTGGGTGACGTGAAGCCTGATTCTCTGCTATGACATTAAGACAGATTCTGTGCTGACATAAGGCCAGATTCTCTGTTACGGGACCTCTCTCCTCTGCCTGGGTGCCTGGGCCTAAATGTGTGACAGTGGCCTGTTCCAGTGGTGGGTGACGTGATGCCTGATTCTCTGCTATGACATGAAGACAGATTCTGTGCTGACATAAGGCCAGATTCTCTGTTACAGGACCTCTCTCCTCTGTCTGGGTGCCGGGGCCTAAATGTGTGACAGTGGCCTGTTCCAGTGGTGGCTGACGTGAAGCCTGATTCTCTGCTATGACATGAAGACAGATTCTGCGCTGACATAAGGCCAGATTCTCTGTTACGGGACCGCTCTCCTCTGTCTGGGTGCCGGGGCCTAAATGTGTGACAGTGGCCTGTTCCAGTGGTGGGTGACGTGAAGCCTGATTCTCTGCTATGACATGAATACAGATTCTGCGCTGATATAATGCCAGATTCTCTGTTACGGGACCTCTCTCCTCTGCCTGGGTGCCTGGGCCTAAATGTGTGACACTGGCCTGTTCCAGTGGTGGGTGACGTGAAGCCTGATTCTCTGCTATGACATGAATACAGATTCTGCGCTGACATAAGGCCAGATTCTCTGTTACGGTACCTCTCTCCTCTGCCTGGGTGCCTGGGCCTAAATGTGTGACAGTGGCCTGTTCCAGTGGTGGGTGACGTGAAGCCTGATTCTCTGCTATGACATGAAGACAGATTCTGCGCTGACATAAGGCCAGATTCTCTGTTACGGGACCGCTCTCCTCTGTCTGGGTGCCGGGGCCTAAATGTGTGACAGTGGCCTGTTCCAGTGGTAGGTGACGTGAAGCCTGATTCTCTGCTATGACATGAATACAGATTCTGCGCTGACATAAGGCCAGATTCTCTGTTACGGGACCTCTCTCCTCTGCCTGGGTGCCTGGGCCTAAATGTGTGACAGTGGCCTGTTCCAGTGGTGGGTGACGTGAAGCCTGATTCTCTGCTATGACATTAAGACAGATTCTGTGCTGACATAAGGCCAGATTCTCTGTTACGGGACCTCTCTCCTCTGCCTCGGTGCCTGGGCCTAAATGTGTGACAGTGGCCTGTTCCAGTGGTGGGTGACGTGATGCCTGATTCTCTGCTATGACATGAAGACAGATTCTGTGCTGACATAAGGCCAGATTCTCTGTTACAGGACCTCTCTCCTCTGTCTGGGTGCCGGGGCCTAAATGTGTGACAGTGGCCTGTTCCAGTGGTGGGTGACGTGAAGCTTGATTCTCTGCTATGACATGAAGACTGATTCTGCGCTGACATAAGGCCAGATTCTCTGTTACGGGACCTCTCTCCTCTGCCTGGGTGCCTGGGCCTAAATGTGTGACAGTGGCCTGTTCCAGTGGTGGGTGACGTGAAGCCTGATTCTCTGCTATGACATGAATACAGATTCTGCGCTGATATAATGCCAGATTCTCTGTTACGGGACCTCTCTCCTCTGCCTGGGTGCCTGGGCCTAAATGTGTGACACTGGCCTGTTCCAGTGGTGGCTGACGTGAAGCCTGATTCTCTGCTATGACATGAATACAGATTCTGCGCTGACATAAGGCCAGATTCTCTGTTACGGGACCTCTCTCCTCTGCCTGGGTGCCTGGGCCCAAATGTGTGACAGTGGCCTGTTCCAGTGGTGGCTGACGTGAAGCCTGATTCTCTGCTCTGACATGAATACAGATTCTGCGCTGACATAAGGCCAGATTCTCTGTTACGGGACCTCTCTCCTCTGCCTGGGTGCCTGGGCCTAAATGTGTGACAGTGGCCTGTTCCAGTGGTGGGTGACGTGAAGCCTGATTCTCTGCTATGACATGAATACAGATTCTGTGCTGACATAAGGCCAGATTCTCTGTTACGGGACCTCTCTCCTCTGTCTGGGTGCCTGGGCCTAAATGTGTGACAGTGGCCTGTTCCAGTGGTGGGTGACGTGATGCCTGATTCTCTGCTATGACATGAAGACAGATTCTGTGCTGACATAAGGCCAGATTCTCTGTTACGGGACCTCTCTCCTCTGCCTGGGTGCCTGGGCCTAAATGTGTGACAGTGGCCTGTTCCAGTGGTGGGTGACGTGAAGCCTGATTCTCTGCTATGACATGAATACAGATTCTGCGCTGATATAATGCCAGATTCTCTGTTACGGGACCTCTCTCCTCTGCCTGGGTGCCTGGGCCTAAATGTGTGACACTGGCCTGTTCCAGTGGTGGCTGACGTGAAGCCTGATTCTCTGCTATGACATGAATACAGATTCTGCGCTGACATAAGGCCAGATTCTCTGTTACGGGACCTCTCTCCTCTGCCTGGGTGCCTGGGCCTAAATGTGTGACAGTGGCCTGTTCCAGTGGTGGCTGACGTGAAGCCTGATTCTCTGCTCTGACATGAATACAGATTCTGCGCTGACATAAGGCCAGATTCTCTGTTACGGGACCTCTCTCCTCTGCCTGAGTGCCTGGGCCTAAATGTGTGACAGTGGCCTGTTCCAGTGGTGGGTGACGTGAAGCCTGATTCTCTGCTATGACATTAAGACAGATTCTGTGCTGACATAAGGCCAGATTCTCTGTTACGGGACCTCTCTCCTCTGCCTGGGTGCCTGGGCCTAAATGTGTGACAGTGGCCTGTTCCAGTGGTGGGTGACGTGATGCCTGATTCTCTGCTATGACATGAAGACAGATTCTGTGCTGACATAAGGCCAGATTCTCTGTTACAGGACCTCTCTCCTCTGTCTGGGTGCTTGGCCTAAATGTGTGACAGTGGCCTGTTCCAGTGGTGGCTGACGTGAAGCCTGATTCTCTGCTATGACATGAAGACAGATTCTGCGCTGACATAAGGCCAGATTCTCTGTTACGGGACCGCTCTCCTCTGTCTGGGTGCCGGGGCCTAAATGTGTGACAGTGGCCTGTTCCAGTGGTGGGTGACGTGAAGCCTGATACTCTGCTATGACATGAATACAGATTCTGCGCTGATATAATGCCAGATTCTCTGTTACGGGACCTCTCTCCTCTGCCTGGGTGCCTGGGCCTAAATGTGTGACACTGGCCTGTTCCAGTGGTGGGTGACGTGAAGCCTGATTCTCTGCTATGACATGAATACAGATTCTGCGCTGACATAAGGCCAGATTCTCTGTTACGGGACCTCTCTCCTCTGCCTGGGTGCTTGGGCCTAAATGTGTGACAGTGGCCTGTTCCAGTGGTGGCTGACGTGAAGCCTGATTCTCTGCTATGACATGAATACAGATTCTGCGCTGACATAAGGCCAGATTCTCTGTTACGGGACCTCTCTCCTCTGCCTGGGTGCCTGGGCCTAAATGTGTGACAGTGGCCTGTTCCAGTGGTGGGTGACGTGAAGCCTGATTCTCTGCTATGACATTAAGACAGATTCTGTGCTGACATAAGGCCAGATTCTCTGTTACGGGACCTCTCTCCTCTGCCTGGGTGCCTGGGCCTAAATGTGTGACAGTGGCCTGTTCCAGTGGTGGGTGACGTGATGCCTGATTCTCTGCTATGACATGAAGACAGATTCTGTGCTGACATAAGGCCAGATTCTCTGTTACAGGACCTCTCTCCTCTGTCTGGGTGCCGGGGCCTAAATGTGTGACAGTGGCCTGTTCCAGTGGTGGGTGACGTGAAGCTTGATTCTCTGCTATGACATGAAGACAGATTCTGCGCTGACATAAGGCCAGATTCTCTGTTTCGGGACCTCTCTCCTCTGCCTGTGTGCCTGGGCCTAAATGTGTGACAGTGGCCTGTTCCAGTGGTGGGTGACGTGAAGCTTGATTCTCTGCTATGACATGAAGACAGATTCTGCGCTGACATAAGGCTAGATTCTCTGTTTCGGGACCTCTCTCCTCTGCCTGGGTGCCTGGGCCTAAATGTGTGACAGTGGCCTGTTCCAGTGGTGGGTGACGTGAAGCCTGATTCTCTGCTATGACATGAATACAGATTCTGCGCTGACATAAGGCCAGATTCTCTGTTACGGGACCTCTCTCCTCTGCCTGGGTGCCTGGGCCTAAATGTGTGACAGTGGCCTGTTCCAGTGGTGGCTGACGTGAAGCCTGATTCTCTGCTATGACATGAAGACAGATTCTGCGCTGACATAAGGCCAGATTCTCTGTTACGGGACCGCTCTCCTCTGTCTGGGTGCCGGGGCCTAAATGTGTGACAGTGGCCTGTTCCAGTGGTGGGTGACGTGAAGCCTGATTCTCTGCTATGACATGAATACAGATTCTGCGCTGACATAAGGCCAGATTCTCTGTTACGGGACCTCTCTCCTCTGCCTGGGTGCCTGGGCCTAAATGTGTGACAGTGGCCTGTTCCAGTGGTGGCTGACATGAAGCCTGATTCTCTGCTATGACATGAAGACAGATTCTGCGCTGACATAAGGCCAGATTCTCTGTTACGGGACCGCTCTCCTCTGTCTGGGTGCCGGGGCCTAAATGTGTGACAGTGGCCTGTTCCAGTGGTGGGTGACGTGAAGCCTGATTCTCTGCTATGACATGAATACAGATTCTGCGCTGACATAAGGCCATATTCTCTGTTACGGGACCTCTCTCCTCTGCCTGGGTGCCTGGGCCTAAATGTGTGACAGTGGCCTGTTCCAGTGGTGGCTGACGTGAAGCCTGATTCTCTGCTATGACATGAAGACAGATTCTGTGCTGACATAAGGCCAGATTCTCTGTTACAGGACCTCTCTCCTCTGTCTGGGTGCCGGGGCCTAAATGTGTGACAGTGGCCTGTTCCAGTGGTGGCTGACGTGAAGCCTGATTCTCTGCTATGACATGAAGACAGATTCTGCGCTGACATAAGGCCAGATTCTCTGTTACGGGACCGCTCTCCTCTGTCTGGGTGCCGGGGCCTAAATGTGTGACAGTGGCCTGTTCCAGTGGTGGGTGACGTGAAGCCTGATTCTCTGCTATGACATGAATACAGATTCTGCGCTGATATAATGCCAGATTCTCTGTTACGGGACCTCTCTCCTCTGCCTGGGTGCCTGGGCCTAAATGTGTGACACTGGCCTGTTCCAGTGGTGGGTGACGTGAAGCCTGATTCTCTGCTATGACATGAATACAGATTCTGCGCTGACATAAGGCCAGATTCTCTGTTACGGGACCTCTCTCCTCTGCCTGGGTGCTTGGGCCTAAATGTGTGACAGTGGCCTGTTCCAGTGGTGGCTGACGTGAAGCCTGATTCTCTGCTATGACATGAATACAGATTCTGCGCTGACATAAGGCCAGATTCTCTGTTACGGGACCTCTCTCCTCTGCCTGGGTGCCTGGGCCTAAATGTGTGACAGTGGCCTGTTCCAGTGGTGGGTGACGTGAAGCCTGATTCTCTGCTATGACATTAAGACAGATTCTGTGCTGACATAAGGCCAGATTCTCTGTTACGGGACCTCTCTCCTCTGCCTGGGTGCCTGGGCCTAAATGTGTGACAGTGGCCTGTTCCAGTGGTGGGTGACGTGATGCCTGATTCTCTGCTATGACATGAAGACAGATTCTGTGCTGACATAAGGCCAGATTCTCTGTTACGGGACCTCTCTCCTCTGCCTGGGTGCCTGGGCCTAAATGTGTGACAGTGGCCTGTTCCAGTGGTGGGTGACGTGAAGCCTGATTCTCTGCTATGACATGAAGACAGATTCTGTGCTGACATAAGGCCAGATTCTCTGTTACAGGACCTCTCTCCTCTGTCTGGGTGCCGGGGCCTAAATGTGTTACAGTTGCCTGTTCCAGTGGTGGGTGACGTGAAGCTTGATTCTCTGCTATGACATGAAGACAGATTCTGCGCTGACATAAGGCCAGATTCTCTGTTACGGGACCTCTCTCCTCTGCCTGGGTGCCTGGGCCTAAATGTGTGACAGTGGCCTGTTCCAGTGGTGGGTGACGTGAAGCCTGATTCTCTGCTATGACATGAATACAGATTCTGCGCTGATATAATGCCAGATTCTCTGTTACGGGACCTCTCTCCTCTGTCTGGGTGCCTGGGCCTAAATGTGTGACACTGGCCTGTTCCAGTGGTGGGTGACGTGAAGCCTGATTCTCTGCTATGACATGAATACAGATTCTGCGCTGACATAAGGCCAGATTCTCTGTTACGGGACCTCTCTCCTCTGCCTGGGTGCTTGGGCCTAAATGTGTGACAGTGGCCTGTTCCAGTGGTGGCTGACGTGAAGCCTGATTCTCTGCTATGACATGAATACAGATTCTGCGCTGACATAAGGCCAGATTCTCTGTTACGGGACCTCTCTCCTCTGCCTGGGTGCCTGGGCCTAAATGTGTGACAGTGGCCTGTTCCAGTGGTGGGTGACGTGAAGCCTGATTCTCTGCTATGACATTAAGACAGATTCTGTGCTGACATAAGGCCAGATTCTCTGTTACGGGACCTCTCTCCTCTGCCTGGGTGCCTGGGCCTAAATGTGTGACAGTGGCCTGTTCCAGTGGTGGGTGACGTGATGCCTGATTCTCTGCTATGACATGAAGACAGATTCTGTGCTGACATAAGGCCAGATTCTCTGTTACAGGACCTCTCTCCTCTGTCTGGGTGCCGGGGCCTAAATGTGTGACAGTGGCCTGTTCCAGTGGTGGGTGACGTGAAGCTTGATTCTCTGCTATGACATGAAGACAGATTCTGCGCTGACATAAGGCCAGATTCTCTGTTTCGGGACCTCTCTCCTCTGCCTGGGTGCCTGGGCCTAAATGTGTGACAGTGGCCTGTTCCAGTGGTGGGTGACGTGAAGCCTGATTCTCTGCTATGACATGAATACAGATTCTGCGCTGATATAATGCCAGATTCTCTGTTACGGGACCTCTCTCCTCTGTCTGGGTGCCTGGGCCTAAATGTGTGACAGTGGCCTGTTGCAGTGGTGGGTGACGTGAAGCCTGATTCTCTGCTATGACATGAATACAGATTCTGCGCTGACATAAGGCCAGATTCTCTGTTACGGGACCTCTCTCCTCTGCCTGGGTGCTTGGGCCTAAATGTGTGACAGTGGCCTGTTCCAGTGGTGGCTGACGTGAAGCCTGATTCTCTGCTATGACATGAATACAGATTCTGCGCTGACATAAGGCCAGATTCTCTGTTACGGGACCTCTCTCCTCTGCCTGGGTGCTTGGGCCTAAATGTGTGACAGTGGCCTGTTCCAGTGGTGGGTGACGTGAAGCCTGATTCTCTGCTATGACATTAAGACAGATTCTGTGCTGACATAAGGCCAGATTCTCTGTTACGGGACCTCTCTCCTCTGCCTGGGTGCCTGGGCCTAAATGTGTGACAGTGGCCTGTTCCAGTGGTGGGTGACGTGATGCCTGATTCTCTGCTATGACATGAAGACAGATTCTGTGCTGACATAAGGCCAGATTCTCTGTTACAGGACCTCTCTCCTCTGTCTGGGTGCCGGGGCCTAAATGTGTGACAGTGGCCTGTTCCAGTGGTGGGTGACGTGAAGCTTGATTCTCTGCTATGACATGAAGACAGATTCTGCGCTGACATAAGGCCAGATTCTCTGTTTCGGGACCTCTCTCCTCTGCCTGGGTGCCTGGGCCTAAATGTGTGACAGTGGCCTGTTCCAGTGGTGGGTGACGTGAAGCCTGATTCTCTGCTATGACATGAATACAGATTCTGCGCTGACATAAGGCCAGATTCTCTGTTACGGGACCTCTCTCCTCTGCCTGGGTGCCTGGGCCTAAATGTGTGACAGTGGCCTGTTCCAGTGGTGGGTGACGTGAAGCTTGATTCTCTGCTATGACATGAAGACAGATTCTGCGCTGACATAAGGCCAGATTCTCTGTTTCGGGACCTCTCTCCTCTGCCTGGGTGCCTGGGCCTAAATGTGTGACAGTGGCCTGTTCCAGTGGTGGGTGACGTGAAGCTTGATTCTCTGCTATGACATGAAGACAGATTCTGCGCTGACATAAGGCCAGATTCTCTGTTTCGGGACCTCTCTCCTCTGCCTGGGTGCCTGGGCCTAAATGTGGGACAGTGGCCTGTTCCAGTGGTGGGTGACGTGAAGCCTGATTCTCTGCTATGACATGAATACAGATTCTGCGCTGACATAAGGCCAGATTCTCTGTTACGGGACCTCTCTCCTCTGCCTGGGTGCCTGGGCCTAAATGTGTGACAGTGGCCTGTTCCAGTGGTGGCTGACGTGAAGCCTGATTCTCTGCTATGACATGAAGACAGATTCTGCGCTGACATAAGGCCAGATTCTCTGTTACGGGACCGCTCTCCTCTGTCTGGGTGCCGGGGCCTAAATGTGTGACAGTGGCCTGTTCCAGTGGTGGGTGACGTGAAGCCTGATTCTCTGCTATGACATGAATACAGATTCTGCGCTGACATAAGGCCAGATTCTCTGTTACGGGACCTCTCTCCTCTGCCTGGGTGCCTGGGCCTAATTGTGTGACAGTGGCCTGTTCCAGTGGTGGCTGACATGAAGCCTGATTCTCTGCTATGACATGAAGACAGATTCTGCGCTGACATAAGGCCAGATTCTCTGTTACGGGACCGCTCTCCTCTGTCTGGGTGCCTGGGCCTAAATGTGTGACAGTGGCCTGTTCCAGTGGTGGGTGACGTGAAGCCTGATTCTCTGCTATGACATGAATACAGATTCTGCGCTGACATAAGGCCATATTCTCTGTTACGGGACCTCTCTCCTCTGCCTGGGTGCCTGGGCCTAAATGTGTGA